>NC_045434.1:133701330-133716925 GCF_002776525.5 Piliocolobus tephrosceles | reverse complement strand
AAACCATCATTCTTAGCAAACTATCACAAGAAGAGAAAACCAAACACTCATAGGTGGGAACTGAACAATGAGCTCACTTGGACTCGGGAAGGGGAACATCACACACTGGGGCCTATCATGGGGAGGGGGGAGGGGGGAGGGATTGCACTGGGGAGTTATACCTGATATAAATGAGGAATTGATGGGTGCTGACGAGTTGATGGGTGCAGCACACCAACATGGCACATGTATACATATGTAACAAACCTGCACGTTATGCACATGTACCCTAGAACTTAAAGTATAATAAAAAAATAATAATAATAATCAGTAGCATTCCTATAAACTAATAATTAACAACCTAAAATAATTAGGAAAATTCCATTTATGATAACATCAAAAATAATAAAATACTTAGAAATTAATTTAATCAAGGAGGAGAAAGACTTGCATGATAAAAACTATAAAATACTGCTAAAATAAATTTTAAAATATATAGCTGAAAATGCATCTCATGTTCAAGGGTTGGAAGAATTAATATTGCTAAGACGTCAGTACTACTGATAGATGCAGGAAGCATATAAAGGAGGGTGCCCTGAGAATCTTCAACCTGCCCCAATATCAGGAGCCTACACCCTCTATCAGTGTGTCCTGGATGTGAGACATGGAGTCAAAGGTTACTATTTTGGAACGTTGAGATTTAGTGACTGCCCTGCTGGGTTTTGGACTTGCATGCTCCTGTAGTGCCTTTATTTTGGCCAATTTCTCCCCTTTGAAACAGGAATGTTTACCCAATGCTTGTACCCTCATGGTATCTTGGAGGTAACTAACTTGATTTTTATTTTACAGGTTGATAAGTGGAAGGAACTTCCCTTGTCTAAGTCTACTTTGGACTCTGGACTTTTGAGTTAACACTGGAATGGGTTAAGATTCTGTGGAATTATTGGGAATGTATGATTGCATTTTGAAATTTGAGAAGGACATGAGATTTTGGAGGGGCCAGGAACAAAATGATATAGTTTGGATGTATATCCCTGTCCATATCTCATGTTGAAACATAATCCCCAGTGTTAGAATTGAAGCTTTGTATTAGTCCGATTTCACATCACCATAAAGGTACTACCTTAGACTGGGTGATTTATAAACAAAAGAGGATTAACTGACCCACAGTTCTGCATAGGTGGAGAGGCCTCAGGAAACTTACAATCATGGCAGAAGGCAAAGGGGAAGCAAGACATGTCTTCTATGATGGCAGGAGGAGCAAGAGCATAGAAGTGCCACATTTTAAAACAGTCAGCTCTTATGAGAACTCACTAATTATCACGAGAACAGAATTGGGGGAAACTGCTCCCATGATCCAATAACCTCCCACCAGAACCCTCCCTTGACATGTGGGGATTACAATTGCAGATGAGATTTCAGTGGGAATACAGAGCCAAACCATATCAGGCTTGATGGAAGGTGATTGGATAATGGGGGTGGTTTTCTAATAAATGGTTTAGCATCATCTTTTTGGTGCTGTCCTCATGATAGTGAGTGAATTCTCACGAGATCCAGTCCTTTAAAGGTGTGTGGCACCTTTCTCTATTCTCTCTTGCTCCTGCTCTGGCCACATGATATGTCTGCTCCCCCTTCATCTTCCAGTATGATTGCAAGTTTCCTGAGGCCTTCCCAGAAGCTGAGCAGATGCCAGCATCATGCTTCCTGTACAGCCTACAGAACTGTAAGCCAGTCAAATGTCTTTTCTTTATAAATTACCCAGCCTCAGTAATTTTTAAAAGGCAAGAACAGCCTAAAATACTAACCAAAGTAATCTACAGATTCAATGCAATACCCATCAAAATCTCAATTATGTTTAGCACAAATAGAAAAAAAATCTAAAATTCATTTGGAATCTCAAGGGATGCAGATTAGCAGAAACAATCTTGTAAAAGAAGAATAAAGCTGGAGAACTCATGCTTCATGATTTAAAACTTACTACGATACTACAGTAATCAAAAGAGTGTAATGTCTCCATAAAGATTTATAGACCAATGGAATAGAAGGGAGAACAAAAAAATAAAACCTTACATATATAGTCAGTAATTTTTGACAATGATGCCAAAACCACTCAATGTGGAAAGACCAGTCTTTTAAGCAAATGGTACTAAGAAAACTCAAAATTCACATGCAAATAATAAAATTAGACCCTTACCCAATACCATATGCAAAAATTAACTCAAAATGTATTAAAGATCTAAGTGTAAAACCTAAAACTGTAAAACTTTTAGAAGAAAAGATAGGGCAAAAGTTTTATGCCATTGGATTTAGCAATGACTTTGAATATGAAAGGCACAGACAACAAAAACACAAATTGATAAATTAGACTCCATGAAAAGTAAAATGTTTTGGTGTCAAAAAATACTACCAACAGTGTAAAAACGCAACCCACAGAATGGGAGAAAATATTTGAAAATCATATGTCTGATAAGGAATTAACACTCAAAATACAGAGAGAACTTCTAAAACTCAGTAATAACAAAAACAAACATCTAGATTCAAAAATGGGCAAAGGGCTTCAATAGACATCTCTCCAAAGAACATACACAAATGGCTAAAAATGAGACGAGAAGATATGACTAATCATTAAGTAAAGCAAATCAAAACTATGATACACCACATCACATGCATTCAGGTTTTATATTTGCTACTCACAAAAATAAAATAAAGTAACAAGTGTTGGAGAGAATGTGGAGTAATTGGAATCCTTACACACTGTTGATGGGAATGTAAAATGATTCAGCCATTATAAAAAAAAAAAAAAAAAGGATAGTGGTTTTTTAAAAAACTAAAAATAGGGGAGAAGCTTCAAATGGCTGAAAACAAGCATCTCTTACTCACCTCCTCTACTAAAAACAACTAAAATAGTGAGTAATTACAGTTCAAATAGATCAGCCAAGAGAGAACACTGGAGTTGAATAGAAGGGTGCCAGGAAACACCCAAAGCAAGGAAGAAAGGAAAATGAGGCAGCCTGCTTGGCCAGGATCAGCTAAGAGCCCAGAGAGACTCTGCAGTATTGGGAAATGGTGAGAGACCCCTAGTGATCTACACTCCCACCATAGACCTCTGCAATCCTAGCCACGGGGGAGCACTTAGACCCTTGTGGGCTCTGAAACAGACAAGACACAGAGAGCTGTCTGGAGACTACATGACAGCACTGTCTCAGGGAAGGAGCTTGTACTGGGTCCCACACTTTTCTGAGTCCTAAGCAGCAGCCCAGTGTGCTATTTTGAGAGCCCAGCTCACAACAGACTGTGCACTGTTCCGGGGCCCAGTGGCACCACAGCTGAGGCATGAGCAAAGTGCAGGCTGCTGCAAGGGCTGAAACACAAGCAAAGCATGGACTGCCGCCACTGGTACTGAGGCATGAGCAAGGCAGAGGCTGTTATATCCAAGGCTGAGGCACAAAAGGGGTGCATGTTTCCCACTCAGCAGCATAGGCTGCCACTACTGAGGGTAGCCTGCCCTCCCTAGTGGCAAGGTCAGAGCACAGTCTCTGCTGTCCCACGCCCAAATATTTTGCTGGGGGTCTGGGAACTGCCTCACTGCTACCTACAATGACAGGTGCCTGCATACACCACAAAGGGGCCTGAATACAAGCCTGCTCAGCCTAGCTCACCCTCACCTGTGCCAGATCAGGTAGTCCAGAGGCCTTGAGATTGTCCAGCCCAGTCCAAAACTGTTGGCACCTGAGCATTCTTTCCAGGTACCTGAGGTTGGGCCTATCCACCCTGCCACTACCACCATAGCTGGCACCTACCCGCACACACCACCTATGGCCCTGGAGACTGGTCTGCCCAACTCATCAAAACCACTGCCAAAACCAATGTACACCATTCAGAACCAGAGAGTAACCCCACCACTACTATTGCTATCATCCATGCCACATGCCTTTCTGGAGGCCTAAAAACCCTCCCACATACCCAGCCTGCCACTGCCACTAACAGCATCTGAACAAGCCACCTAGAAGCCCAAGAATGGGCCTGCCTGTAGCCACTGATACCAATGCCAGTATATGCTGCCTGGGAGCAAAGAACAGGAACAATCAGTCCACCATTCCTAGCAATGGGGTGTGAAGACAGGCCCACCTGGCACTCCACTTCCCATCAAAATTTTACCACAACCTTGACTAATAAGCATAGCCTAAATCACCAAGGAAATTATAGACATCACTAATGCTATTCACGGTTGAAGAAATAATGCAGAGAAAATGCTACTGCACAACTCAGAGCCAAAACCAATGTACCCTACCCTACTAACACCATAGACAAATCATTAGGAAAAAGTCTTCCCCTATGAAACCAATTTTTTTAAAAAAATGGGAGAAGTGATTGTTACACCAAATTCACAGACATCAGTGTAAGGACATGAAAAAACAAAACAACAAAAAAATTACACCTTCAAAGGAACACAATAATTATTCAGCAACAGATCTCCATCAAAAAGAAATTTTTGAAATCCCCAAAAAAATTCAAAATATTGGTTCTAAAGCTCAGTGAGATAACAGAATTCTAAAAGACAATACAAACAAATTAGAAAAATAATTCAAGGTACGAATTTGTAATTTAACAAAAAGACAGGTATTTTTAAAGAATCAAACAGAAATTCTGGAACTAAAGAATTTATTGAAAGAAATACAAAGTTCATGTAACAGCTTCAACCATAGATTAGATCAAGCAGAAGAAAGAATGATAAATCTTTTGAAATAGTTCAGTGATATAAAAAATAAATTTAAAAAAGAATAGAAAACAATAAGCAAAGCATTTACGACATATGGTATATTATAAAGTAACCCAATATACAAATTTTTGGTGTCCCAGAATGCAAAGAGAAAATGAAAAAGTTAGAAAACGTATTTAATAAAATAATAGATTAAAACTTCCCAAGTTTAGCAAGAGATACAGACATCCAGATACAGGAGGCTCAAAGACTCCCAAATAGATACAATGCAAAAAGATCTTCTCCACAGCATCTACACCCGGCAAAATTATTCTTCATAAATGGAGGATAAATACAGTCCTTCTCAGACAGGCAAAAGCTGGGGGACTTCATCATCACTAGAACAGCCCTATCATAAATGTGTAATGGACAAAATGGGTAGAGTAAGAGAGTAGAATAGATAGCCCCACTGATTGTCCTCCCAGCCCGGCATGCACCCCCCACCCCGCCAATGATAGGAATATCAAATTCAAAAACCACCATCATAAGCACCATCATAAGAAACAAAAATCAGGTGAGCACTCGTAGTACCTGGTTTTAACTTCGTATCACTGAAAGAAGTGATGAAAAGGGCAGAAAATGCAGTCTTGAAATGCCAATGCCATCCCTCTCCCATCCCCCTACAACAGACACATGGCACAAAGAGAGCTGTGTGTTGGGAGAGGGAGAGTTCAGTGACTACGAGACTGCATTGAATTCAGTGCTGCTTTGTCACAGTGGAAAGCAAAACATGCTGAAATCAGCTGACACCTGCCCATGCCGAAAGCATTCGGATCAGCCCTAGCCAGAGGGTAATTACCCATTGCAGTAGTTGAAACTTGAGTTCTGGGAAAACTGAGGGCTGAAGTGTTATGGGGTCCTAAATAAACTTGAAAGCCAGTCTAGACCACAAGGACTGCAACTCTTCTACTGGGTCCAGAGACAGTGGACTTATGGGGCTTGTGACTTATTGAGACACCAGCTGGGGAAGTTAAGTGAATGGTTGTGCCACCACTCCCACAACCCCAGGCAACACACCTCATGGCTGCAAAAGAGATTATTTCCTTCAGCTCAAGGAAAGGGGAGAGTAAAGAAGACTTTTGTCTTGCATATTGGATACTAGCTCAGCCATAGTAGGATATGGCTCTGGCCAGAGTTGTGAGGCCCCCATTCCAGGCCCTAGCTCCTAGACAGCATTTCTAGATACACCCTGGGCCAGAAGAAAATTCACTACCTAGAAGAGAAGGACCCAGTGCTGACAGGATCGATCACCTTCTGACTAAAGAGCCCTTAAGCCCTAAACACCAGTAGTGATATTTAGGTAGTATGTCGTGGGTCTTGGGTGAAACTGCAAGACACGCTGGCTTCAGGTGTGACCCAGCATATTCTTAACTGTGGTGGCTTCAATGACGGATACCTTCTGCTCGATAAAAGCAAAGAGAAAAGTAAAGGAGGCTTTGTCTTCCACCACCTTAGGTACCAACTTGGCCACAATGGGGCAGAGAATTAAGTGGGCTTTTGGGATCCCTGATTTCAGTACTTGGCTCTTACATGGTATTTCTGGAGCTTCCCTGGGCCAAAGGGGAGTCAACTGCCCTGAAGAATGAGTCCCAGACCTAGCGGCATTCACCACAAGCTGACTGAAAAGCCTGTGGGCATCAAGTGAACATTGGTGATAGCCTGGCAGTACTCCCAATGGGACGTTAGTGATGCTGGCTATGGAGTGAGGCTCCCTGCCTGTGGAAAGGGGTGGAAAGAGTGGGAAGAATTACATCTTATGGTTTAAGAACCAGCTCAAGCACAGTAGACTAGAACACCAACTAGATTTCTAAGATTTTTAACTCCAGTCCCTAGCTCCTAGAAGCATCCCTGTGCCCAACTGGGGTTGCTGTTTGCAGAGGCCTAGGCCTTGAAGGAACATGGGTGGTAGACAGGTAGTGGTTACAGTGGGCTTTGAGTGAAATCCATTGCTGTGCTGGTGTCAGGTTTGACCCAGAAGAGTCCCAGTGGTAGTGGCCAAAGGGTGCTTGTGTCACATTGTGTCCAGAATTGGTGGGTTCTCAGTCTCGCTGACTTCAAGAATGAAGCCACAGACCCTCGCAGTGAGTGTTACAGTTCTTAAAAATGGTGTGTCGGAGTTTGTTCCTTCAGATGTTCAGATGTGGCTGGAGTTTCTTCCTTCTGGTGGGTCTGTGGTCTCGCTGACTTCAGGAGTGAAGCTACAGACCTTCGCGGTGAGTGTTACAGCTCTTAAAGGCAGCACATCTGGAGTTGTTCATTCCTTCCAGTGGGTTCATGGTCTCGCTGGCCTCAGGAGTGAAGCTGCAGATCTTCACGGTGTGTTACAGTTCATAAAGATGGCATGTCCGGAGTTGCTCGTTCCTCCCGTCTGGAGTTGTTCGTCCCTCCCAGTGGGTTCATGGTCTCACTGACTTCAGGAGTGAAGCTGCAGACCTTCACGGTGAGTGTTACAGCTCATAAAGGCAGCGTGGACCCAAAGAGTGAGCAGTAGCAGATTTACTGAGAAGAGCCGAAAGAGCAAAGATTCCACAGTGTGGAAGGGGACCTGAGCAGGTTGCTGCTACTGGCTTGACTGGCTTGCTGTTATTCCCTTATTGGGCCCCGCCCACATCCTGCTGATTGGTCCATTTTACAGAGTGCTGGTTGGTCCGTTTTGACAGAGGGCTCATCGGTGCATTTACAAACATTTAGTTAGACACAGAGTGCTGATTGGTGTGTTTACAATCCTTTAGCTAGACACAAAAGTTCTCCAAGTCCCCACTTGATTAGCTAGACACAGAGTGCTGATTGATGGGTTTACAAACTCTTAGCTAGACACGGAGTGCAGATTGGTGCATTTACAATCCTTTAGCTAGACAGAAAAGTTCTCCAAGTCCCCACCCGACCCAGAAGACCAGCCAGCTTCACCTCTCAATCTGCCCTCTAAACAGGACACCCCAACTGCTGTTGGGAATTTGGCCAATGACCCCTCTAGCTACTTCCTACTGGATGGGGTGAAGAAGGGGCCCTGCAGTTGTAGTGTCCTCTGGTGTAGGCCAGTGGAAGGGCTAGTGGGTCGGTCCAGGGGTCCTCGGTAGAAGTTGTTAGTTGAACTCATTTGGGGTTCTGTTTTGTAAGACCATCTGTAGCTTGATGGCCTCGATTCTAGAAGAAACGAATTTGACAAGAAGGTTAAAAATACAGGGCCCCAAAGGCGAGTAACAGCAAGATAGCTGCTATGGGACCTATAAAGGGGAGAAACCATGTTGCCCAACTCCAGAGGTTGGTATAAGATTTCAAAAGGCGTTGTCTGATTTCAGAAGGCTTTTCCTGTAAACACCGGGTGGCATCTTGTACTATCCCTGACTGGCTAGTGTAAAAACAACACTCTTCCCCTAAGAAGGTGCAGAGTCCTCCTGTCTCAGCAGTGAGGAGGTCTAGGCCTCGGGGGTTTTGGAGAGGCACCGCTGCCAAAGAGTCTATTTGGGATTGTAGAGTAAGGATAGATTTTGTTATTTCTTGAAAACTGTCTGAGAAATCCTTTGACAGTGTGTGGTAGTAGGTTAATACATGTTACACTGTTAACTTCCGGCAAACTTTACTTTTGTTAAAAACCTTGTAAGTTTGGGATTTTAATTTGTCTTTGCTATTAATAAAACCTTGTTCAGTCCATATTAACTTAGAATTGGTATAGATGACTCCTTTCTGATTCTGTAAGTACTTTAAGATTTGGCTGAGTGCAAACAACTCCCATGTTTGAGCAAACCAATTATAAGGCAATTTTCCTAAGTGCTTTTACAAGAGTTCCCTTATCACTTACTGAAGACCCATTGTGTCTTCTTCCTTAACCGCCCAGGCCCACCTGGGAGGACCTATCTTTCCCCTGTCCTGAAGGGACTCCCTCCTTTGTCTGGTCGGACCTTCAGATTTAGATCCCCTGTTAGGAAACCTGATGAGTTAAGGATTTTTGACAGGAAGGCTACGTGTTGTCAGTGGCCTTAGTGCTTTTGGGCTATGCCCTTGTTTACACTGACAACAGGTGGTATTGGAGTGTTATAGGGTTACGGAAAAGACCTTCAATTATCAATTATACGTTTTAAATTTACCCTGGCTTTTAAACGAATAGGGTACACTGTTTTTTCTTTACTACTTCCATCTCTCTTTCTCTTTGACTTCTTCTTTGTCTCTCTCTTTCTCTCTGACTCCCTCTTTGTCTCTTCCTCTCTTGCCTTCTTTGACTTTCTGTATCTTCCTCTGTCTCCCTCTGTCTCTCTGTTTCTTCCTCTCTCTGACTTCCTGTCTCTTTCTCTCTTTCCTTGACTTTCTGTGTCTCTCTTTCTCTCTCTCTGACTCCCTCTTTGTCTCTGTCTCTTTCTTTCTCTCTTTGCCTTCTGTCTCTTCCTCTCTCTGTCTGTCTCTTTGACTTTCTGTCTCTCTGTCTCTTCTTCTCTCCTTCTCTTTGACTTCCTTTCTCTCTCTCTCTGTCTCTCTGTCTCTTCCTCTCTCTCTCTCTCTCTGACTTTCTCTCTCTTTCTCTCTTTCCTTCTGTCTTTGATTTTGTCTCTCTTTCTGTCTGCTGGTCTTTCCCTGTCTCTGCCAGCTGCTTACGCTGCTGTTCTCCCCTCTCCTTCCCCTTTTTGATGGCTTCGGCAGTGTAAGACTGCCACCTCCTTGGGTTTTTTCACTGAGTGCAATAACTCCAGGATTTCCTTGTGATATTTAATGGGGGTTCCCCCAGAGGTTAGGAACTCTCTTTCCTTCCATATTGCAGCATGGGCATGTAGGATTAGATAAGCATACTTGCTATCTGTATACACATTTATTCTTATTCCCTTTCCCAGTTCTAAAGCTCAGGTAAGTGCCACTAGTTCTGCTAACTGGGAGCTGGTCCCTGGGAGAAGAGGCTTACTTTCAAGTATAGTTACATCACTAACTATGGCATAACCTGCCCTTCGTATCCCATTCTCCACAAATCAACTTCCATCAGTACATAAGTTAAGGTCAGGATTAGCTAAGGGGACTTCTAAGAGATCATCTTGGGTGGCATAAGCCTGAACTATAATTTGTTGGCAGTTATGCTCGATTGGTTCCCCATCCTCTGGGAGAAGAGTGGAAGGGTTGCTGGCCATGCATGTACATATTTGAAGCACCAGTCCCTCAAGGAGTAGTGCCTGGTATCTAAGTAGGCAGTTGTCTGATATCCATAAACTTCCTTTGCCACCTAGTAAGCCATTTGCATCATGAGTAGTCCAGACAGTGATATCTTTTCTTTCTATTATTTTGATAGCCTCTGACACTAAGACAGCCACCACCGCAACTATCCTTAAACAGTGAGGCCAGCCTGTTACTACTACATCAATTTCCTTACTTAGGTATGCCACTGGTTGTGGGGTTGTCCCACGAGTCTGAGTAAGGACTCCAAGAGCTATCCCTGCTCTCTGTGATGTATAAAGAGAAGTTTTGTTCTGTGGGAAGGCTTAAAGCTGAAGCTTGTACTAGGGCCTTCTTTAAGGTTTTGAAGGCTGTTTCTGCTCCTGATTCCCATTCTACTAGATGAGTATTAGCCCTCTGGGTCTCCTTGATTAGAGTATAGAGGGGCCTTGCTATCTCGCTGTATCCGGGGATCCATAGTTGGCAAAAGCCAGTGACTCCAAGGAACCCCCACAACTGTTTTAATGTCTTAAGGCGAGGATAAGCCAGTATAGACTGTATTCATTCCTTGCTGAGGGCCCTGGTCCCTCTGGCTAAGATTAGGCCTAGATATTTGACATGCTATAGGCAAAGTTGGGCCTTCGACCTAGACGCCTTGTACCCTTGATTAGCTAGAAAGTTCGAGAGATCTAGCGTAGACTGCTGGCATGAGGCTTCTGAACTGGTAGCCAAAAGTAAAGCATTCAAATTTTGAAGGACCAGAGTGCCTGGACTTGAGAAGTGGCCTAGATCTTGGGCCAGTGCCTGACCAGAGAGATGAGGGCTATCCCTAAACTCTTGGGGCAAGACCATCCATGTAAGTTGGGATGTGTGGTCTGAGCGTTTCTCAAAAGCAAAGAGAAACTGGGAGTCAGAGTGCAGGGGAATACAGAAAAAGGCATCCTTGAGGTCCAGAACAGTGAACCATTCTGCTTCCTCTGGTATTTGACAGAGCAGGGTATAGGGGTTGGATACAACTGGATATAGAGAAATTACTGCCTCTTGATGAGTCTAAGATCTTGCACTAGTGTCCACTGACCATTGGGTTTTTGTACTCCTAGAACTGGGGTGTTGCAGGGACTGCTGCATTCCCTTACTAAGTCTTGAGCTTTTAAATGTTTAACAATATCCTGTAATCCTTTATGAGCTTCAGGCCTTAAGGATATTGCCTTTGATAAGGAAAAGTGGTGGAGTCTTTTAGCCTGATTTGGACTGGGCAGGAATTTTTTGCCCTTCCAAATTGTCCTTCCAATGCCCAGACTTCAGGGTTGATTCCCTCCTCAAGTAGAGGATAACAAATGGGTAACTTGTTCCCCATATTCATGTAGATAATAGCTCCAGCTTTGGTTAATATATCCCTCCCTAATAAGGGTGTGGGACTTTCAGGCATAACAAGAAAGGCATGTGAAAAGAGCAAAATCTCCCAATTCCAACTGAGGAGGAGGGAGAAATACCTGGTTAGAGGCTGTCCCAGGATTCCTCAGAAGGTAATTGACCTTGAGGACTGTTGCCCAGGACAGGAGATTAATACTGAGAAGGCCACACTGGTGTCCAGGAGGAAGTCAATTTCCTGGCCCACAATGGTTAAATGTATCTGGGGCTCAGTGAGGGTGATGACATGAGCTGGTGCTTACCCAGGGCACTCTCAGTCCAGTTGTTGGATCATCTGGTTGGGGGTTTCTGACCCAGAGAACCTTTGTCCTCTGGGGCAGTGCACCTTCCAGTGATTGCCTTGGCACAGTGGACATGGATGAGGGGGCGACTTGTTTCTCACTGGACAACCTTTTTTTAAAGTGCCCTTGTAAACCACACTGATAACAAGCCCTACAGGGTGATTGGCCTGCTCCATTTTCTGTGCTCTCTGAACCACCAAGGTTTGTTTGTCTGGGGGGCATGACTAAGGCTGCAGCCTTTCTCTGATCTCACTTTTCCTTTTGGGCCTGTTCCTCTTGGTCCCTCTTATAGAACACTGAGGTTGCCAGGTTTAATAATGCCTCCAGATTTTGTTCAGGGCCCAGGGCTTGCTTTTGGAGCTTTCTTCTAATATTTGCAGCTGATTGGGTAATAAATTTATCTTTTAGAATCAAATGACCCTCGAGTGATTCAGGTGACAGGGGAGTTTATTTTCTTAAGGCCTCCTGTGACCGCTCGAGGAAGGCAGAAGGATTTTCTTCCTTTCCCTGAGTTATGGTGGACATCTTTGAATAATTCATGGGCTTCTTTCTAATTCTCCTTAGTCCTTCTAGAACACTGGTCAACAGATGTTTACGACTCCAGTCCCCATGATCTGAGTCAAGGTCCCAGTGGGGATCCATCCATACTGGGGTTGACTTGCTGACCGGGAGGGAATTTGTCCCTTTCTTCAGCTGCCATTCTATCATTTACTTGACTAAGATACCAGGTATCTCCAAACTCTCAGGCTGTAGCCAAAGCTGCATTCTTTTCATTAAAGGCCAGGGTTTGATCTAACAATAGCATGACATCTCTCCAAGTGAGGTTGAAGGTTTGCCCTAGACCCTGTAGGATATCTATGTACCTATCAGGATCATCTGAAAACTTCCCCAGGTCTGCTTTGATCTGCTTTAAATCAGAGAGGGAGAAGGGGACATGTACCCAGGTTGGGCCAAATTCCACTCCCCCTACAGCTTGAAGGAGACATAACTGATAGCCCGGGGATTTTTGTGGTCCCTTGGAGATTTCTTTGCTTATTTCTTTCTGGGTGGGGGAGATTAGAGGATGTTTATCATTAATAGGAAAGGGAGTTAGAGGGAGGCTAGGATATGGGGGTAAGCTGAGAGGTCCTCTTGTAGTATGTAAATTGCAAGTTTTGCATAGTTGTGTATTCTCCTTCAATGAAAAGAAAGCTTGGACATAAGGTATTTCACTCCATTTTCTTCCCTGTTACAGAAAAGGTCAAGCTGCTGGATAGTATTGTACTTTGTACTTCCCTCAGGTGGCCATTTTTCCCCATCAGAGAGAGAATACTGGGGCCAGGCCATAGTGCAGAAAAAAAATGAGCCACCTCTTTTTCAGGGTTTGCAGGTCAAATTGGTCCCAATGGCTTAGGATGCATTTCAAGGGTGAGTCTGTTGATGCCTGAGTGTTTCTTATCTGAAAGACAAAACCGCCCATGGTTTTGGTTTGTTTTCTTTCTACCCCTGCCCAAGAACCCACAACAGTCCCTGGACCCTGCTGATCGAAATAGTTGCGCTCACTGACGCAGCAGCAGAAACACTAGTTTTCCTCCCAGACCACAAGGAGGACTGAGGAAGGTCACATTTAGTGGCCCTTACCAACACATTCTTGAAAACCTGCAGCCTTGCCTGTCCTCCTAGACCAAAAAGAGGACTGAGAAAAATCAGATTTAGTGGCCCTTACTGACACATTCTCAAAAACCTGTTAGAGTCCTAAGCATTCTCCTGTTAGTATTGGGACTTTACCTGTGTCCTATAAAGATGTTATGCCTCAAAAATGAAGTGGAGGGCTATACCCTGAGGGAGGAAAGGGATCTCTAGCATTGGAAGAGTGACACCTTTTGTCCTCACTTCTATGAATAGGAAGGATACAATTTCTGAGGCTCCCCATATCCTAGCTTCAGAAATAGCTTTTGTTAGATCTGCTTGTCTGAGGAGGGATCCTAAAATTCCAGATAGTCCCCCTACAATGGGGCTTTGGGCAAAAATTATGTTTTTCTGATTGGTGACCTAAGGAAGGGTGCCTAAGGAAGGTAACAGAGTCCTGGAGTTTATACTAGAAACCATTCTTACAGGAGAAACTAGAAAAGCACCAGAGACAGGGAGTGATTTTTAGAAGAGAGACTAGCCTCAGAGAAGAGAGGTGAGAGGAAGTCTGTCTGACAGGCATTAGGACCCAGGAAGCAAGGGTCAGGATAGATAGAATAGATGGGTGAGTCTCGCTTGGGCTACATGACTTTCAGAGTTCTGCTCATGGCTGCAGGGTCAACCAACTTGTTGGGACTCTGGAGCTGAATAGCTTTCCTCTCTGTTGACCCTTGGCTCAGTCCAGAAGTACAAGAAAAGCAGAAGCTGGTTCTGGGCAAACCAACGCTCCCAACTCCGAAGAGTCGGGGGTTGTTAGAGAGCCCTTTCTCAGAAAGTCTGACATACCTTGTGTCTTTAGTCTGGTGGCCATGCTAGTCTCTTTTAACCAGCTGACAGGTGCCTGGTATTTAGCCCCCGAATTTTAAGGAAAAACAGGACAGAATAGCAAGTGAAAGGGGTCCAATGCTACTCACCGCTTGGCGATAGGCAATAGTCTCACCACTTGGTGAAAGGCGATGGTCCCATCACCTGGGCACACCAAAATGTGCCCAGAATTGGTGGGTTCTTGGTCTCACTGACTTCAAGAATGAAGCCTCGGACCCTTGCGGTGAGTGTTACAGTTCTTAAAGATGGTGTGTCAGAGTTTGTTCCTTCAGATGTTCAGATGTGTCTGGAGTTTCTTCCTTCTGGTGGGTTCATGATCTCACTGACTTCAGGACTGAAGCTGCAGACTTTCACTGTTAGTGTTATAGCTCTTAAAGGCGGTGCATCTAGAGTTGTTAATTCCTTCTGGTGGGTTCGTGGTCTCACTGGCCTCAGGAGTGAAGCTGCAGACCTTTGCGGTGAGTGTTATAGTTCATAAAGGTGGTGCATCCAGTGTTGTTCGTTCCTCCCGTCTGGAGTTGTTCATCCCTCCGGGTGGGTTTGTGGTCTTGCTGGCTTCAGGAGTGAAGCTACAGACCTTCACGGTGAGTGTTACAGCTCATAAAGGCAGTGTGACCCCAAAGAGTGAGCAGCAGCAGGATTTATTGCGAAGAGTGAAAGAACAAAGTTTCCACAGCCTGGAAGGGGACTCAAGCAGATTGCCACTGCTGGCTCCAGTGGCCTGCTTTTCTTCCCTTATTTGGTCCCACCCACATCCTGCTGATTGGTCCATTTTACAGAGAGCTGATTGGTCCATTTAACAGAATGCTGCTTGGTCCATTTTACAGAGTGCTGATTGGTCCATTTTACACAGTGCTGATTGGTTCGTTTTGACAGATGGCTGATTGGTGCATTTACAAACCTTTAGCTAAACACAGAGTGTTGATTGGTGTGTTTACAGTCCTTTAGCTAGACAGAAAAGTTCTCCAAGTCCCCACCCAACCCAAAAGCCCAGCTAGCTTCACCTCTCAACATCACCACAGCCACAAGTGGCTCAGCATGAACAAGGAGACACCATTTGTTTGGGGGAAACTAAGGAAAGAAAACAAGAGTCACTGCCTCTTAATGAAAATCCAGAGAATTATTCCAGACTTTATCCAAGACCACCAAGGTGGTACTTCTACAAGTCTGCAAGAACCACCATGTTACAAGAATTTGGTGCCCCCTAATGCAGACACAGCTTAGATCACAACACCCAAATCCTTTCAAATATCTGGAAAGTCTTCCCATAAAGGAAGGGTACAAACAAGTGCAGACTGCAAAGACTAAAATAAATACCTATCTCTTCAATGCCAAGACACTGGTGAACATCAGCAAGCATAAACACCATCCAGGAATACAAGACCTCACCAAACAAACTAAATAAAGGAGCAGAGATCAGGTGGGGCGGAGCAAGATGGCCGAATAGGAACAGCTCCAGTCTCCATCTCCCAGCGCGAGCGACACAGAAGACCGGTGATTTCTGCATTTTCAACTGAGGTAC
>NC_045434.1:133681606-133696330 GCF_002776525.5 Piliocolobus tephrosceles | reverse complement strand
ACCTGAGGCAATTAGTGTAGTCAAATTTTTAGAAAAAGAAAGTAGAAACCACAATGAGATACCATCTCACACCAGTTAGAATGGCAATCATTAAAAAATCAGGAAACAACAGGTGTTGGAGAGGATGTGGAGAAATAGGAACACTTTTACACTGTTGGTGGGATTGTAAACTAGTTCAACCATTCTGGAAAACAGTATGGCAATTCCTCAAAGATCTAGAACTAGATGTACCATATGACCCAGCCATCCCACTACTGGGTATATACCCAAAGGATTATAAATTATGCTACTACAAAGACACATGCACACGTATGTTTATTGCGGCACTATTCACAATAGCAAAGACTTGGAATCAACCCAAATGTCCATCAGTGACAGACTGGATTAAGAAAATGTGGCACATATACACCATGGAATACTATGCAGCCATCAAAAAGGATGAGTTTGCGTCCTTTGTAGGGACATGGATGCAGCTGGAAACCATCATTCTTAGCAAACTATCACAAGAAGAGAAAACCAAACACCGCATGTTCTCACTCATAGGTGGGAACTGAACAATGAGCTCACTTGGACTCGGGAAGGGGAACATCACACACTGGGGCCTATCATGGGGAGGGGGGAGGGGGGAGGGATTGCATTGGGGAGTTATACCTGATATAAATGAGGAATTGATGGGTGCTGACGAGTTGATGGGTGCAGCACACCAACATGGCACATATATACATATGTAACAAACCTGCACGTTATGCACATGTACCCTAGAACTTAAAGTATAATAATAAAAAAAAAAAAAAAAAAAAGAAGCAGAGATCAATCCTGGAGAAACAAAGATCCTGACCTTTCAGACAGATAATTCAAAATATATGTTGAGGAAACTCAAAGAAAGTCAAGACAACACAGAGGAGGAATTCAGAAATCTCTCAGATAAATTTAATTAAGGAAATTGAAGTAATTAAAAAGAAGCAGCCATTCTGGAGCTGAAAAATGCAATTGACACACTGAGGAATGCATAAGATTCTCTTAATAGCAGAAAAGATCAAGCAGAAGAAAACAATAGTGAGCTTGAAGACAGGCTATTTGAAAATACAGTTAGAGGAGACAAAAGAATAAAGAATAAAAAAGAATGAAGCACACCTAAAACACCTAGAAAATAACCTTAAAAGGGCAAATCTAAAATGTATTGGCCTTAAAGAGGAGATAGAGAAAGACATTGAGGTAGAAGGTTTATTCACAGGGATAATAACAGAGAACTTCCCAAACCTACACAAGAATATCAATATTCAAGTAGACAAAGGTTATAGAACACTAAGTAGTTTTAACCCAAAGAAGACTACCTCAAGACATTTAATAATCAAACCAGCAAAAGCCAAGGATTCTAATAGCAACAATATAAAAGAACAAATAATATACAAAGGAGTTCTAATACATCAGGCAGCAGACTTTTCAGTGGAAACCTTACAGGCCAGGAAAGAGTGCTGATGATATAACCTTATATCTAGAAAAATCTAAAGACTCTCCCGTCCCCGCAAAAAAAAAAAAAAACTTCTTATATTTGATAAATGAACTCAGTAAAGCTTCCAGATACAAAGTCAACATACCCAATCAGTATGATTTCTATACACCAACAATTAAGTAACCAAGAAAGAAATCAAGAAGACAATCCCATATTAAAGAGTTACCAAAAAAATGTGCCTCGGAATAAGTTTAACCAAGGATGTAAAAGACCTCTACAAGGAAACGTACAACACATTGATGAAAAAAAAATTGAAGATGACACAAATAAATAGAAAGACATTTCATGCTTATGGATTGGAATAATTAATATTAAAATAACTGTATTGCCCAATGCAATCTATAGATTCAATGTAATCCCTATGAAAATACTAACCTCATTGTTTACAGAAATAGAAAAAAAAAAATCCCAAAATGTTTATTGAACCAAAAAAGAGCCAAAATAGCCAAAGCAGTCTTGAGCAAAAAGAACAAAGCTAGAGGCATCACAATTCTTTACTCTATATTACAAGGCTATAGTAACTAAAACAGCACAGTATTGGTATAAAAACAGACACATGGACCAATGGAACAGAATAGAGATTCCAAAAATAAGTCCACATATTTACTGTCAACTGGTTTTCCTAAAAAATGCCAAGAACATACACTGGGAAAAAGACAACTTTTTCAATAAATAGCGCTGGGAAAAATTAGATATCCATATCCAAAAGAATGAAACTGAACCCTTATCTTTCATCATATACAAAAATCAACTCAAGATGGATTAAAGACTTAAACACAAAACCCATAACGATTAAATACTGGAAGAAAACTAGGGAAAACACTTCAGGAGATTGGTTTAGGCTAAGACTTCAAAAGCACAGACAGCAAAAACAAAAATAGACAAACAGGACTATATATATCAAACTAAAAAGTTTCTGCACAGCAAAGGAAACAATCAACATAGAGAAGAGACAGTCTGTTGAATGGAAGAAAATATTTGTAAACTATTTCTCTGACAAGGAGCTAATATTCAAAATATACAAAGAACTAAAAGAATTCAACAGTAAATAATAATGATAATCCTGTTTTTAAAAAAAGTGGGTAAAAGCTGGGCATGGTAGCTTATGCCTGTAATCCTAGCTACTTGGGAGGCTGAGGCAGGAGGACTGCTTGAGGCTGGGAGTTAAAGACCTCAACAGAGCAAGAAACTGTCTGTAAAGAAAAAAAAATTAAATAATCTAGGCATGGTGGTGTGCACCTGTAGTCTCAGCTACTCAGGAGGCTGAAGTAGGAAGATCACTTGAACCTAGGAGTTTGAGGCTGCAGTGAGCTATGATTGTGCCGTTGCACTCCACCCTGGGCAACACAGCAATATCCTGTCTCAAAAAAAGTGGAGAAAAGACATAAATAGACATTTCTCAAAAGAAAACACACAAATGGCCAACCGATATGTGAAAAATTGTTCAACATCACTAATCATCAGAGAAATGCAAATCTAAACCACAATGAGATATCATGTTATCCCAATTACAATGGTTACTATTGAAAAAAAAAATGGGCCAGGCACAGTGGCTCACTCCTGTAATCCCAGCACTTTGGGAGGCCGAGGAGGGTGGATCGCTCGAGGTCAGGAGTTCAAGACCAGCTTGGTCAACATGGCGAAACCTCATCTCTACTAAAAACACAAAAATTAGCCAGGCGTGGTGGCATGCGCGTCTAATCCCAGCTACTTGAGAGGCTGAGGTAGAATTGTTTGAACCCAGGAGGCGGGAGTTGCAATGAGCCTAGCTCGCACCATTGCACTCCAGCCTAGGCAACAAGAGTGAAACTCCATCTCAGAAACAACAATAACAACAAAAAAATAAAATAGCAGGTGCTGGTGGTGAGCATGTGGCGAAAAGGGAACTCTTATACACTGTTGGTAGGAATGTAAATTAGTACAGCAAAGGGGTATGTTGTATGTTTATTAGACTATTCATAATAGCAAATATATAGAATCAACCTAAGTGTTTACCAATGGGTGAATGGATAAAGAAAATGTGGTATATATACATAATGGGATATGATTTGGCCATAACAAAGAATGAAGTCATGTCATTTGCAGCAACATGGATACAACTAAAGGTCATTGTGTTAAGTGAAACGAGCTAAACACAAAATGATAAATTTTGCATGTTCTCACTCATATATGGGATCTAAAACAGTTTACCTTATGGAAGTAGAAAATGGAATAACTAGTACCAATAGTCATTCCACTATAGTTAGCAACAATGTATCATATATTTCAAAGTAGCTTGAAGAGAGAACTTGAAATATTCCCAACACAAATAAATGACAAATACTCAAGGTGATGAATACCCTAAATGCTCTCACTTGATCATTATACCTTCTATGCATGCAGCAAAATATCACATGTATCCCATTCGTATGTAAAATATCATGTATCAATTTTTAATTACTATGTGCTCCAGTGATTTCACTTCTGGATACATACTTAAAAGAATTGAAAGCAAGGTCTCAAAGAGATATCTGTACACCTGTCTTCATAGAAGCATGTTTTACAATAGCTAACAACATGGACGCAATCCAGGTTTCCATCAACAGCTAAATGGATACACAAAATGTAGTGTATACATATAGAGTGGAATAATATTTAGCCTTAAAGAGGAAGAAAAATCTAATATATGCTACAACACCAATGAACCTGAGGACATTATGCTAAGTGAAATAAGCCCGTCACAAAAAGATAAATACTGTGTAATTCCACCTACCTGAGGCAATTAGTGTAGTCAAATTTTTAGAAAAAGAAAGTAGAATGATGATTGCCAAGGGCTGAGGGAGAGGGACAATGGAGAGATGTTGTTTAATGGGTATAGAGTTTCAGTTTTACAAGATGTAAAGAGTTCTGGAGATTGATGATGGTGATGGCTACTCAACATTATGAATGTAATTAATTCCATTGAACTGTACATGTGAAATGGTTCAGATCATAAATTTTGTTATGTGTATTTAACATAATTTTTTAAGATTGAAAATAATAAATAAAATCACAACTGAAGGTAATAAGTTCTTATTTCAGTGCTTGAAGGTGGATTACTACTATCCTGAATCTATCCATTTCTCTCCAATTCCAGTTCTATTGCCACCATTTTTGCCTAAGCCAGCCTTATTTCCCATCCGGACTACTGTAATAGCCTCCAACTTGGTGACCTGCAACCTTCTCTGAATTTCTGTTTTCTTTTCACTTATCCAACTGCCATGTATTTTTTGAGCTTCAATGGAAATGTCAGTATCTCAAAACCTTTCCTGACCACTCTTGTTGTAGATAAATTATGACCCATGTGGTAGGTAGAATAATGACCTCTCCTACCCAAAATGCTCTAATCCGTGGAAAGTGGATCATGTTCCATTACATGGAAAAGAAGGAAATAAAATTACAAATGAAAGCAAGGTTGCCAACCAACTGACCTTAAAATAGATTATCCTGGACTATCCAGGTGGGTACAATGTAATCACTCAGCTGTGGAAAAGGGAGCAGAAGAGGATCAGAGTAAATATGAAAATAACTCTGCCCACCATCGTTAACTTTGAAGATGAATGAACAGGGTCACAAGCCAAGCAATGCACATGACCTCTAAAAGGTGGAATGAACAAGAAAACAGTTTTTCCCCTAGATCCTCCAGACACTGTGATTTTAGTCCAGTGAGCCCCACTTTGGGTTTCTAATGTCCAGAACTTTAAGATAATAAATGTATGTTCTTTTAAGCCATAAAGTTTGTGGCAGTTTGTTACAGCAGCACTTGAAAACTAGCACATCCCTTTAGTATAAATTATCATAGGACAATTTTGGGTGAACTTGTTCAAATTGTAAATTATACTAATTATTTGGTCAATATCTCTATGCTTACAAAGTGTATTTCCACTCTGCCCTGCTCATAACTGGCTTCGGACATTGCCTGGTACATAGTAGGCTCTCTACACATATTTGTTGAGTTAATGAACTGTATTGTAGCAAAATATTCTGACCCCATACAACCAAAACAATTGCACTCCAAGAAATGTACAATCCAGCCCAAAAACTGAAGTTCCTGTGGCTAAATGATGTGTGTGAGTCTGTATGTATTTTTTATTAATCACTTTAAAAACAGAAATACTTCAATTTATAACTATTAAGACAATGCAACAAGGGAGAAATATTTAGGAAAGGCAAAGAAGATCCAATATACATATACATCACCAAAGAATATGATGAAAGCAGAGGAACAGAACAAATACTATAAGCTGTAACTAAAAATTTCTTTTAAAATATTGAAACTACATCTTGAAAGAATACACTATGACACCTGAAGATGTCAACTTAGAACAACCTTAGGTATATATTAGTAATTATGAAATATTTTAATTCTATCCATCTCTATGTCCTTTAGAAACATCATTCTTAGGGTGGAATAAAAGAAATAAATACAAATACAAGAAAAACTGTGCGTGGAGGTGGAGAAAGATGGTGAAATAGAAAGTTCCACTGACTGTCCCCCTAACAAGGACAGCAATTTAACAACTACACAGAACAACAGCAACAACAACAACAACAAAAAAAAACACCTTCATAAGAACTAAGAATCAGGTAAGCCCCTCATAGTGCATCGTTTTAACTTTACATTGCTAAAAGAGGCACTAAAAACAATAGAAAAACAGTCTTGACTCACCAATGACACCACTCTCACCCCAGCAGTGGTGGCTTGGTGCAGAAAGTGTCTCTGGATGCTGGGGGAGGGAGAACACAGCAATTGTGAGGCATCAAACTCAGTGCTATCTTGTTAGAGCAGAAAGGAAAACCAGACCAAACACAGCCGACACCCATCCAAGGAGGGAGCATTTAAAACAGCCCAAAACAGTGGCAAATCACTGATCCTAGCAATCCAAACTGGAGTTCTCACAAACCTGGCCACTGCAGGCTAAACTGCTCTGGGTCTCTAAGTTAACTTGAAAGGTAGTCTAGGCCATAAGGACTGCAACTCTTACGTGAGTCCTAGTGCTAAACTGGGCTCAGAGCCAGTATACTGGTATGTGTGTGTTGGCTGGGGCTGGGGGCGGGTAAGGGGATGCAACCTATTAAAACACCAGCTGGAATAGCTAAGGGAGTGCTGGCACCACCCCTCACCTAACCCCAGGCTGCAAAACTACAGTCTTCAAAAGAGACCCCTTCCTTCCACTTAAGGAGAGGAGATGGAAGAGCGGGGAGGACTTTATCTTGCATCTTGGATATCAGCTCAGCCACCACAGGACAGGGCACTGATCAGACTTGTGAGGCCCTCATTCCAGGGCCTAGCTCCCAGAAAACATTTCCGGACCCACACTGGGCCAGAAGGGAACCTGCTGCCTTGAAGGGAGGGACCTAGTTCTGGCAGCATTCATCAACTGCTGAATAAACTGAAGAACCTATGGGCCCTGAATAACCAGCAGTGATATCCAGGTACTATGTCAAGGGCCTTGGGTGACCCTCTGAGACATGCTGGCTTCAGGTGAGACTCAACACATAACCAGTTGTGGTGGCTATGGGATGAAACTCCTTCTGCTTGAGAAAAGTAGAGAGAAAAAAAAAGTGGACTTTATCTTGCACTTTACGTACCAGCACGGCCGCAGGTGGGTAGAGAACCAAGTGAGCCCTTGAGGCTCCCAATTCCAGGACTTGCACCTTGGATGGCATCTCTGGACCTGCCCTGAGCCAGAGAGGAGCCCACTGCCCTGAAGGGTGAGGCCAGCCAGGCAACATTCACCACAAGCTGACTTAAGAGCCCTTAAAGAGAATATCAGCAGTAGTCTGGCAGTATTCCCCAGGGCCTATGGTGGCAGTGGCTACAGGATGAGGCTTCTCTGTCTTTGGAAAGAGTGGAAAGAGCTGTGCTTCATGGTTTGAGTGCCAACTCAGCCACAGTACAATAAAACACCAGGTAGACTAGGGTTTTTCTCTCTAGTCCCCAACTCCTAGATAGCACCTCTGGACCTGCTTGGGACCTGGAGGAACACACCACCATGAAGGGAGGGGCACAGTGTGGCTGGCTTTCTCAGGGCCTTTAGTAAACATAGGCAGTAGCTAGGGAGTAGTTACAGCAGGTCTTGGGGAAGATCCATGCTGTGCTGGCTTCAGGTCTCACCCAGCACAGTTATAGTGGTGGTAGCCACAGGGGTGCTTGTGTCACTCAACTCCCAGCTGTA
Source organism: Piliocolobus tephrosceles (assembly GCF_002776525.5). Taxonomy (NCBI): domain Eukaryota; kingdom Metazoa; phylum Chordata; class Mammalia; order Primates; family Cercopithecidae; genus Piliocolobus; species Piliocolobus tephrosceles. The sequence goes on along the minus strand of NC_045434.1, from coordinate 133,688,620 downwards.
GGTGACTCAGCACAGAGAGAGAGAGAGACTCTATGTTTGGGACAAAGCAAAGGAAGAGAACAAGGGTCTCTCCCTGGTAATCCAGAGAATTCTCCCAGATCTTGTTGAAGACCATCAAGGTGTTACCTCTATGAATCTGAAAGAACCACAATGTTACTGGGCTTGAGGTGCCCCCTAAAGTAGATATAGCTAGATTACAATACCCAAGACTTCAAATATCTAGAAATCCTTCCCAAGAAGGACAGGTACAAAAAAGCCCAGACAGTGAAGACTACATAAATACCTAACTCTTCAATGCCCAGACACCAATAAACATCTGCTAACATCAACACCATCCAGAACAACATGACCTCACCAAATAAATTAAATGAGCCACCAGGGACCAATCCTGGAGAAACAGACATATCTGTACTTTCAGAGAGAATTCAAAATAGCTTTATTTAGGAAACTCAAAGAAATTGAAGACAACACAGAGAAGAAATTCAGAATTATACCAGATAAATTTAACAAAGACAATGAAATAATTAAAAAGAAAAAAGCTGAAATTCTGGAGCTGGAAAATGTAATTAATATACTAAAGAGTACATCAGAGTCTCGTAAAAGCAGAATTGATAAAGCAGAAGAAAGATTTAGTGAGCTTAAAGACAGGGTGTCTAAAAATACACAGAGTAAACAAAAGAAAAAACCATTAAAAACAACGAAGCACACCTATAGGATCTAGAAAATGGCCTCAAAAAGGCAAATCTAAGAGTTTTTGGCCTTAAAGTGGAAGTAGAGAAAGAAATAGAGGTAGAAAATTTTTTCAAAGGGATAATAACAGAGGACTTCCCAAACCTAGGGAAACAAATCAATATCCAAGTACAAGAATGTTACAGAATACTAAGCAGATTTAACCCAAAGAAGACTACCTCAAAACATTGAATAATCAAACTATCAAAAAACAAGCATGAAGAAGGAATCCTAAAAGCAGCAAGAGAAAGAAAACAAATAATATACGATGGAGCTCCAATACGTCTGGCAGCAGACTCTTCAGTGGAAATCTTGCAGGCCAGGAGAGAGCGGCATGACATATTTAAGGTGCTGAAGGAAATAACTTTTACCCTAAAACAGCATATTTGGTGAAAATATCCTTCATACATGAAAGAAATAAAAACTTTCCCAGAAATAAAAACTAAAGCTGAGGGATTTCATCAACCCCAGACCTGTCCTACAAGAAATGCTAAAGGGAGTGCATCAATCAGCAAGAAAGAATGTTAATGAGTTATAGGCAATCACCTGAAGGTACAACGCTCACAGATAACAGTAGTACACAGAAAAACACAGAATACGATAACACTGTACCTGTGGTGTATAAACTACTCTTATCCTAAGTAGAAAGACTAAATGATGAATGAATCACAGATAATAACTACAACTTTTCAAGACATAAACAGTACAATAAGATACAAATAGAGACAACAAAATGTTAAAAAGCATAGGACAAAGTTAAGGCATAGAGTTTTATTAGTTTTCTTTCTGCTTGTTTGTTTCATGCAAACAGTGTTGAGTTGTTATCAAGTTAAAATAATAGGTTATAAATATTTGCAAGCTTCAAGATAACCTCAAATCAAATAATGTCCAAATACACAAAACATAAAAAGCAAGAAACTAAATCATACCACCAGAGAAAATTACCTCACTAAAGGAAGAAAGGAAAAAAGAAAGAAGAAAGAGAAGACTACAAAACAACCAGAAAACAAATAACAAAATGGCAGAAGTAAGTCCTTACTTATCAATAATAACATTGAATGTAAACGGACTAAAATCTTCAATTAAAACAATAAACATACTTCACTTATAAAATCACATATAGACTGAAAATAAAGAGACGGAAAAAGATAGCTCATGTCAAGGGAAACCAAAAGAGCAGGAGTCACTATACTTATATCTGACAAAATAGATTTCAAGACAAAAACTATAAAAGAGACAAAAAAGATCATTATATAATGATAAAGGTGTCAATCCAGCAATAGAATATGACAAGTTTAAATATATATATGCACCCAACACTGGAGCACCCAAATATATAAAACAAATATTATTAGAGCTAAGAGAGAGACAAGCCCCAATACAATAATAGCTGGAGATTTTAACACCCCACTTTCAGCATTGGATAGATCCTCCAGACAAAAAACTAACAAAGAAACATTGGACTTAAATCTGTACTACAGAGCAAATGGATCTAATAGATATTTACAAAACATTTCATCCAACAACTGCAGAATCCACATTCTTTCCCTCAGCACATGGATTATTATAAAGGATGGATTATATGTTAGATCACAAAACAAGTCTTAAAACATTCAGAAAATTGAAATAATATCAAGCATCTTCTCTGACCACAATGAAATAAAACTAAAAATTAATAACACAGAGAATTTTGGAAACTATACAAATACATGGAAATTAACAATATGCTCCTGAATGGCAATGGGTCAATGAAGAAATTAAGAATAAAATTGAAATATTTATTTAAGCAAATGATAATGGAAACACAATGTACCAAAACTTATTGGATACAGTGAAAACATACTAACAGGGAAGCTTGTAGCCATAAGCGCCTCCAAAGTTCAAATAAACAATCTAATGATACCTCTTAAAGAACCAGGAAAGCAACCACAAAATTAGTAGAATAAAGGAAATAATAAAGATCTGAACAGAAATAAATGAAATTGGAATGAAGAAATCAACACAAAAGATCAATGAAATTTAAAAAAACAGCTTTTTTGAAAAGTTAAACAAAATTGATATATCTTTAGCCATACTTAGAAGAAAAGATTGAAGATACAAATAAAATCAGAAATGAAAAAGGAAACATTACCACTGATACTGCAGAAACTCAAAGCATTACTAGTGGCTACCATAAGCAACTATGTGCCAACAAATTGGAAAATCTAGAAGAAATGAACGAATTCCTAGACATATACAACCTACCAATACTGAACAATGAAGAAACCCAAAACCTGAATAGATCAACATCAAATAATGAGATTGATGCCATAATAAAAAATCTCTCAGTAAAGAAAAGTCCAAGACTTGATGGCTTCACTGCTGAATTCTACCCAAACATTTACAGAAGAAGTAATACCAATCCTATTCAAACTATTCCAAAAAATAGAGGAGGTGAGAATAGTTTTAAACTCATTCCATAAGGCCAGTATTACCTTGATACCAAAACCAGACAAAGACATATAAAAAAATGAAAACTACAGCCCAATATATCTGAAGAATATTGATGCAAACATCCTCCACAAAATACTAGCAAACCTAACTTAATACATTAGAAAGATCATTATCACTGATGAAGTGGGATCCATTCCTGGGATGGTTCAACATATACAAATCAATCAATGTGATACATCATATCAGCAAAATGAAGGATAAAAACCATATGATCATTTCAATTGATGCTGAAAAATCATTTGATAAAACTCAACATCCCTTTATGATAAGAACGCTCAAAAAATGAGTATGGAAGGAACATACCTCAACATAATAAAAGCCATATACAACAGGCCCATGGGTAGTATCATATGGAATGGGGAAAAATTGAAAGCCTTTTTTCTAAGATCTGAAATATGACAAGTATGCCCACTTTCACCAATGTTATTCAACATAATACTGGAAGTGCTAGGTAGAGAAATCAGACAAGAGAAAGATATAAAGGGCATCTAAACAGAAATGGAAGAAGTAAAAGTATCCTTGTTTACAGACAACAGAATCCTATATTTGGAAAAACAAGATTCCAGAGAAAAACTATTAGAACATATAAACAAATTCGGTAAAGTTGCAGGATACAAAATCAACATACAAAAATCCATAGCATTGCAATTTGCCAACAGTGAACAATCTTAAGAAGAAATAAAAAAGTAATCCCAAATACAATAGCCACAAATAAAATTAAATACCTAGGAATTAAGCAAAGAAGTGAAAGATATCTACAATCAAAAGTACAAAACAATGATGAAAGAAATTGAAGAGGACACCAAAAATGAAAAATATTCCATGTTCATTAATTAGAATAATTTGTATTTTTAAAATGTCCATACTACAGAAAGCAATCTACGGATTCTGTGTAATCCCTATCAAAATACCAATAACATTCTTCAAAGTAATAGAAAAAAAAAATCCTAAAATTTATATGGAACCGCAAAAGATCCAGAATAGTCAAAGCTATCCTTAAGCAAAAAGAACAAAACTGGAAGAATCATATTACCTGATTTCAAATTATACTACAGAGCTATAGTCACTAAAACAGCATGGCACTGGCCAAAAACAGACATGTTGACCAATTGAATAGACTACAGAACTCAGAAACAAAACCTTACACCTATGGTGAACTCATTTTCAGCAAAGGTATTAAGAACATAAACTGCAGAAAAGACAGTCTTTTCAATAAATGGTGCTGGGAAAACTAGATATCCATATGCAGAAGAATGAAACTAGATCCCTATCTCTTGTCATATACAAAAATAAAATCAAAGTGGATTAAAGACTTAAACCTAAGACCTCTAACTACGAAACTACTACAAGAAAATATTGGGAAACCACTTTAGGACATTGGTTTGGGCAAAAATTCCTTGAGCAATACCCCACAAGCACAGGCAACCGAAGCAAAATTGGACAAACAGAATCACATCAGGTTAAAAAGCTTCTGCACAGCAAAGGAAACAACAAAATTACAACACAATCCACAGGATGGAGAAAATATTCACAAACTACCCATTTGACAAGAGATTAATAACCAGAATATATAAGGAGTTCAAACAACACTACAGGAAAAAAATCTAATAATCCAATCAAGGATCAAAATATTTGAATAGGCATTTCTCAAAGGAAGACATACAAATGGCAAACAGGCACATGAAAAGGCACTGAACATCATTTATCATCACAGAAATGCAAACCAAAACTACAAAGAAGTATCATCTCACCCCAGTTAAAATGGCTTTTATTCAAAAGTCAGACAATTACAAATGCTAACGAGGATGTATAGCAAAGGGAAGCTTCATATACTGTTGGTGGGAATTTAACTTAGTACAACCACTATGAAAAAGAGTGGGGAGGTTCCTCAAAAAACTAAAAATTGAGCTACCATATGATTCAGCAATCTCATTGCTGGGTATATACTGAAAAGAAAGGAAATCAGTGTATTGAAAAGATATCTGCACTCCCATGTTTGCTACAGCATGGTTCACAATAGCTAAGATTTGAAAGCAACCTAAGTGTCCAACAGCAAATGAATAGAAAAGAAAATGTAACACATATACACAATGGAGTACTATTCAGCCTTAAAAAAAAATTAGATCCTGTCATTTGCAACAACATGGATGGAACTGGAAATCATTATGTTAAGAGAAATAAACCAGACACACAAAAACAAATATTGTGTGTTCTCACTTATTTGCGGGGTCTAAAAATCAAAACAATTGAACTCATGGACATAGATCATAGAAGGATGGTTACCAGAGGCTGGGAAGGGTAGTGGGAGGCAGGGGGAAGGGGGGAAGTGGGGATAGTAAATGGATACAAAAAATAAAAATGAATAAGACCTACTATTTGATAGTACAACAGGGTAAATATAGTCGATAATAACTTAATTGTACATTCTTAAATAACCAAGACAGTGTAATTGAATTGATTGTGACACAAAGTATAAATGTTTGAGGGGATGGATACCCCCATTGTCTATGATGTGCTTATTTCACATTGCATGCCTGTATCAAAACATCTTATGTACCCCATAAATATACACACTTACTATGTACTCACAAAAAAATAAAAATAAAAATAAAAGAAAAACAGAGTAAGAAAAAGTCTTTTAGTTCTGAATTTGAATTGAAATTATCAGTATAAACTCATGAGGCATTTAAATGCTAAAGGTAGATACACACGCATACATTTCCTAGATCAGTCCACTAAAATGTATAGAAACTATGGCCAATCCAGAATCAATGAGCACCCCTGGGGCCCAGACTGGTGTCACCATATAATTTCCCTTTAAAATAAACCATAACCTTTTAAAGAAATGGCTAATTTCAGGCCAGGGACAATAAATGTACAAGATTGACCTGGAATATCTTTACATACCAGATAGCAAGAAAATTGTCAAAGACTATCAGGGTGTTATCAAAAACAAAATAAAACTCAGGAGACAACTTAAAAATGGAATCCAACAGTTCCAAGATTGAAAATTTTGAGCTTTAGTAATGCTAATATTGCAATGGATTGAAATCCATAAATTATGCTTAAATTCATCCATGAGTTAACAATAATATTTATGAACAAAAACACACATTTTGTCACCATCTGGGAATGACAAGAAATTGATTCATTATCTTGAAAACTGAACAAACAAAGGGAAAAGACCAAGAATTTATCCTGTTTTCTCTATGTGAACTGTACCAATGGGTAACCAAACAGTAGATAAGGGGAAGTATATTTTTATAAAATTATTGCAGCTAATAAGTATAAGCAACTTGAAAAAATTAGAATACAACCCTGTATAATGAATTAAGAGATCCAGGTATAAGCATCAATAGCTGTTAACAACAATAGCCAAAAAAGAGCAAAAACTAGACATCATGTCTCCTGATAAAAGAATATAATACCGCCTGTAATACAGACAAAAGATTAAACCCCAATATCAATCAGTCTCTTGATCCAAATTCCAATTTGCAGGAAATGTAAAGCATAGGGTGTCACGTAGACCTGTTTCATAAGTATGTAATCAAGAAACTCTGCCTGTGGGAAATTCTCCAAGCCCAGTTCTTTGAAAGATGGGAGAGAGATAGGGATGGGGAGAGACAGAGAGAGAGAGATAGAGAGAGAGGAGAGGGTGAAAGAGGGAGAGAGGGAGAGATGGGGGAGGAAAGAAGAAGAAGAGGAAGAAGAAGAAGAAGAAGAAGAAGAAGAAGAAGAAGAAGAAGAAGAAGAAGAAGAAGAAGAAGAAGAAGAAGAAGAAGAAGAAGAAGA
>NC_045434.1:133681423-133681596 GCF_002776525.5 Piliocolobus tephrosceles | reverse complement strand
GAAGAAGAAGAAGAAGAAGAAGAAGAAGAAGAAGAAGAAGAAGAAGAGGAGGAGGAGGAGGAGGGAGAAGAAGGAGGAAAGAAGAAGGAGGAGGAGCAGCAGGAGGAGGAAGAGGAGGAAAGAAGAAAGAAGAAGAGGAGGAGAAGAAGGGGAAGGAGGGGAGGAGGGAGCAG
>NC_045434.1:133658458-133681323 GCF_002776525.5 Piliocolobus tephrosceles | reverse complement strand
GGAGGAGGAGGAGGAGGAGGAGGAGGAGGAGGAGGAGGGAGAAGAAGGAGGAAAGAAGAAGGAGGAGGAGCAGCAGGAGGAGGAAAAGGAGGAAAGAAGAAAGAAGAAGAAGAGGAGGAGAAGAAGGGGAAGGAGGGGAGGAGGGAGCAGAGGGGGAGGAGGGGGAGAAGAAGAGGGAGGAGGGGGAGAAGCGGGAGAAGATGAAGGAGGAGGAGGGGGAGGAGAAGGAGGGGAGGGAGGAGAAGGAGGAAGAAGGAGAAGGAGAAAGAAAAGGAGGGAAGAAGGAAAAAGAGGAGGAGGAAGAAAGAGAAAAGGAGGAGGAGGAAGAAGAGGAGGAGAAGGAAAAGAGACAAATTATAAAATTTTAATTGCAGAATAAAAGTGACATAAAAGGCAAATCAATTTTTTTAATGGGCAAGACTAAACTGTAGTGTTCAAGAAAGCACAGTTGTGTAATAAACCATAAAGATTTCAAAAAAAGTGATGACTGCAGAAGTCAGGAAAATAACTACTTTTGGAAGGAGGATGAGACTGTGATGAGGAGAAGGTATTGGGGTTTCTGTAAATGTTCCAATTTCTTTGTCCCAGATGGTGATTACAATAATGTTCACCTTATGATAATTTGCTAATTATGTATTTTAGTGCAGTTTCTTATACCTGCATTTTATTTTACAATAAAAAGATTTAAAAATACTCATGCTCTTTTTAAGAACACAGACAACAAAGAAACAGAGGAGCAATTTTTTAATCCCTGAATGGGTTAGGCAGGTATCTTGCAAGACATCAATTATGACCAAAAGCTAGTAAGAAAACTACCTAAAGAAAAATAAAAATTTTTCTGCGTAGCCCAATGACATTGTTCTGGAATAAATACCTCAGACTTTGGGAAACACATTGTTGCAACCATTTATGTCTAATATCTTGCACTGATGGGTAGATATATGGGAACAATAACCTAGCAGGTAGAATGTGAGATTTTTCCAAATAATCGTGGTCATTTTGCCTGGTAGGTGAAGAAAAAAAAGACTAAATAAACCTAACCTAAGGCAAGCAGAAGGAAAGAAACAATAATGATAAGAGCAGAAATTAGTTAAGCCAATCGAAAAAAATGGAAAATCAATGGAACAAAGAGCTGGGTCTTAGAAAAGATCCAAAAAATTGACACACTTTTTCAAGACTGATAAAAATTACCAGTACCAATGATCAAACAGGGGATATGACTTACAGATTTTGCAGACATCAAAAGGACAATGAGAAAATACTATGAACAACCCCACTTACATTGATGCAATAATTTACAAAAAGGGACTAATTCCTCAAAAACACAACCAACAAAATTGACCCAATATAAAATAGACAATTTGAATAGCCCTATAACTATTAAGACAATTGCATTCATGATTTTAATACTCCCAAAAAGAAATCTCCAGGTCCAAATGGTTTCACTGGAGAATTCCACCAAATATTTAAAGAAAACTAACGTCAATTCTATGCAATACCTTTCATAATATATGAGATGAGGGTACACTTCTACATTCATTTTATAAAGCAAGTGCTACCCTGATACAAAAAAAAAAAAACAACTAAATAGCAGAAGAGCAAATAAAGAAACTACACACCAATATCCTCAAAGATATAGATACAGAAATTCTTTTTTCTTTTATTATACTTTAAGTTCCAGGGTATATATGCACAATGTGCAGGTTTGTTATATATGTATACATGTGCCATGTTGGTGTGCTGCACCCATTAACTCATCATTTACATTAGATATATCTCATAATGCTATCCCTCCCCCCTCCTCCCTCCCCACAATAGGACCCGGTGTGTGATGCTCCCCTTCCGATGTCCAAGTGATCTCATTATTCAATTCTCACCTATGAGTGAGAACATGTGGTATTTGGTTTTCTGTTCTTGCGATAGTTTGCTGAGAATGATGGTTTCCAGCTTCATCCATGTCCCTACAAAGGACACGAACTCATCCTTTTTTATGGCTACATAGTATTCCATGGTGTATATGTGCCACATTTTCTTAATCCAGTCTGTCACTGATGGACATTTGGGTTGATTCCAAGTCTTTGCTATTGTGAATAGTGCCACAATAAACATACATGTGCATGTGTCTTTATAGCAGCATGACTTATAATCCTTTGGGTATATCCCTAGTAATGGAATGGCTGGGTCAAATGGTATTCCTAGTTCTAGATCCTTGAGAAATCACCACACTGTCTTCCACAATGGTTGAACTAGTTTACACTCCCACCAACACTGTAAAAGTGTTCCTATTTCTCCACGTCCTCTCCAGCACCTGTTGTTTCCTGACTTTTGAATGATTGCCATTCTAACTGGTGTGAGATGGTATCTCATTGTGGTTTTGATTTGCATTTCTCTGATGACCAGTGATGATGAGCATTTTTTCATGTGTCTGTTGGCTGCATGCATGTCTTCTTTTGAGAAGTGTCTGTTCATATACTTTGCCCACTTTTTGATGGGGTTGTTTGTTTTTTTCTTGTAAATTTGTTTGAGTTCTTCATAGGTTCTGGATATTAGCCCTTTGTCAGATGAGTAGATTGCAAAAATTTTCTCCCATTTGGTAGGTTGCCTGTTCACTCTGATGGCAGTTTCCTTTGCTGTGCGGAAGCTCTTTAGTTTAATTAAATCCCATTTTTCAATTATGGTTTTTGTTGCTGGTGCTTTTGGTGTTTTAGACATGAAGTCCTTGCACATGCCTATGTCCTGAATGGTATTACCTAGGTTTTCTTCCAGGGTTTTTATGGTATTAGGTCAAACATTTAAGTCTCTAATCCATCCTGAATTGATTTTCGTATAAGGAGTAAGGAAAGGATCCAGTTTCAGCTTTCTACTTATGGCTAGCCAATTTTCCCAGCACCATTGATTAAATAGGGAATCCTTTCCCCCATTTCTTGTTTTTGTCAGGTTTGTCAAAGATCAGATGGCTGTAGATGTGTGTTATTATTTCTGAGGGCTCTGCTCTGTTCCATTGGTTTATATTTCTGTTTTGCTAACAGTACCATGCTGTTTTGGTTGCTGTAGCCTTGTAGTATGGCTTGAAGTTAGGTAGCGTGATGCCTGCAGCTTTGTTCTTTTGACTTAGGATTGTCTTGGCAATACAGGCTTTTTTTTTGGTTCCATATAAACTTTAAAGCAGTTTTTTCCAATTCTGTGAAGAAAGTCATTGGTAGCTTGATGGGGATGGCACTGAATCTATAAATTACCTTGGGCAGTATGGCCATTTTCACAATATTGATTCTTCCTATCAATGAGCATGGTATGTTCTTCCATTTGTTTGTGTCCTCTTTTATTTCACTGAGCAGTGGTTTGTAGTTCTCCTTGAAGAGGTCCTTTACATCCCTTGTAAGTTGGATTCCTAGGTATTTTATTCTCTTTGAAGCAATTGTGAATGGAAGTTCATTCCTGATTTGGCTCTCTGCTTGTCTGTTACTGGTGTATAAGAATGCTTGTGATTTTTGCACATTAATTTTGTATCCTGAGACTTTGCTGAAGTTGCTTATCAGCTTAAGGAGATTTTGGGCTGAGATGATGGGATTTTCTAAATATATAATCATGTCATCTGCAAACAGGGACAATTTGACTTCTTCTTTACCTAACTGAATACCCTTGATTTCTTTTTCTTTCCTGATTGTCCTAGCCAGAACTTCCAACACTATGTTGAATAGGAGTGGTGAGAGAGGGCATCCCTGTCTTGTGCCAGTTTTCAAAGGGAATGCTTCCAGTTTTTGCCCATTCAGTATGATAATGGCTGTGGGTTTGTCATAAATAGCTCTTATTATTTTAAGAAATGTTCCATCAATACTTAATTTATTGAGTTTTTAGCATGAAGGGCTGTTGAATTTTGTCAAAGGCCTTTTTTGCATCTATTGGATAATCATGTGGTTTTTGTCTTTCGTTCTGTTTATATGCTGGATTACGATTATTGATTTGCATATGTTGAACCAGTCTTGCATCCCAGAGATGAAGGTCACTTGATCATGGTGGGTGTAAGCTTTTTGATGTGCTGCTGGATTTGGTTTGCCAGTATTTTATTGAGGATTTTTGTATCAATGTTCATCAGGTTTATTGGTCTAAAATTCTATTTTTTTGTTGTGTCTCTGCCAGGCTTTGGTATCAGGATGATGTTGGCCTCATAAAATGAGTTAGGGAGGATTACCTCTTTTCTATTGATTGGAATAGTTTCAGAAGGAATGGTACCAGCTCCTCCTTGTACCTCTGGTAGAATTCAGCTGTGAATCCGTCTGGTCCTGGACTTTTTTTGATTGGTAGGCCATTAAGTATGGCCTCAATTTCAGAGCCTGCTATTGGTCTATTCAGGGATTCAACTTCTTCCTGGTTTAGTCTTTGGAGAGTGTAAGTGTCCCGGAAATTATCCATTTCTTCTAGATTTTCTAGTTGATTTGCGTAGAGGTGTTTATAGTATTCTCTGATGGTAGTTTGTATTTCTGTGGGGTCGGTGGAGATGTCCCCTTTATCATTTTTTGTTGCATCTATTTGATTCTTCTCTCTTTTCTTCTTTATTAGTCTTGCTAGCGGTCTATCAATTTTGTTGATCTTTTCAAAAAACCAGCTCCTGGATTCATTGATTTTTTGGAGGGTTTTTGTGTCTCCATCTCCTTCAGTTCTGCTCTGATCCTAGTTATTTCTTGCCTTCTGCTAGCTTTTGAATGTGTTTGCTCTTGCTTCTCTAGTTTTTTTAATTGTGATGTTAGAGTGTCAGTTTTAGATCTTTCCTGCTTTTGCTTGCGGGCATTTTGTGCTATAAATTTCCCTCTACACACTGCTTTCAACGTGTCCCAGAGATTGTGGTATGTTGTATCTTTGTTCTCATTGGTTTCAAAGAACATCTTTATTTCTGCCTTCATTTTGTTACGTACCCAGTAGTCATTCAGGAGTAGGTTGTTCAGTTTCCATGTAGTTGAGCGGTTTTGATTGAGTTTCTTAGTCGTGAGTTCTAGTTTGATTGCACTGTGGTCTGAGAGACAGTTTGTTATAATTTCTGTTCTTTTACATTTGCTGAGGAGTGCTTTACTTCCAATTATGTGGTCAACTTTGGAATAAGTGCAATGTGGTACTGAGAAGAATGTACATTCTGTTGATTTGGGGTGGAGAGTTCTGAAGATATTTATTAGGTCCGCTTGGTGCAGAGTTGAGTTCAATTCCTGGATATCCTTGTTAACTTTCTATCTCGTTGATCTGTCTAATATTGACAGTGGGGTGTTGACGTCTCCCATTATTATTGTATCGGAGTCTAAGTCTCTTTGTAAGTCTCTAAGGACTTGCTTTATGAATCTGGGTGCTCCTGTATTGGCTGCATATATATTGAGGATAGTTCGCTCTTCCTGTTGAATTGATCCCTTTACCATTATGTAATGGCCTTCTCTGTCTCTTTTGATCTTTGATGGTTTAAAGTCTGTTTTATGAGAGACTAGGATTGCAACCTCTGCTTTTTTTTGTTCTCCCTTTGCTTGGTAGATCTTCCTGCATCCCTTTATTTTGAGCCTATATGTGTCTCTGCATGTGCGATGGGTCTCCCGAATACAGCAAACTGATGGGTCTTGACTCTTTATCCAATTTGCCAGTCTGTGTCTTTTAATTGAACCATTTAGTCCATTTACATTTAAGGTTAATATTGTTATGTGTGAACTTGATCCTGTCTTTGTGATATTAGCTGGTTATTTTGCTCGTTAGTTGATGCAGCTTCTTCCTAGCATCGATGGTCTTTACATTTTGGCATGTTTTTGCAATGGCTGGTACCGGTTGTTCCTTTCCATGTTTAGTGCTTCCTTCAGGGTCTCTTGTAGGGCAGGCCTGGTGGTGACAAAATCTCTAAGCATTTGCTTGTCTGTAAAGGATTTTATTTCTCCTTCACTTATGAAACTTAGTTTGGCTGGATATGAAATTCTGGGTTGAAAATTCTTTTCTTTAAGAATGTTCAATATTGGCCCCCACTCTCTTCTGGCTTGTAGAGTTTCTGCCAAGAGATCTGCTGTTAGACTGATGGGCTTCCCTTTGTGGGTAACCTGACCTTTCTCTCTGGCTGCCCTTAACATTTTTTCCTTCATTTCAACTTTGGTGAATCTGACAATTATGTGTCTTGGAGTTGCTCTTCTCAAGGAGTATCTTTGTGGCATTCTCTGTATTTCCTGAATTTGAATGTTGGCCTCCCTTACTAGGTTGGGGAAGTTCTCCTGGATGATATCCTGAAGAGTGTTTTCCAACTTGGTTCCATTTTCCCCCTCACTTTCAGGCACCCCAATCGGGTGTAGATTTAGTCTTTTCACATAATCCCTTACTTCTTGAAGGTTTCGTTCATTTCTTTTTCCCCTTTTTTCTTTAGACTCCTCTTCTTTCTTCATTTCATTCATTTGATCCTCAATTGCTGATACTCTTTCTTCCAGTTGATGGAGTCGGTTTCTGAAGGTTGTGCATTTGTCACATATTTCTTGTGTCATGGTTTTTATCTCTGTCAGTTCGTTTATGGCCTTCTCTGCATTGATTATTCTAGTTATCCATTCTTCCATTCTTTTCTCAAGATTTTTAGTTTCTTTGTGCTGGGTATGTAATTCCTCCTTTAGCTCTGAGAAGTTTGATGAACTGAAGCCGTCTTCTCTCAACTCGTCAGTCATTCTCCGTCCAACTTTGATCCGTTGCTGGTGATGAGCTGCATTCCTTTGGAGGGGGAGATGCACTCTTATTTTTTGAATTTCCAGCTTTTCTGCCCTGCTTTTCCCCCATCTTTGTGGTTTTATCTGCCTTTGGTCTTTGATGATGGTGATGTACTGAGGGGGTTTTGGTGTGGGTGTCCTTTCTGTTTGTTAGTTTTCCTTCTAACAGTCAGGACCCTCAGCTGTAGGTCTGTTGGAAATTGTTTGAGGTCCACTCCAGACTCTGTTTGCCTGGGTATCGGCAGCGGAGGCTGCAGAAGATAGAATATTGCTAAACAGAGAGTGTTCTTGTCTGATTCTTGCTCTGGAAGCTTCGTCTCAAGGGCGTATTCCACCGTGTGAGGTGTGGGATGTCGGTCTGCACCTAGTGGGGGATGTCTCCCAGTTAGGCTACTTAGGGGTCAGGGACCCACTGGAGCAGGCAGTCTGTCTGTTCTCAGATCTCAACCTCAGTGTTGAGAGATCCACTGCTCTCTTCAAAGCTGTCAGACAGGGTCATTTGCATCTGAAGAGGTTTCTGCTGCTTTTTGTTTAGCTATGCCCTGTCCCCAGAGGTGGAGTCTACAGAGACAGGCAGGCCTCCTTGAGCTGCTGTGGTCTCCACCCAGTTCGAGCTCCCAGGGGCTTTGTTTACCTACTTAAGCCTCAGTAATGGTGGGCACCCCTCCCCCAGCCTCGCTGCTAATTTTCATATAAGGAGTAAGGAAAGGATCCAATTTCAGCTTTCTACTTATGGCTAGCCAAATTTCCCAGCACCATTTATTAAATAGGGAATCCTTTCCCCATTTCTTGTTTTTGTCAGGTTTGTCAAAGATCAGATGGCTGTAGATGTGTGTTATTATTTCTGAGGGCTCTGTTCTGTTCCATTGCAAGAGTAAGAAATAAAGGGTATTCAGTTAGGAAAAGGAGAAGTCAAATTGTCCCTGTTTGCAGATGACATGTTTGTATATTTAGAAAACCCCATTGTCTCAGCCCAAAATCTCCTTAAGCTGATAAGCAACTTCAGCAAAGTCTCAGGATACAAAATTAATGTGCAAAAATCACAAGCATTCTTATACACCAGTAACAGACAGAGAGCCAAATCATGAATGAACTCCCATTCACAATTACTTCAAAGAGAATAAAATACCTAGGAATCCAACTTACAAGGGATGTAAAGGACCTCTTCAAGGAGAACTACAAACCACTGCTCAGTGAAATCAAAGAGGACACAAACAAATGGAAGAACATACCATGCTCATGGATAGGAAGGATCAACATTGTGAAAATGGCCATACTGCCCAAGGTAATTTATAGATTCAGTGGCATCCCCATTAAACTACCAATGACTTTCTTCACAGAATTGGAAAAAACTGCTTTAAAGTTCATATGGAACCAAAAAAGACCCCACATTGCCAAGATAATCCTAAGCCAAAAGAACAAAGCTAGAGGCATCACACTCCCTGACTTCAAACTATACTACAAGACTACAGTAACCAAAACAGCATGGTACTAGTACCGATACAGAAATTCTTAACAAAATATTACCAAATAGAATTTAACAATATGCAAAAACAATTATACATTATAACAAAGTATGGTTTATTTCAGGGATGCAAGGCTTGTTCAATATTCAACAAATCAATCAGAGTAGTCTACCACATTAACAAGTTAAAGAAAAATTGCACATTATTATATCAATCAATGCAGAAAAGGTATTTGACAAAATCCATTTATGACAAAACCTTTAAGAAAAATAGGAATAGAGGAGAACTTCCTCAACTTTATCCACAAAGAGCATCTACTAAAAAGCATATAGTCTATATTACATTTGACAGTGAGAGACTGAATGCTTTCCCTCTAAAATCAGGAGCAAGGCAAGGATGTTTATTCTCACTACTCTTATTCAACATAGTACTGAAAGCTCTAGACAGTACAATAAGGCAAGAAAACAAAATAAAAGGCATACATATTAGAAAGGAAGAAATAAAACTAGCCCTATTTGCACATGACGTGATTGTCTACCAAGAAAATCTCAAGAAATTTACAAAACCTCCCAGAACTAACATGGGAGCTCAGAAAACTCAGAGGATACAAGATAAACATACCAAAAAATCAATTGTATGTCTATAATAAATAGTAATAAATATGTCAACATTATAATTGAAGTACAATACTACTTAATTGATCAAAAAATGAAATATTTAGGAATAAATCTAAGAAAATATGTATAGGACTATATGTTTAAAACTTCAAAACCCTGATAAAACAAACCAAAGCAAATCTAAAAAAATGGAGCAATATACCATGTTTATGTATAGGAAAACTCAACAAATTAATATATAGGTTGAACACAGTTCTTACCAGACCCCTAGCAAGATTTTTTGTACATATAGAAAAGAGCTTTCTAAAATTTACATGGAAAGGCAAAGAAACAGAACAGCTAAAACAATTTTCTTAAAAAAAAAAAAAAAAAAAGAGCAAACTGGGAAGAATCAATATAACCAATTTCAAGACTTTTATTATATAGCTATAGTAATCAAATTGAATGAACCTGCCTCACTGTTACTCTGATCTTTCCTATTTCAAGAAATGGCAACCATTTCTGATTAAAGTGACTTCTCCCTATTACATGTATTTCTAATAGACATTAATAGCACATTACACATATTAGATCCATTAAGTGAAACACACATCAGCAAATTTGTGTGCTGCATGACTCGAATGGAGCAGACATGATAGCATACTCGATTAAAATACTGGGTAAAAGTGCTTGTATCCAAGAAATCTCTAGTACAGCTTTCATTTAGTTTATGTATATATAAATTATATTAACTGCTTTGGTTTCTAAGTGTTTACGTGTGATGCTACAGTGATTTTCAGCAGCATGTACCTCTACTACATTTTTCATGCCACTACAGACTAGATATGTCTTCAAAACATAAATTTAACAGCAGAATTTTATCTAATCTTCTGGCTGCTATCTATAAACCAAACACTTCAATAATGTTTTCTACATTCAAACAAAACTACTACAGTTTTTGCATTGGAAATCTTAAAGACAAAACTAGGCTTTAATTGCATTCTTGCTGATCCTGATTATTTGAAAAGCATACCAAAGTTTACTTATAGTAAATGCTTAAATTTTATTTTATTTGCATTTGTTTTAAGGCCAGAGATTTATTGAAACAATATCAAAAAAACATTTTTAAACTTTAGTAAATACAGTATCTCATTTTATAAAGCAAAATACTCAAAATTTGTGCCAGTTTTCCTGTGGTTTGTAAAATCTGGTGTACAGTATGTTTGGTGAGTAAAGCCAAATCATTGGGACAGAAAATACAGTCCCAAGCTAATACATCACTTTACCATCTAGCATTTATAAAACACATAGGAGGAAGCAGGAAAACAGTGCTAGGCACGTTTTACATTTTAAGGTAGCAAATAGATTGAAGCATTCTCTTAAAGTTAGCTATCTTTCTCTGAAGTAAACAAATTCTCATTTTAAAAAAACAAAAATAGGAAATTTCTTGAAAATGACATGAAAGCAATTGCAACAGAGGTCTATCTGTGATGATTTTCTGTTTCCTGAATAGGGAAAAGTGGAACATATTCCTACTGTCACAATCCCTTTTAGCTGTGTGACTTCAGTCACACATATATTTAAAAAACAGAATTTCAAACACTTAGTTAAGCCTTACAACACGAGCCTAAGCCCATGGCATTCTTACTCCCTGATTTTTTTCATGCCAGGACATTATTTGAAATACATTGTTTGACCTAGTTACAGACATTCTGATGGGCAGCACTAGGAGGTTGTCAAGTTTATTAATTATTTCTCCCTTTTTTCCTAAGACATTTTATGCTGATTTCCTTCTGATTTCCAAAAGTCACCTTTTTGCAAGAGACTACAATTTCCTCTGTTAATTGCGTGTGTGTGTATGTTTGTTTATTTATTTATTTATTTATTTTTGAGGCAGAGTGTCACTCTGTCACCATGCTGTAGTGCAGTGGCACAATCTCAGTTCACTGCAACCTCTGCCTCCCGGGTTCAAGCTATTCTCCTGCCTCAGCCTCCCCAGTAGCTGGGACTACAAGCATGCGCCACCATGCCCAGCTAATTTTTCATTTTTAGTAGAGATGGCGTTTCACCCTTGGCCAGGATGGTCTCAATCTCTTGACCTCATGATCCACCTGCCTCGGCCTCCCAAAGTGCTGGGATTACAGGCGTGAGCCACCGCACCAGATCAATTCTGTATATTATTAACTAAACTCACAAACTTAATGTTCCAAGTAACTTGTAACACTGATCAGCATGTTATGAAGTCACTAGATGTGTGTTGAAACCTGTTTCTAACTTGAGTTGTCATCTTGTAATAATCAGATAACTAAACTCAATACATAATCTAATGATCACACTCATTTTATAAATTCATCTAGCCTAAATGTTGGCTATGAATCACTCTACTTGTCAAGACACACTGATTCAAGTAAGAAGGATATCATATGTGACAAGGAATGTGTCTAAATATAAAATATTCACTGTTTTATATTATCAGGTATGATTCTTCACCAAAATCAGCAAAGCCTGCTTGAATTTAATTCCCCTGAGGGCAAGATCTTTATCTCATTCACCACTCTATCCCCAGCACCTAAAACAGAGTCTGGCACATATCAAGGGTTCATCACATATGCACTAGTTAAATGACTTACTAGTGAATTAATAAATGAAATCTATGATGATTAATAACTGTATCGATAATGCCTCATGTAAATACTTAAAACTTTAATGCATAGAGAGACAGCATAGAATGGCTGTGAGTTTTAAAAATTTTGTAAATACCCAGAGTGAACGAAAATGTAGAAAGGTAAAAGAGGAGCTATCATCTGCTGCCGGTGAAAATGTAAATTGATAAATTTGTGTAGGATAATTTACAATATATGCTGTACGTTTACATCGAAAAACTCTATGCTTACAAATATATCTTAAGAAAATGATCAGATAAAGATTTATTGATAAACATAGGATAATTTTTATAATAATAATAAAATTAAAATGTTCTATACATCCAAAATAATGGAGTGGTTAAATTATGGCATACCCAAAGAATGGAATATTATGCAGCTAGTAAAAATTGTCATTCAATGAAATTAAAAAGATGTTCCAGAGATACCACCAATTTTTTAAATTCTATATGCATATTCATAAAAAAGAGTGAAAAACACATCAAAACACTAAGTAATTTGTTGTTTCTTGATAGAATTACAGATGATACGTATTTTCAGTATTTTGTAATTGCTCTTTTCAATATTTTCTAAATTTTCTACAATGAAAAAATACTTACTTTTAGGGTAAGATTATTTTAATAAAAATAATTAAAATCAAAATACAAAGGAAAAAAACTAGTATTAAAACCAGAAAGACCTAGGTTTGAAATTAGGCTTGGGCACAACTTCCTCAACCTTCTCATCCTGTTGCTTCGTGCATATAACGCTGGCCATTGCAGGGCTTAGCATGGTGCTGTGCACATAGTAGATAATCAATAAATGATGCCCTAGAATAACTACATTCAGTTAATACTAGACATAAGGATTTATAAATGAAGATTATGAAATATATTTTTTGCAAAAATTTCCCTTTTAATACCTTTATCCTTAGCAAAAACTTATTTCATTGCCTGTTGCAAGGGTCAGTTCAAAAAACAATTAGTTACATATGGAAGGATTATATGAAGTTACGATCACAGCAATTACTAATGTAGTTCACCAATATATTTTTGAGCATATTGCTCGAATGCTTAAAATGTGATTTTTTTTAAAAAAATCTATCTAAAACATTTTATAACTGGCTAGCTTTTATGACAATTTAAATTTTTCCATATGGCCAACAGCTGACAGTATTATGCCTGCTTTAATGTTCCTCTCTTTTTTTATATAAATATGCACTTTCAAAAGCAGATTTAAATTATTGAGAACCATGAATTTTTATAGAGTTCGTGTTGACATAGGGCTTTGTAATACTTAAACTAAACCTTTATGGCATATCGTTTACGTCATTTTTCTCCATTGCACACACGAAGCTTTAACTCTATGCGATTGTTGAAGAAGTGGGTTTAAATTCTCTTTAACATGATTGATTCTTCTATAACAAATGTGCTAACAGCCTACATCAATCTGGGCTTTTGACCTTTGAAGATCCAGACTTAGAGTTTGAGTATCTACATTTGGGTCTTAACCTCATCACTTCTAATTTAGTTTTAGCATGAGGATCAAATAAGCTCAAACACAAGTGAGCACTCTGTCAATGGTAAAAGCATATCCGTGGTCTCTTGGCCCCAGCTCTGCATGAAATTGTGGTTCTGTACTCATGCAAGCTTGGGAAACTATTTCCATGTTGGAGAAACACAGGTACATTAGCTAAAATAACTTGTCATTCTCAGGGTTAGAGAAGTGTTTGATGCACAGTGACAGAAATATCTCATAATTGCCTGGAGAATGTTATCAGAATAAACATGCAGTCTCATTCCCCTCCACCTCCCATAACTAGCCATCGGATCTGGACTCACCCTTGAGGTGAAAATATATTGTTGAAGTGAGGAAATGAAACCTGTTTTTCAAAAGTATCTTACAGGTTTCTGATAATATGGTTATGCCATGAGTACTAAGAATGATAATTTCTACATTAACATATGGTCTTGACTTTATAATTCCATTATTTTGCATACTGTTTTGAGCAATATCTATTAATGCCCCCACAAAATTTGGAATTGTGATTCCTTCTCAATTCTGTTTTTTCTACCCATTTCTTTCTTCTTCACTTCATTGAGGCTTCTGGACAAAATACAACCAGTATTCACTTTCTGATGTAGTGAGACATATTTTCACCAAAATGACAGATGGGATGTTCGGATGAGAGTAATTGTAATGTTTTGAACATAGTAGGAAATAGATAATAATTTAATATGATTTACTTGATATTTTAAAATAACAACTTTACTGAGATATAATTCACACACTATTTCACCCATTTAAATTATACCGTTCAGTGACTTTTGGTATATTCAGAGTTTTGTGATCACCACAATCAATTTTAGCACATTTCAGCATCTCCAAATAAAACCCTGTATCCATTAGCTATCACTTTCCATTTCCCCTCAACTTCCACATTTGTGTACACGTTTCTGTTTGCACATATATTTTAAATCCCTGCGGGCAATTGCCTCAGAATAGGATGCTGGGTCACATGGTAACTCTATATTTAACCTTTTGAGGAACTGTCAGATTGTTTTGACAGCCATTGTGACTACTAATTCCTACTAATACAATTGTTGCAGGAAAATCTATATAAAAATGATAACTAGAATGTAAGTCTCTGAAAATAAAATCTCCTCTAAAGCTGCATGATTTTACATTCCCTCTAGCAAAGTATGAGGATTTCACGTTCTCCACATTCTCATCAACCCTTGTTATTGTCTGTCCTTTTCATTATAGTAATCGGAGTGAGTATAAAGTGGTCTCTCATTGTGGTTTTGATTTGAGTTTCCCTAATGGCTAAGAATGCTGAGTATCTTTTTGGGTTTTTATTGGCCTTCTCTATACCATTTTTGGAGAAGTGTCTATTCAGAATCTTTGCCCCATCTTCAGTTGGATTATGTCCTTTAATTATTGAGTTGTAAGAGTACTTTATATATTCCAGATACAAGTCTCCTATCAGATATTTGCTTTTTATCTCCCATCTGTGTGTCGTCTTTTCACTTTCTTGATGGTATCCTTCAAGCACAAAAGTTTTAAATTTTTAATGAAGTCCAATTTATCTATTTTCTCTTTCGTTGCTTGTGCTTTTGGTGTCATAATTAAGATGTCCTTGCCTAACCCAAGGTCACAAGATTTACTTCTCTGTCTTCTTCTAACAGTTTATAGTTTTGCTCTTATACTGAGGTCTATGATGCACTCTGAGTTATTGTTTTTCAAAAGTAGGTCCTTTTACTTATAAAGTCATTAAAATACATTGATTTGTGTAAATGTGATCAACAGAGATTATGTCCCATTTCACAGGATTAACAACCGGGAAGAAAAAAAATGCAATCCAAAAACATGCTTTGAAATAGCATTTCCAATTTATGAAGTCCCTGAAGGATATTCCGTATCCTCAATGTCATGAACATTAATGCAATCTACTCATTGAGGCTGATTCTTAATATGTGTTTTGGCAGGGACTTCTTTGGGTTTCCCTATTTGGAGTCAGCTCAGCTTCTTGAATTTGTCTTTTGTAGGTTTTTGTAGGTTTATGGGTTTCGTGGGTTTGTCTTCTGTCAAACTTTCGAAGTGTTCAGCTCTTATTACATATCTTCAAATACTTTTTCAACCCCATGGTTTTTCTCCACTCTTTCTGGGACTTGGTTGATATGATTATTAGATCATTTTTTATAGTTACACAGGTCCCTGAGGCGCTGTTCACTATTTCTAATCTATCTTTTCTCTGTTATTTAGATAGGATGATTTCTATTGCTCTATTGTCAAGTTTGCTAATTTTTCTCTTTGTCTTTTCCATTCTACTGTTGAGCTGATCCAATGAGTTTTTAATTTTATTTACTGTATTTTTCAGTTCTAACATTTACTTTTGGTTCTTCTTTATATCTCCTATTTTTCTGCTGATACTTTCCATTTTTTTCATTTGTTTCAGGTGTGTTTATAGTTGCTCACTGAAGCATTTTTATGATGGCTGCTTTAAAATCCCTGTCAGATCATCCCAACATCTATACCATGTTGGTGTTGTCTTCTGTTCATAATATTTTATCATTCAAATTTAGGTTTTCCTGGCTCTTGCTATGACAAGTGATTTTTACTGTATTCTGGACATCATGTTTATTATCTTATTAGACTTTGCATCTTATTTAAATCTTATGTTTTAACAAGTTTCCTCTAACACAACACTACAGGGGAAGAGGATGCTGCCTCATTTCTGCTGAATGGCAGTGGAAGTTCAGATTCCATTCATACCACCATGGAAAGAGACTGGCTCATGACCTCTGGGAAAAGATGCAAATCCTACTTTCTACACTCTGACACACCCCAGCAACTAGTGGAAGAGGTACCCCATTATCTCCAGGTCAGGGTGGAAGTCCAGACTTCCCATTCAACCTTTGCCAACACGGGTGGAAATAGGACCACCATTATTTCTGTGATGTATGGATAAAGTAGGGGGACAAATTTCTAAAATTTTTCTGTTTTGCTAGAATGAGCTTTTCCTAGTTCTTTGGCTAAATAGACAAAACTTTTATTGGAGCTTTTTTTGCTTGTTTGCACTTTTGGCATTTCTATGCTACTGCCTTCTGGGATATATGTGGCAAAAATAAAACTCAGGGAGTTCACTGAGATGTTGCTCTTCAGGTTCCAAGGTCCCTGATTCATCTGTCTTCTCCCCATTCTTCAGAGTTTGCTTGTGTTTATTTTACACATAATGTTCATAATTTGTAATAGCACTTAGCAGAAGGATAGAGAAGTGTGTGTATCTTATCTTTTTCAGAACCAGAATTTAATATATTTGATGTGAATGTTCTCTATATGTTTATTATTTCTCCAAAAAATTTTATGGTCTGATACTATTGTGATTTCACTCATTCAGGGCTCACTTAGAAATGTTTTTCATTATTACTGTATCTTTTCATATTTCTCTGAGAATTTTTCATTTTATCATTAAAATTTTCATAATCTCCAAAGCATATCCAATTGCATTTTTGCCACAAACCTATGCTTCTGGGAAGGTATAACATCCACAGCCACAAATCCCAATTTTAATGAAAGTACAAAGGTAGTATATGATCATTCCACATGGGTGAAGGATAAGATGCTACTCATCATATCTTGCATAGACTTTTTCCAAATGCACACGACCAGAGCTTGATTATTCTCTTAATTTCAGCCTCACCTGAACAGATGTTCCTAGTTGATTTTCTTCTACTTGTGCACTGATAGTCTCATTTATTCTGATTATCGTTTTGTGTTTTTATTGAGCATGATCTTCTATTTGCTCATTTTCACTCCCCATTCCTGTTTGAGCACCTCCATCATCTTTCACACAGTTTGCTTTTGATGTCTGAAAAAGCCAATAATACCCACAAATCTGCTGTGGCTCAGATGCTCACTACAAAAGTCTTTTCCTTTTCAGTCCATCTCCTGAAGATATTTTCCTGGCAGGCAATAAAACAACTTTAGAGAAATAATGTCACATTTACTTCTCTCCACTTAATTTGCTTTTTTAATTCTTTCTCATCTTGGGAATTTGTATGGGAGAAAAACTTCATTGTTTTGAGCCTGTCTCATGAACTAAACATAACCTTTGACAACATTTCAGTGATACAATGCTCATTTGGAAACTTTACTAAAAATGTAAAACCTGTTTGGTGCGGCATGCTTTGCTAACCATTGTTACTTTCACATCTGCAATATTTTGAGACAAAGGATTATAAAATCCAAGTAATCTTGTCCCTGACTGTTCTTTTGGTTAGCAAAGGGGTTTCATAAAACTTAGTAGGAGGTAATATAAATTCACACAAGTAAACTAACACAAGCTGATTTGAAGTCTCCATACCACCACTCCTTTTATTTTCTCCAGTCACCTAGGAAAGGGTAAAACAACTGAAAAACAAACAGAATCATCAAGCCTGCTACATTGTTTTTTCCTGTTCTTGGCATGAAGAGAATTGCTACTGAAATCCTCTTGGCTCTTATGATGTCATTATAGAAATGCCCTCTCACAGATCATTCCCATTTGTCTCCTTCCCCGCCTGCTCTATAGTTGGAATAATTCTTTTCAAAAATAATTTATAAATTATTTTGTATGACACCAGTGACATTTATTACAGGCATCAAGTTCAGCAAAAAATAACAAAGTATTTCTACTTAATTCTTTTATCAAATGCTAAGGGCTATGGTAAGAATGTAGAGATCATGTCACTTAGTATCTAACAGTGAGGAGAACAGTTTTGTTCCCAGTCAGATGAGTTAACTTGGAAGGCATTGGTCAACAGGAAGTCTGCCAGAAAAGAAAGAATTGTGGCATTGAACAGAGAAGTTGGAGACAGAGGCCAAAGAGTAACCACAGTACAGTTAGTTGATTTGATTTGTTGCCATTCTTTCCTTTCATTTTAGAAAGTGGTTATTTTCCATTATTTCTTTAAAATTATTTTACTTGGGTTTTTTTTTGCAAATTGTTATATCACATGGGTAAAAATGATTCTTTGATTAAATCTAACTCTTCAACCTTAATTATTATCTAACTGGTATACCACTATATACACACTAGGATTACATTTTAAAGGTAGGTCAAAGCCATGACCAATTTTCCTAACTGTACTGCACACCATAAAGTTTTAATGTAATGCAAGTATTTCCCCAAGTACTTTTCTCCACTGGAATTATATCAGAAGAATTTATCGTAACAGGATGTGTTTGTAGAACTCAGCATCCCTGTAAGACAATGGGATTCCTTTTCCTCCATCTTTGCCTCTACTCATTTGAGAGCATTTTCAAAATCATAGAGATCAGTCTCTGCTTTAGTTTCATTGATTTTACCCAACATAAGGAAAAAAAATTGTTTCATAAAACTGGGGTATCACTCTCTTATTAACTTCCACACTTACTATGTTTATATCTGTAGCTGTAAAACTGGCCATACCATGTTTTAGATGTAGTGATGCTCAACCTCAAAGAAGAAAATATTCCAAGATCTGTATTAAATGACATCTTAAATTGAACTATTTTTAATTGAACTATTTTAACCCAGGTATCAACATTAACTATTAATATATTATGGGTGTTGTGGGTTAACTAAAGAAAAAATTATTTGGGCAGAAATGAAGCTCTTCAGTGGTCCTCACAAATGAGAAAGGATTCTGAAACCAATTAGCAGGAATCTTCTACATGCTGGAATCCTGAGGAATGAATGATCACTTGGAAAGGTAACAAAGACCACTAATGAGTGAAGGCTCTTACTAAAGTCATCTGAAGCACCCTGTTCAAAGGGATCTCTAGCCTAACTGAAGAGATAACATTGTATCATCATGTAAACTGGCCTTTGACAATTACTAAGAATTCTCCATTGTATCAACCCCACAGTGGCACCTGCTCTCGAGAGGCTTCTCTTCTCACAAAGTGGGAAACAAGGAATTATTCATTCCTCATGCTTAATGCATTCGTATTAATTCTTCATATGCTATTCGAACACTTTCATGTGGATAGTACCTTGAGGTTTTTGATGTTTATTTTGGGCATTTTCTTGTCTCCTGGCCAACATATTCCCTTTTCTTTGTCCATCTGCCTTTATTTCTCCCACCATATCTATCCATATCTTGCAAAGAAAAGGGACTTTTAACATTTTCGCTTGCAGTACTCTTTCCCTAGAATTGGTGCCAACAAATTACAACCATTGACGGGCCCTGGTGTGCTCATATGCTTCTGTACATCACCACTAGAAACAGTAAGAGACGACAAGCAACTGCAGATTGAGCATCTAGTGTGGATATATAGAGCTAACATCCACCACTTGGCAAGCTGTGTTCAGGGAGGCTTACTTAGCTCTCATTCCGGGATTATTATAAAAATAAATCTTTTAACATTTGTTTGGGATTAAAAGTGAGGGAATCTAGACTCACATTTTAAAATGCACATCCTGATGAATAATAAATACACTTAGTAAATATACATTAAGGGAGAATTATATTTTCTGCAGCTTGTTGTGTTTCACTGAAGGCATTCTCCACATAACGATGAATTAACAGAACCCAAATATCAGACCAACATTGGAGTAGGATGTGTCTAACTTGTACCATACCTTAGAAATTTAAAAAAAAAAAATGCCTAAAACAAGAGCAGACCAAAATGAAGGGGATGCAAGGTATTTATGAGAGGAAAGAGGAGAGGCCTGCAAGACATTCCAGGGCAACAGATAGGAGGCTGTCTGAGCTGTGCTGGAAAGAGCACCAAGATCAGAGCAAACAACATGAGTTCCAGTCTTACCTTGGCCACCAATCCTTTGCCTTGGATTACTCTGCTGCAAAAGGGAATTAGAATGCCTGTGAGGATCATAAGACCTCATGGATACAGAATGACATGCAAACTATGTGACTGACACATGTATTTGACAACGGTGAAACAAGGATAGAGATCTTACAATTTCAGGATCAACAGAACATCTAAGAAAATGAATCTGTCAAGTTAGCCATAAACAAATCTGTAAAATTAACTTTTGACCGCTTTAGCTTCTCCCGTTTTCAATATTCATCTCCACTAGTCCTTCCCTTTCAACCCCTCCGTGCTGGTCCGCTCATGCTGCCCATTAGTCTTCCCCTCGTCCACACTCCCCTACCCAGCCTTGTCTGTTGAACAACACTATCTCCAGCTGACCACATGCGAGTTTAATTGTCCTGTAGTACTCTCTTTTCTCTGGACCCCATTCTCTGTTAATGCAAATCTGATGAACACACGGGTTCAGGAGTTAGCGAATCTAGGTTCACACCACAACTCTTCTTGTCAACAATAAAATTTGGCAAAATAAAATAAATGAAATAAAATAAAATAACGTCCTATGTGCCTTTGTCTCCCCATCTGTAACCTAACACTAATAATAGCACTGGCCTCATCACACTCATCTGAGGTTAAATGAGATAATAAAGGTAAAGCCTCTAGCGCAGTAACTGGCACATAAATCGTCAGTGAGTGTTAGTTATTATTGGGGTTCATTGTTACTGATGGATATCAGTTTAATGTCCCCCCCTCCAAAGCAACTCTTGATTTTATCAGTAGCCTTAATATTAAAGGACAGCATAATTGTGTGATTTTTAAATGCCATGACAAGGTGCGGATTCTTGGCAGGGGACACAGTGCCCTTGGACCAGGCTACCAAACTTGCAGTGTAGGATATTCCATCACACTAGACCAGCCCTGCTTGCTGTGGCCGCTATCCTGTAGTGTCTCCTTCATTTGCACAACAACAGAAAATGCAGGAACCTGCACCAGAAGACAGACGGGAATATTGGGATATCATTTACTCTGAGGCCTTGTCAATTGATCTGCTCTTTATCCAGAACTGGGTAAATAGAAATATTTTTGCAGAAACAAGTAAACACTGTATTGTGCAGTGATTTCACAAACAACTATTTAGTAGTCCATTACCAGCTTTTCCAGGCAAACAATCACCAAACCTCCTTTTTCCTGGAAAGGGCAGTCATCGGCCTTGTTTATGGCTTGGTAGGGTGAAGGTGTTGGGAAAGCAGGGGGTACAAAAGAGGTGACACTAAAATTACTTGTCCCTCTTTTAAGCTTTTCAGGTAAGCTGTGTCCAGACTCAAGGACACTGTGTTAAGGCTGACTCCTGTGTCGCCCCTGAAAAGCCCTGGGACTTTTAATTGAAATTACTTTTCAGCACTGGCACTCTGCCTTATTTGCAATTTGTATTATGAAGGACAATGCTAAATAAGAAGGGTGACTTTTTTTGAAATACGGACTCCAAAACTGTATGTTGGCAACCCTCTCCTCCTCACCTAAGAAATAAACACAAGATTTCTTTTTTCCTTTTTTCACTAAAGGACAGTAAACATCTTTGGTTATCGATATTCAAAAGCCAACTAAAACAGCATGGCAAGCTGGAGTGGGAGAAGGTCCCCAAAGTAGAAAGCTATTCATGGAAATGGAAACAAGCAGAAGAACAAACAGAAAAATCTCCATGTTTTCATCCTACATTTCAAAGCTGCATTGAAACTGCAGTTCTTCCCGTCACAAGGCATTTCCTAAAAATTCATGAAACTCTTTAAAACAGGAAGTTCACACTTGTATTTTTTCAGTATGATTCTTCCTCCTCAGTTCTACTTTAGCTCATTTACTCACTTAACAGAATAATTTTTAAACTAAAAACTGATACTTACCATAAATATCTTTCCTGCAAAGCAGCCCCAACTTCACCCCAGAGCAGCCCTCTCCCTTGTGAGGGTTTCCAAACTGGTGTCGTTCTGCTTTCCTGCAACTTAGGACTGGTATTCCCTAGAAGGTAATACCAGATGAACAAGATGTAGCATTTCAAAAATGCAACCAAGTGAGAGAATATGTAATGCTTAGCTAATTATGAAATATGATGGCATCTTAGGGGAAAAAAATATCAAATCCTGCTATTGAATAGAAGCAATCTCAATAAACCTCCAACTTCTTAATGTAGGAACATGGAAACCCTTTGCTCAGGGCCCAGATACGTGCCAGAGATAATACGCCAAGAGAATAATTATTTCCCCGTGATGGGCTTCTCTGATTACCTATCCCATTATGAATCAAGCCCTTGAAAATCCAAAGGTAAGCAGCAGTTAAACAGCTATAAACAGTGGTTAATGAGAATTTTGAGGAAATATGATGAGGTGACAACACGGTGAAACCCACTGCAGAAATGAGTTCCTAAGTCCGAAAAATATATGGTTTCCTGAACTTCAGACCCTGTATGCCATCTTTCCTTTTCCTTCTTTCTCCCATTCTGCGTCCATCCTTCCAGTTTATTTTTCTTTCTCCCTGCTTCCCCTGTCTCTTTTTCTCTTCCCATCTTCGTCTCCTCCACTTCCTTCTATCTCCACATCTTACCACTTCACTCTCCCAAAGACTTGTCACGATATTCACGTGGGCATTTACCGTGAGCATAGTTGATTCCTTGTTGGTATTTTTTAAATCAAAGTTAACTCTTTCATACCATACTCTTTCTGTGTCCAAAATAAAACCAAGTTAAGATCATTTTCATATGATATCCCTGTTTATTTGAAAGCCATTAGCCACTGATGGGGTGGGGGTAGGGGAGGCACAATAAAATTAATGACTCTGACTCTCAAAAAATACTAAAGCTCAAAGAACCTCTTTGAATTAGGTTCATTTTGTTCCATCTGCCTGTTTCTCAACCTTTTTTTTTTTAATTTGTTCATCATAAATTTATTGAGTACTTAATGTTTGCCAGGAAGTTTAAGCATACAAACAATAGGGTGGTGGAAAGATTATAAGGGGGAAGGTTTTCATATGTTTTTACTTTTTCTTCCAAAATGTATTCCTTATCTTTTCTTTGCAAGAAAACCAGTACAGAAAAAAAATCGAAGGGCAAGAACACACACACACACACACACACACACACCACACAAATCATACATACCAAACACATCACAC
>NC_045434.1:133593790-133658448 GCF_002776525.5 Piliocolobus tephrosceles | reverse complement strand
CATGCACACACCAGACACCACACATACCACATGCCCCATGCACACACCACACACCACACAGAAGTCAAATCAATACACCACACACACACCACACATCACACCACACACACACACAGAAGTCAAGCATGTATGAACTTCCACTTTCCTCCGCTCCTCAGTTCCTGCCTTTATGTAGACTTCACCCTGAAATATGACTTCCCTCTAGGTACACTGAAGGGGAAAATAGAGGGCAGAGATAGTACCCAGAGGCCAAATTCACTTTGAGCAGGAAGTGCAGATGGTGGTACTCTAAGAGACAAGGAATATATGACCACATGCTCTGCGGGGAAGATGCCATTCTCTCAACTGAGTTTCCAAGGTGAAACACTTGGCTCAGCAGGTATGCAGCAGATCCTAACCCAGCTATCTGACTGGGATAGCCATGCCCTTTCCATTCTTCTCCATCGCTGCCGTCTAGGGCTTGACAAACTCTAGCTGATTCTTTAACACTCAGGTTACATTTCTTTCCTACTTGAGTGATCCTACCCTTTCTTTCTTCAGAGCCCTGTCTCCATTATAACACTTATTATTATATTGCTGATAAATATTTCCTTCTCTCTCACCTTAACCACTCACATATGAACTGCTTGAGGGCACAGTAGCCCTCCTGGCCATGTTTGTAGCTCTCAAGATCCTTCAGATGGTGCCTTACAAAAACTGATTCAATAAATGTTGGTTTCATCTAATTAAATTAACCATGAAAGTACAATAAATAATGCTGGGTTTAGAAAAGCTGTCTTATTCTATAAGAATAAGTGGCAAAGCAGTTAGATTATCACAGAAAGAAAAGAGATACAAAGTCCAAATATCACTTACACTGCCTCAAACTGAGAGCGCAGGTCAAGAGAAATGATCTTTCAAGAGGAACCAGTAAGAGATGCAAACACAAAGACAAGAGAACCCAGCGGGTGGATTTGGGGTTGCAAAGCTGATAAATAAGGCAGAAAAATGTGTATTGTTCAAGACTGACAAGACAACTGCTAAAGTCCTCAGAAGAAAAGTAGTGAAGAGATGTTCTCTCATCAGTGGTCCCCAGCTAACGTCCATCAGTGGGGGTTCTAACATTACACCTGATTCACTGGCCATCTAAAAGCCCCATCATTTCAGATTCAAGTTGCCCTTACACACATTGAGAATTTTTCTGAGCAGTTGTTTTCATTCAGCTTAAGGTGACAGGTGCAGAAGAAAAATCCTTACTCTTTTACCCTTAACTGAAGCTTGAGCAGATCTTTAAATCGGTGTCTCTGAATTGAATCAACCATAAATAATAAACATAACCTTCACTCTCAAGTGATATCACATCTCTTAAGACTTTTGTTTAATTTTCTACCGCTTCCTTTAACATATTTTTTAAACCAATTTTTTAACATGTTGAACCCTTATCATTGAAATTATTTAATTGTGTCTGAAATTTTTTATCTTAATTGGAAGAAAATGTCATTGGTCTTGTCTGTAATGCTTTTATGTATGCTACTTTAATATTTACCTTAGTTTTCTCACACAGAGGATTGAAAACTCAATTTTATAGGTCTGAAAGTAAGAAAATAGACTTAGTAAGCTAATTTATTTAGAATGGTGGGGAAATGTGGTATTCTGATTAACTCAATGTTCTAATTAACTGAGCAACTCTGCTCACCAAAAAATTGAAGGCTGATTTTTAAAAACTTGGATATGATACTCCAAGACATAATATACGACTTTATCTGTTTTGATTTCATTGGGGCATTGAGCTCTTACAGTCGTTCATTACAAACTTTACAAATTCTTACTATATAGTGTTTCCGAGGTAGAAGTTGTAAAATTCTAGCCATTATCTGTGAACAGAAGGGGCAGAAGTGATTTTAAGAAACCAAGGGTTCAAATTATAGGCAAAGCTCGGGATAGATAGTTTATTTCAGGAGCCTCCTTCCCACCTTCATCAGTATCTTCATTCCTCATTCTCTTTTCGTCCTCCCACTTCCTGTTCCCATTCCATCCTCCAAATTCCTCTAACCTCCTTTATATTCCAGCTAATAACTGCTGAAGTACTAAGCAATACTAAGATATTAGTTAATAAGGGATGAAAATGAGATAACTATGATTCAAGGAATATCTGTACTCAGTGAAGCTACTTAAACAGGCCCTCCAAACTGAAAGGTTAAATGACTTATCCTCAATACAAAAAAGACTTAAGGGTCTCCTGACCCTTGGCCTCGTAATTCAACCGCCCAATATTTCCTGGCACAAAACTTCAGCTACCCATCCACAGGATTTTCCTCCTATCTGGTGAAGCCTTCCTTGCATCTACCCTACCCCATCCTACCACCATCTTCTTCACTTTGGTAAGCTGCCTTTGGAGGCAGGGCTCAAGGAATCACTGCATGGAGAAGTTTTCCTAGTCTCCTGGTCCACCTTAGATACCCCCGCAGTGTGGCCCCCCAGTGCTCTGTGCGCACATTAGAACATTTGCTATTTCATACAATAATAAGTATTTTCCCCCACTAGCTGCACTGTAACCTCCTTACCAGACCTATCAGTCTTCATATTTTCAACATCTAGCAAATTGTCTGGTGCTCTCAGCCCATTAAGGTTGAACAAATGAAAGATTGCAATGAAATGAAAGGGGTTTGGGACACCCACATCTCAGTAGAGGTGGGATAAAAAAATAATGAAAATAGTAATTTAAAATGTTGCCATACCCCACTATTAAAGATAGAACTTCATATGCACAGAGCATATAGCACTATAGTGTTTCTTGCTTTTTTTATTTAAAAACTCTCTGATACTAGCCTATTAACTTTTCATTTGTTCCTCTCTCACTAAAGCAGAGCACAAAACAATCCATTTATTTAGGCTTCCCAATTGTCTGAGATGCAGATAAATAGGCTTACCGCATTTGTGTGTGCTTTTATGCAATTTAATCAATACATTTCCCAGTTTGAACAAGACAATAAATTAATTCCTGTCTTTTTTAAACTAGTTTCTACTTACTCAAAGATGTCACTACATAACTTGGAGTGAAAAACTTGAATAGTGAAAAAGAATTTCTTGGTCCAGAAGTTAGTATACCTGCAAGTTTTAGACCTGTCTCTGTCTCTGGCTGACTCTGTGGCCTTGGAAAAATTACATAACATTCATGGACCTCGTTTTCCTCATCTATAAAACCATCTCTAAAACACAGGAGTTGAACCAGGTAATGTTTTAGAGCGCCGTCCATTTTTAAATTATATTATTATATAAGTCTTTAATTCTAAAATAGAGCAGGTAGACTCTGAAAAGTACTGGAAATAACGATACTGTACTGTCACACAAGGAAGATAATCTCCATCACATGCATTTCAATTTAAAATTCACAGCAAAGTCGAATTTGCACGCACTATGTCTGAGTGGCCAAGAGTAATAGAACAAGTATGTGAAAGGAGCAGGAAGCAGGCAGAGGGGACCCATGCACTCTGCGAAACAGTACACAGCCTGAACGTATTTTCTCTCACTGATGTATTTTAAATTTGCGACTATGAATATACCACAGTGAACAGCTTGAAGTTCTTTGGAACAAACATCTTCTAAGGTCACTCCTGAAGGAACTGCAATAATAACATTTGGCATATGCAGATAGAGTGCTTTGCAGACTGGAGCATGGAGAATTATGCTCGGCATGTTCCAGAAAAGATGATCTATGATTCAGGTGAAAAAAATGTCAGGTACATTTTTGACAGTGGCAGCAAACCCAAACAGTGTAACCAAACAATCAATATGAACGCCCTCATTAAAATCCCCCAGTAGCTGCGAGTTTGATTTTCAGCAGGGTCTGGACAGGAATAATAGATTTGGTGGCCTGGAGGAACATTAGAGGTTTTAATAAAAGGAACTTAAAATTACCATTGTTGGTCCTGGTTCCAAGGAAGCCCTGGCTGGGTGTCTGTAACAACACAGGATGAACCTAATTCCTTGCCTCTCGTATTCTTGCTATTCAGCTTAAAATGCCATTTTATGTACAGCCTGATAATTTCTCCTCAAAAATAAATTCATAAAAATTGCTTTAAAATTCCTGATCAATGTTTTCAGTTCACATAGATATTAAACCGAATTTCCTAAAGCCTGAAAAGCTAATTATGCATTTAATTAGAGTTTCTTAATAAAGATTAAAACTCTGAAGTCTATTACAAGCCCATATTTAATTCAACTGCCATTTCATCCACGCCATGGAAGTGTAAGTGGTAACAATGAATATAAATTATAATACACGCCATAGAAAGAATGCTATTTGTCCAAGTACGTTACTATAAAGAATTAAATTTTGCTATCAGTTCCATGATCTAGTTAAAATTGGTATTCTTTATTTGGTCTTTCAATGTAGTCCAATTTCCTACTTTGAAAAACAAATTCTGGGGAATAAAGAAAAGAGATTAATTTATCATTAAGACTCTGCTTAATTGAAGTCAATTCCGAACAAACTTGAATTCAATTTCTGCTCATTAAATTGAATGTGCTCTGCGTTCCTCTCTGCATTGCTTTGAGCAAGCAGCTGAGAACAAGGGACTAACATCAAAATTATTAAATTGAGGAGATTTTATTTGGTCTTCACATGCCAGAGACGCTTTGATGAGGAGCTGTTTTGGCACTGAAAGGAAAGAAGAGCAGCTGGAGGAAAAATCAAATGAAACTAAGCCTTGGAAAATTGAAGAAAACGCAAGCTTAATAATATTTAATAATTAAATTTCCACAAACAATAGCGGCAAATGAAGTAATCTGCAAAGTCTGTGAACTCATTTGCATAATTGATGCCGGTCCCCTGTAAATGAATAATGAAGATAATAAAAGATGTTGCTAAAAATGGGCACAATAACAGCAAATTTCATCAAGCCGCGCTCTCTGATTAATCTGCTCTTGCAAATCAGCAGCGAGAGGGGAGCGCGTGATTAACCGCGCCGAGGACTGCAGCAGGCGGCGGCGCTGCCCTTTCTCTGCGTGTCTCTGGGCGCGTCCTGCCCGCTCCCTACGCCGCCCGCGCTCCTCTCGCCGCAGCTGCCGCTGGGGCTGCCGCGGGCGCCGCTCAGCCGGAGCGCGCCTCCGCCCGGCCCGCTCGCGCCCCGCAGCAGCGCGCTCGCTCCTTAACCACTTCGCCGCTGCCTTTCGTTGCGGCCGCGTGCGGGGCGACGGCCGCCCAGCGCCCCTGGCACTCCCAGATCTCCAGCCAGGGCTCCCGGCCCGCGCGTCCGTGGCGGGAGGCCCAGGATTGCGCTACCAGCCCGGGCTCACTTCTTTGACGCCGAATAAACTGACAAAACAATTAGCTGGCCGGCTGGGGAAGGTGGTGGGTGACTCAAATGCCAATCGGCTGCGTGCCCCCGGGCTTAGATGAGTTTGGGATTCTGGGCAGTTGGGAGTTTCTTTTCAGGAAGGGAGGTGAGAGGTGCCGGGGAGGCCCACGCGGGCAGCCACTCTTGGAGAAATGGGGAATGGCGCTGTAAAAGCCCAGGCCCTCCTCCTTCTCCTTTCTCCCTATCACACAAAAAGAATGGGCCTTGAAAGGGATGAGTTTATTATGCACTTTTAAATGCCTATTCAGAAAAGAACAGGAGGCAAAATAAAAATGCTTCCCATCCCACCAATTCCCTTCCCTCGAAGAAAAAAGGAAAGAGAAAGCAACCCACAAAGGTAAGCTGGGTATTTCAGACTTTGTGTCTTTTTTTTTTTTGGAATCAAAATAACATTTTCCAGTTTGCCACTTACATTTTCGAGTGTCTTTTTCTCAGGGCTAACTCTAGGGGTAATAAAATCTCTGGAAGCTATTATGCCCAAATACGTTTTAAGCAGGAGTTTGTGAAAGCAACTTTGCTGCGTGCAAACCTGAGACGATGAAACTGAAAATACTTCGAAAAACACACGATCCTCTTCCAATCGAGGCGCCGCACTTTTCCAGCTCTCTAGGATAAAGTTGTCTCAGGAAAATGAAATTGTTCATAAACCATAGTTCCAGACTGTTACTTACTTCACGGCCCTCAGACTGCAATCAATCATAGCCCGGGCCTAACAGGACTGACTCGGGCTTTTCATTTGTTTATAGTGTGTGTAATGTTTTATGCTTCAAATGCATCATGTCAACTATGCAAAATGATGCATAATTTTTGTTTGCATCCTGGATCCACCTCCACAATGGTTTTTGTTTAAAATAAAGATCACGATTATTTCCCGTTATTACAGAATGGAAACCGATCCTAGACATCTATGAAACATAACTTAAAAATTCCGCTACTGAGTTGGGAAAAGCAGAGAGTTCATGTTTACTTCATTGGCAAAGTCCAATTGAATCTACTTAACTCGACCAGCTTTAATCCAATCTAATAAACCATGAGCTTGCTCCTGTGTCAAAAAAAAAAAAAAAGCCAATATGCTGCCTTGAGCCTGTGAAAGTTGTCAGAAACAAAATGGAGTCACTTGTGTTAAAAAATTAATTAATTAATTAATTAATTAAAAGAACCCTGACAAATATAGCTGCAGAAGGCTATGAAAAAAAAGGTTCTCATGCATAAATGCCTGATAACAAAAATGATCACAAAAGACCCTGCAAAAACCACAGTCCTTGCTCAAAGACCATTACAGCCTTACACGAAAAATACTTCGGCAAGAACATCCACCCAGCGACTGCCTATCCAACCTTGGATTGGCATCACCCTTGTTATTGTTACGGATCTTTATAGCCAAGGATAATTATCTCACAACAATGATATAATCCTCATTTTTCCTTTAAAAGCCTTTGTCTTTCTTTACCTCCTTGCATGCCTGTAGTTTACTATGGCATGTGTATTCCCATTCCAATGCTCTGTTCCCAAATAAATATCATTTCCTTTTAGACAGCCTCTCTCTGTTACTTAAGTCAATAGCCCCAAATTCCATCTTTCTCATTGCCATGTCATCAAATAAACCTGTGATTTTCTTGTTTTTGCTAAGCAAATGGCTTGTGTTGTGGTTAGTGTCCCTAGTGTAACAATCACTTTGTGTTCTCCTGACTCCCCTAAGTACAAAGAAATAGGAACCCCCGCACTTTACGTGGGAAAAAAACAGAGACTAAGAGAAATTAATTAACTGCCCACTCTCACATGGGCCTACCGCCATCTTCCAGGTCTCTTTCTTTCCAGACCCATCGTCCCTCCCCACCTCCAGCCACTTATGAACAGCAAAGGAAGGAAACGGGAACAGGACTCAACAGCAACATTCCAGGAAAATGAATAGAATGTGGGAAGGATTCGAAATGATAAATCCAGGTGATAGAACAAGGTTCAAAGAACAGGAGTCTGATGGTAATAGGGAAGCCAGGGGAAGGGCAGAGGTTGTGCAGAAGAAGAATCTGGCAAAATAAGGACTGTGGAGAGAAAGTAAGTGTTTTTTAAGATGTCTTAAACATGGGGTCAAAATTATACCATGAGAAAAAAGAAAAAGTCCCTGGGAGTGTTTGTAGACAGACAAAAGGACAGGACGTGAAGAAGGGCCTGTGAGAGAATTGGTATCTGAAAGATTCTTTATGTGCAACACTTCTGAGGAACAAAGGGTGACAAACTGCCTCATGAGAATGAACTACCGGAAGGACGGAGAGACACAAGGAATGGCTGCAGTCAAGGTGAATTGTAGGCTGTTGTGAGAGTTTCATCCCAGGGACATGATGAGAATGCCAGGGCCTGATGCACATCAACGGTGCTTCATCTGCTCAGAGACAGTGTCCTAAAACCAGTCAGACCCTAAGTGGAGAAGTATGCCACCCAATGTCACCTAGCAGTTCAATGCCAGGTAGAGAAAATTCAGGCTTTTTGATCCCACGTCTACTGCAAACGCATGGAATATGCCACTTTCCTGGTTAGGATTTGGAATTGGTCATTGGGAAGGGCTCCGAAGAGAAACTCTGAGAATTGTTGATTTCCATTTTGAATCCCCCTAATGTATAAAATAAGAATTTGTTCCTCAGCTTATTAACTTTTATGAAAGAAAGGAATGATCTTGGTTATTACTTGAAAACAGCCACATTTGGAAAGGTCTAGGCTACCCAAATGTAATAAAAATAAATTTTTGTGCAATTGGTCAGTCTTGAAAGCTAATTGAACAGTCATGCTTTATTCTAATTATTCCTGGCTACCACTAAAGTGATGGAAAAGTAAGTTAGTGTTTATTGCCAACTCCTTGGGTTTTTTTCTCTCTTTTTTAAATTTGTTTGTTTTGTTTTTAAATAAGACTGACCAGTTTGCTCCAAGGCCTAATGCTCTCTCAGCAGGTAAATTTTGCAACAATGTTTCTGAAACCCTGGGTTCTGGGATGCTATGTGGGTCTTCATCACTTGCAAAAGCTGTCCTTATGGAGACTGAAATCTAGCTGAATTCCGTATGGGTACAAAATATGATGTTCTGGTTGACCGGCTACCATGGTACCGTGGTTAACCGATAGTGACAACATACATCATAAACCATTGTCTGATTCTTAAAAAATTCAAAGATTATTCAAGGAGAGTTAGATGCCAGCTCATCTTACACACAGCACCAGGCAGAACTTGTTGGTAATCTGACAAATGAAAGCACTCATATCCTATGATGTTCAGTTTGTTTATAGATGGAATTTGCACATAATCGAGAGTTATTTCCCCACAAATAATTTATCTCTAATGAATAATGATGTCTTTGTTGTGGACTCATGGTCCAAATAGCAAGTTTCCCCTAGTCATAATTATCTACAACTATTACGTTTTCCCATTCAATTAAACTTTTCTTACAGAAACAGAAAATTTTATTAAACTACTCAGAAATGATTAAGAAATTAGCATATAAACTAAAGAAGGCAATATTTAAGTAGGATACCCACAAGCCATTTAAAGCATAATTTACGGATATATAGACATTTTAAATGAGTAAAGATTTCCCCTACTGGTTATTCATTCTTTTTCGTGATAATTTTGCCATCTATGCTCCTCCCAAGCTAAAGCACACATTATTTATCTTCCCTGATTTGTTCAGGATTTCCCAGGATTTATTTACCACCCGCTAAAAGCAAGTGTCAAAACCCCTGCATCTGCCCTGTTATTTACCCCTCCCTCTAACTGGAAAACCATAAAGAAAATGAATTAAAAGAAAAGCTTGCAATTCTAAATTCTACTCTTTCTTTTTTCCTATCACACCAGATTTGATTCAATCAATGTGTACTCAGCACCCAACATGTGACAGACACTCAGAAAACAGGTGAATAAATATGGGCCCTGCCCTCCAGGAGTTTCCCCCCACCTGGGTACCTACATGTACACAGATAACATTTATGTAACGTAGTAAATGCTGTATCAGAGCCCCAAAATTCTGGGATGGTGTCATGAGAAGAAAAATAGGAAAATTATGTGGTAGCTTAATTCATGACCTCCTTGTTAACTTTGTGATGATTTTTTTCCAACCACAAATCCTATAATCCCTAACCTTCAACAGGTGTGAAGAGGCTCACTTATTAACAGTTCTAGGAGGCTATTGACAATCACAGACTTCATTCTAGATTGTCCCACAGAATGACCTTTTCATCTAGCACACCCTGTTCAGCATTCTCCTATACAATGTTGATTTGTTAAGTTGCTATACACTGTATATTGGAAATATTTAGATATGTACCTATGTATACCTAAATATCTACATGTTTCACTCTGGATATTAAATTACAAGTTTCACCGTGGCTTGAGATGCCATTAAGAAACCAAATATTAAAATTATCAGGCAATTAGTAATTGGTGGAAATTCTTGGACTTTGTGATTGGCATTATAAACATCATTGTAGCCTGAGAGGATTGTCCAACAAACATATGATCAATAGCTGCAGGAAACTACAGCTGGAGTGTGTTATAACTTTAAGGGATATGAAGAAAATGTAAAAGTGACTGCCAAAGTGGAGTGCCATGAACCTGTATCTGCAGAGACAATGCTCTAACAAACCTGTGTGCCAGACTCTTATTGCCTTCACCTGTAAGAGGAACCCTACTAAAATGGCTTAACCAAATAAAGATTTGTTTTTCTTTTAAGGGGAGGCATGCAAGGGCTAGTTCAGCAGCTCCACAATTCCATCAGTGACCTAATTTTCTCTTTCTTGTTCCTCATCCTTACCATGTAGCTTTTTTCCTTATAGTCATAAGATGGATGCTTTACCTCCATGCATTTTTCTGCATTCAAAGCAGAAAGAATAAAGAAGGGGAAAAGGTGTGTGTGATCTGAGTTTGTTCCTTTTTATAGGAAAATAATAGCTTGCCCAGGGCCTCACTCAGTAAAGTTTTACATACCAATTATTGGGTAAACTAGATCACACAGCCTTAACTGTAAAAGAATCTGGGGAAGTGAGAAATTTTAACTGGCACGTAGTTGTCCCAGACAAATCCAGGTAAGGAAAAAAGGGGAAACAGATATTGGTAAAGAACCAGTGTTGATTCAATTAGTGTTTCCAGTTCTTATAAGTATCCCCCTGACACAAACTAGTGTGTACAACTATCTTGTATTTAAATTCCATGTACTGCTGTTGTAAAATAAAGATTCTAAATAATTTTCATCATATCTTCACTTATCATCACTTTCACATATCATCACTTTCCTTGGGCAGAAGGTAATGTTTTTGTAAATGTATCAAGTGGCCTGACCATTTTTGAAGGCTTGTCCATACAGCCAATATTACTATAACTAAATACACACACACACACACACACACATATATATATAAGTTTAAACATATATATTTAAACTTTATTCTGGATCTTGATCTCACACTATGCTACATTTTTTGAAGGAGTTTGTGTCCATCCTACTGCCAGAAGTTTGTTGGCTAATTTAGAATAAATGAATGAATAACATTAAGAAATGGCTTAATACACAAGACAGGTAGGAAAATAGTTCAGTAACTGCAGGATTGTGACGTGGGTCAGCAAAAGAAGTAGAAGAGTAAGGTGGACGATATATGTTTATCACTGTATATCTGTCTCATTAAAAAGCATTCAGTACCACATGCACATAGTGCAGTTGTCAAAATAAAAGAGATGTTTTACTTGAGTGAACTCTTGATTTTATTAATTCTGTTGGCTATATATATATATATATTTTTTTTTTTTAAGATGAAGTTTCACTCTTGTTGCCCAGGCTAGATGCAATGGCGCCATCTCAGCTCAACTGCAACCTCCGCCTCCCAGGTTCAAGTGATTCTCCTGCCTCCTTGTCTCGAGTAGCTGGGATTACAGGTGCCTGCCACCATGCCTGGCTAATTTTTTGTACTTTTAGTAGAGACGGAGTTTCACCATGTTGGCCTGGCGGGTCTCAAACTCCTGACCTCAGGTGTCAGGTGATTCACCCGCCTCGGCCTCCCAAAGTGCTGGGATTACAGGCATGAGGCACCGCACCCGGTCTGTTAGCTATTTTTTAAATTATTTTTCCACTTAGCAGTACCTCAACCAGGGTGGAGGTGGAGGAAGATAAAGCCCAAACTTGTACAAAAGTTGGGTTGAATAAATGCTTTTTGATGCTAATTATCATTTAACCAGTTCAAACCAGTCAACCTAATTATGTTATCAGCTCCAGTGAAAGGTTTGCTGAGGGAGGAGATTGAAGCTATTTGTAAAATGAGGTTTATGCTTTTCTATGGGTTTCAATTATCCGTGCTGTTTCTAGCCCCTCTTTACAGTGAATTACCAAGAGTTGGATGAATCGCAAAGTATTGTTTTGGAGCACGACTTGGTTACTATCTGTCAGAAATGTTAATTAGTATCAAAAAGCATTTATTCAACCCAACTTTTGTACAAGGCACTGTACTAGCTCGTAGCAGTGGGGACATTTAGAAAAACCAATGAATGGTATAGCAGCCTCTTCCCAGATGCACATTTTCTTAGAAAAGGCAAGTAATGAGTACATAAGTCTATAACCTTCAACATGATGGGAGGAATGAGTACAAGTATTTTTTCCTCAATAATTAGATTCACATTCTTAAGAGTCTGGCTGAAGGCATCAGCAGACATATATCATCTCATCCAGTTATCCTAAAAGGGAAGTTTGAATGTTCAGTTTACACAAATGTGTTGACTTAGGTTTTGCAAATGAGGGACTTTTTTAAACATCTCATGCTATCCTCCACATTAGGCTCTGCTCTCCAACTTCCTTTAATTGTAGTGCAAAGACACTTAGCTCTGCTAATTACTATGATTTTAGGCAAGTCACTCATCTTTCTGAACTTCCTTCCCTTCCTTCATCTTTAAAATGGGGACAACAAAATCTATTCCATGGGGTTGTTAAGGGGAAGAATAAAGTCACTTTAGATATAAAATCATTTGGTAAAATGTAATGTGTTATACTAATATAAGGTATTATTGTTTTGTTAATCTGAAAATAATATTGAGGAATCTTTGTCTAGTGTTGACATCATTGAGCATTTGAATGACTTTGAGCTTTGAATAATTTTGTTGAAGTAACACATGGTCTGATCTCAAAGACCAGTCAGTGATGGTCAGCTCACTGGAAAATCTCTGGTTTTTGAAGTAAAGCCAAGGGAGTATATAATACACTTCTACTTCAGAAATCCTGCCAATGGTAATCCTTCTTTGGAAGTAGTCACAAACCATTTTTCAAGATTGCTGAAATAAATGGTTCTTGGGATTCAGAAAGAACTGATAGGC
The DNA here is from genome assembly GCF_002776525.5 of Piliocolobus tephrosceles. Lineage (NCBI taxonomy): Eukaryota > Metazoa > Chordata > Mammalia > Primates > Cercopithecidae > Piliocolobus > Piliocolobus tephrosceles. Next base: position 133,645,775 of record NC_045434.1, on the reverse strand, counting down.
AAGCAGACATGGTCATCCTCTATGTAGTATAAAGTACTATTAATATCTATTAAATCTGTTATAAAAAGAAACATTTGCTTTTTACATGCATTTGCCCTTTTAAGGAATATAACAAAATTAAGAAGACATTGCTGAAATTGGTGTGTTTGTTAGTCTTCACGAATTTCTACCACCCCAAAAGCTGGTTATTGTTTTCTCCTTTATAACCTGTTTCAGTTACTGATGAATATCCCAAGTAATTATTACCTAATATTTTGTATTAAATCATCCATTTTCTTTCAACTCTTTAGTTGTTACCACAATAAATCTTCTTAAGTACCCAATTTTTGTATCAAGTATATACAATTTTACGAACATAATTAAAGGCATTTTAAATTCTTTCTAAACTTCTGCTCAATTCTGGTGATTTGTAATGGTAGGTTCATGCTGAATAACATCAGATATTGTGCTAAACTATTTTTTCATACACGCTTCCAAATATTTGTGGGTAGTTTCTAAAATGGGTTCTAAGCAGGGTCTTAGAGAAGAAAAAGTGTCCTTAGCATCTCTCCTTAGCTAATATAGCCAAGTACATTCCACAACTCTCCCAATCAGTATATTAAGCAGATGTGGTCTTTGTCCACCTAGTAAGTTGCATTAGACCTTTCAACACACTGCAGTCTTTTTATCACTCAGCTGCCAAGTTCCCTAGGGTAATCATAGACAGCTTGTCAATTTAATTGCAAAGAAACAGGCTTTCTCGTGACCATTCCAATTTTAGCTGCTACTTTAAATTGTACATGATAGTTCTTCCATGCTGTCTGCCCTTTAAAGAGTGTGGACCTCTGCAAGCCTCTTAATGGCGATGGGAAGAAGAGGCAAGGCTGAAATTTTGGCTTATTGATAAAGCCTATAACATGCCTTTTATTAAGTTGCTGCTTTAGGAGAGGAAGCTTTTTCTCGAGCTCTGTATGTTGTCACTACATAGCCAAAGCTAAATTATTTTTTCTTTTAAATGTTCCACTTTCATGCACATTTTCCTCCTTTCTGGGTGATAGAGGATTCTTAGGCCATCTGGATTCTGAAACATCTGGACACTGAATTTCTGCAGAGAATTGGAAGGAAGAGACAATCAGTGGTACAGGGTGTCTCCAGAGAGATTTAAATCAATGATGATATTTTGGTTGTATCCCTTTTGGAAAGTTAACACAAAAAGTGAAAGGAAAAAACAACACATTACGTGAACTCAGTGTTCTAGGAATACCAAGAGTACACTGCATAAGAAGGTTGGACTTTTAGATATGAATATAGGTCAGTAACTAAATACATATTTATATTATATATCACTCCTAGAATCTCCCCCTATTTTTTCAATTGTTATGGATTTGGATTTAATTTATTTAGACATACTTTTAATAGTTCTAGATTTAGATGGTGCATCATTTGAACATTACTTATTTTACCTTAACTGAGTACAATTCAATTCACTTTTGTTAAGCATCTATGACTTGAAACTCATAAAATTATCATATTAAAAATGTTATATTCGGCTAGATAGAAAGATCAGACATAGACACCACTTGGGTAAACCAAGAAGTTACTTTCAAAGATATACAGAAGAAAATAAGTGCAAAAGGGATAAACAGTATTTCCCAGGACAGCTGGAGTTGTGAGCTTCTGGACCCAAAACTCAAAGATCCAAGATGATAACATATGAGTGAGAGTGAGACCCAGTGTGTCTTACTGGGACTTTATAGACTGACCCCCTACAAGCTCAGCTTGTGTGTGTGTGTGTGTGTGTGTGTGTGTTCACACACATGCATAAGGACCTACAAAGAGGCTGCTCTGGCAATGTGCAGGGGACTACCTCTTCTAGGCCATCAATCTCAGTAGCATACCATGTATAATATGACTACACAGTTCAGTACAGTCTGGTCAGGCATGAGCACAGTGCTTATGTATCACCCTCAGCCTTTCCCTGCTAATACAGCCTGGTCTAGTCTTCCTTGAACTTAGAGCTGCAGAGCCAGAACAAGGGTCGATTGCCCAGATTGCCCAGTGAGCACAGGCCCTTAGTCCAGTCTTAAAGCTGCTCCTTTAAGTCCACAAAGGTACTAGACTTACCGTGCGGACAACTGGGAGGAAATGTTTAGATCATGTGATTTTATTTTCTCATGTTATTGAAAAAAATTATTCTTTCCTTTCACTGTATTTTCTCTGGTAAATATTTGAGCTCTTAATTAATAGATTTTCTTTCCTGAAAAAAATTAAAATTGTTACAGAGTACACTTAAAGAGATGTGAGTTTGAAGCAACTAACCTGTACTTTTCATGCAGTTTTCCGGAAGTATGTGAGGTTCTTCTACATATTAAAAAAAAAAAAAAACTTCAGTGAAAGGTGACTTCTAGGAAACCAGAACAGTTCAAAAGATTAAAAAATCCAACAGCAAAATTTTATGTGGCAACTATTTTTTTTTGAAATCAGATGTACCCACATTTAAATAAAGTAACTCTTTGAAATAAGGGACTATAGACTTATTCTCTGGTTTCTGCCAATTCATTGTGTCCTTAATTTCCTCTAACTGCATCTTCACTGAGCGCCACAATGAAGTACAATATTAGATGTTCACTTGTATGATATCACTCTTGTATGAAGAGAATGAATAAAAAATGAAGTTCTTAGCTGTGATCTATTTCAGATTAGCCATTTTCATTTATAAAATTGTTTATTTTACTTTGTCAGCTTGAAGGTCAATCTAACTTTAAATTGCATATTGCAGAATTTCAACAAAGATCTGAGATCCATCTCTGCTTTCTTTAAGACTAAAGGTGAAAAGCTGATTCTTAACCGGAATATTAGGCAGAGCTTTATGAAATGGACCAGATCATATTGATATAAGACTTGCAAAGGCACTTCACTTTGAAACCAAAACATCAGGGCCTAGCCAGGACTACAGATGGCATCAGAATTAGCAAATATTAGCTATGGACATTAACCCAGGGCAAACTATAAGAGCAAGTTCAAGGGAATACTTGCTGCATGCTAAGGAAAGAATAAACAATAACAATCATAATATATACCATTTTTTCAATACTATGTATTAAGCACTATTCTAAGCATTTTAATAGATTTTCTCACTATATCTCCACAACAGCTCTTTGAGGTAGGTATATTGTATCATATTTTACAGATGAAGAAGCTAAAGGATCAGGAGGTTAAGAATCTTGGCCAAGATCACACAGCAAGTACATGATGGAACAAGGATTTAAAGCCAGGCAGAAAGACTCCAAAGTCCATATTCTGAATGATGAGGCTATGTGCATATGCAGTGAGACAGATACTAGGAAAGTCACAACTCAGTATGCTCAAGTATTGACATACATTAAAAAAGGAACAGCTCCTCCTAAGTAGCAAACTTGCATCATCACACCTTACTGTAATTACATAGTTCAAACCTGCCCCATTTAATTGTAAGCTTCACATAGGTGGAGACCATGTCTGTTTTGTTCAGGACAGTAATGCAAGTGCATGGCACATTACCTGTCACACTGTAGCTTTTTGATTAATATTTATTGAAAGTGAGGGGCTGTCTATCCCTTACAGTGGCTTTAAATAAGGCCACAAATTCTAGTAAAAAAGACATGGGATTTGGACACAAATAACTTAGGCTCTAGTCTTAATACTGATACTGCAACATTCTAGTTCTGTGGTCTTAGCCAAGCCATTAAACCTCTGGAGTCTCTATTGTATCATCTGATCAGTAAACACAATGAAGACCAACATATTTCTTTTAAAAGTTTTGGGTACCACACAAATTAGCATTGTTATAGGTTCTTCTATTTGATGATAAAATACCTAAAAAGATAAATACAAATGAAGAGGCCAAATCATTTTTTGTAGATTCTGAGGACAGGAACACAGAATAGGAAGTCACAAAATGCTAAATGCTCATTTCACTGAAAAGGCCCTATATCCTCAAGCTTAGCCTGTATAGGCCTGGTTGGTTTTCTTGTTACATGTCTTTCTTGTGCTGAAAGAAACTACAGGCTGAGTATGCCTCTGGGATTAAAGTATTTCTTAACTGATTCAGGTCATCAAGCTTTCTGCCCCTTTACACAGTCTGGCTATTTAAAATTTTTAAAACGTACCCCAAATTCTTTGCCTAGAGCTTAACTCCCTAAAGGCATCTTATAATTTTACTGAAGTAAGTCTCAACATTCCAACCATGCTTCCTGAAGATACAGTCTCCTCTTAGGTTGGTTTATTTGGGAAGCAGTCTTTTGTCTCTAGTAAGGAAATAGTTTTGCTTTTTGGTTACACATTTTCTCTTTCTGAAAGGACCAATCTCAGAAACTACTGAGAGATAAAATCATAGATGCCCTATTTCATATGAAGTGAACCCAGATTATTTTTTCCTTGATGGGAATTTTACTAATACCCACAGAATATATAGCTTTCCTAAATCAGTCAGTTATGAAAAAGAAGTATGACTGTATTTGGCAGGTAAAATGTTGTTATAATCCCTTAAGTGGAGTTACTTAGTAAATAGTTTTATCATTTTAACCCTACCTTACACAATTAGTAGTCCATTCAGCTCTAGTTGAAACCCACAACTCTTAAAATACATTTTTTAACTGCTCTATAACAAAAATAATGAGGCCAGGCATGGTGGCTCACGCCTGTAATCCAAGCACTTTGGGAGGCCGAGGCAGGTAGATCACCTGAGGTCAGGAGTTCGAGACCAGTCTGGCCAACATGGTGAAACCCTGTCTCTACTAAAAATGCAGAAATTAGCTGGGTGTGGGAGCGGGTGCCTATAACCCCAGTTACTCAAAAAACTTAGGTAGGAGAATCATTTGAACCCAGGAGGTGGAGGTTGCAGTGAGCCGAGATCATGCCATTGCACTCCAAGAGTGAAACTCCATCTCAAATAATAATAATAATAATAATGAATAATGAACAATTATTTGTTCTTAAGTATAATAATAACTGACATTTTTATGATCATAGCATTGTTAAATTCTTAAAACAGATTTTTTTAGTTGAAAATACATCTTAAAAGGTAACCTGTCTAGGGATTCTTAACTTGGGGTTCATGCATAACATTTTTAAAGTCTTCAAATTTGGATAAAAACAAAAATTGTACTTTCATTTTAGTAACTTCTAATTAAAATTTTGCATTTTCTTCCATTATGAATGTTAAGAATCAATCACAATAGTGTTAGCAATACCTGTAATTTGTCACCAATAAAAATCACAGAAATTTTCAAATTCTATTACAGTTACTACCAATATTTCAAAATATCAGTTTTATCCATCATTATATCAAAATTATAGTGGTTATTAGAGCAACCACTAGGGCATGTTATTTAATGTATTAATAATAAAGAAACTCATCTGTTTCTGTATCACAGTGTTTTAACAGTTTCCAACTGCTTTTACATATAGTTTTCTTTATAATCCTACGTAATGTATATGTCTGTAAACTTTATTCTGAGAGGGACTCCACAGGTTTTACCAAACTGCCAAAGGGTCTTTGGCACCAAAAAACATTATGAACTCCTGTTTTAAAATTTACAGTATGGTGTGAACTGAATTATCTCCCCTCAAAAAACAATGTATATGTTGAAGCCCTAACCCCCAATGTGATTGTTTTGGAGATAGGGCCTTTAAAGAAGAAATCAAGGTTAAATGAGATCATAAGCCCATGAAGCCCTGAATCAATAGGATTAGTGTCCTTACAAGAAGAGAAGCCTGAGACCTCACTCCCTCGCTCTGCCATGTCAGAACACAGAGCCAGGGCCCATTGTCTGCAAACCAGGCAGAGATCCCTCACCAGAACCTAACCATGCTGGCACCCTGATCTTGGACTTCCAGCCTCCAAAACTCTGAGAAATAACTCTCTGTTGTTTAAGCCACCCAGTGTATGGTACTTTCTTACGGCAGCCTAAGCTGATGGATAACAAAATAATACTAGCTTTTTTCTTTCTTTTTTTGTTTTTATTTTTGTCTTTGATATGTTTTTTTTTTTTAAGACAGGGTTCTGACTATGTTGCCCAGGCTGGAGTGCAGTGGCTATTCACAGATGCAATCCCACAGGAGTTTTCCCACTCAGCACAGGAGTTTTCACCTGCACCATTTCTGACCTGGGCTGGTTCACCCTTCCTTGGGCAACCTGGTGGTCCCCTACTCTCAGGTGGTTACCATATTGATGTCAAACTTAGTGCAGACACCCAGTTGGAATAGCACACTACATCCCAGAATTCCTGGACTCAAGCAGTCTTCCCACCTCAGCCACCTGAATTGCTGGGGCTACACTTGCTGGCTACCTTTTTCCTTTTTGAAGGCTCTCTAGCTTCTCCCTTTAGTTGAAAATGTGGGTGCTATTGGAGAATTTTCTCTACTTCAGTATTTAAGACCTGGAACCACTTCGAAGCCCTAAGTCTTGTGAGTTGTTATGTCAATAAATATCATAAAAAGGAACTAACCTGTTAGACAAGAATACAGAACATTTTAAATACAGTTGCCCTTTGTCTGAGACTTAAGTGACAATTGCTACAACTGCTTTCAGATTCTACTTCTGTCAGCAACATTGTTTTCTTTTACAAGCCCTCTGTGATCCAACTGCTTTATAAGATACTCAATAACTCCAGGTATACACAGTGACTTTGCAGTCCCCTGCCCCACAGGGGACACCATGATTTGCCCAATAAGGTAACTGAGTATCCTGATTGCAGGTGGCTAATGGTGAAAGGGATTTTTGTGAGGGACCCATATTCCTACATCAACACTTATAACCTACTTCAGGAAGCACACCATACCATTTCTGGTTAACCTTAAGACAATCACATTAAAATAAAGAGGACTGTCAGTAGAGCAATTTTATAAACAGCTAAAATTAAACAGAGCAAGACTGGCAATGCTAATGCATAAGCAAAGAACTGACTTCCTGCATTTCATCGAGAATTCCTGATAGCAAACTGCAGTATGTTTATTATACATTAATTCAACACAGCATTCAAAATGAATTTACGCCCTGGCTGAGGGGTGCTATATTGAAACTAAGTATTATTTATTATCTTAATATTAGTAACCACACTAAAAAAAATCATGTTAACAATTCAGTGTTTAAAAAGCTAAGGATACCATAGCTCCACTTACCAACCAACTGCTCTTGCCTTAATTTATGCAAGAGTAGCCTATAGCTAAAAGCTTTGTATATTTGTTTCCCCATGGTATTAGTGCTCAAAAATAGGACACTCTTTCAAGGACACCTTATAAACACAGAACTATAATTTATTTGGCAAATTAAAGCTCACATAAAATGTGCACACTGAGGTACAGATTAACATATTTAATTTCAATATTACCTGCAAACCTATTTTTTTCCCATACACTGTTCTAATTAGTCATATAAAATCGAGTCTGTGTATCATAAGCAATTATTTTAGTGGAAGTAGAAACTGGATCTGAAATATACTGTAAAAAGATAACATTTTTATGGAAAATAATATATTCATTTGTATCTAGAAAACTGTTCTAGTTAAATAGCATGAGAATGTTGAGCATTCAAAAACCTGATTGCGGTAAAAGTTGAGATTTTGATTTAATAACAGAATAATATGCAATCATGGTAATATACTAATATTTATATTTTGATGATAGTTCCAGGTTTCCAAATCCCTAGTAACCATTATATTCACTTTGTGTAGTGGCATTTTTCCTATTATGAATATTCACTCCCCTTATAGTTGAACATGCAAATTGTTTGTGAATACTTTATTTAGCAAATGATCCCTTTCCTATTAAACCTGTACTAGGAAGTATAGTGGTGTAGATAGCAAGCTTCCATAGCATTAGAATAGTTATAAATAGGCATTGATAAAAGATTGTGCCCGAAAGTAAATCAAAGCTATCACTTCAGTGGAAGGATTGTTAGGCTTTCTGAAAGTTGCTGTAAACTGACATAAAGGCATCACCACTTAAGGAGATTTTTGAAAAGGTCAAAATTAAATTGAAACCACTGCACTAGGGATGATCTAACACCTTGGACTATATGGTCCTCGTTCTTAGATCTCAGCTCAAATGTATCCTCACCAGATAAACCTGCACTGATCCCCCAATCCCATGTGGCCTCCCTTCTCCAGCCCAACCCAGGACTTCTACATCCGCTTGTATGATAGTTTTATAGGACAAATCAAATTTATTTCCTTATTCATTATTTTTCCCCACTAGAGTAAACTCCATGAGGGCAGGGATCAGTCAAGCATTGAGCGCTGTTCCTGGCACAAGCAGGAAAAGTTCAATTACCATTTTTGAATGAATGAGTATCTTTGTCTGTTTGGGCGGCTATAGCAAAATACCATAAATTGGTTGGCTTATAAACAACAGAAGTGTATCTCTCACAGTTCTAGAAACTGGGAAGTCCAAGATCAAGGTGCTGGCAGATTCAGTGTCTGTTGAAGACTCACTTTCTTTCATAGATGGTGCCTTATCACTGTCCTTACATAGTGGAAGGGTCAAACAAGCTCCCTTGGGTTTCATAGGGACACTAATCCCATTCATGAAATCTCCACCCTCATGACTAATCACCTCTCAAAGGCCCCACCTCCTAATGCCATCACCTTGAGGGTTAGGATTTCCACATATGAATTTTAGGGGGACACAAAACATTTAGGCCATAGCAATAAGCTAATGTGCATTTCCTTCAAGATGTTTCTGGAGGATTATTTTGTATTTTGTTATCAAGAAATCTCAGACTTCTTAACAGATTTTCAAATATCCCCTTTGATTCAGAATTAGCTGTCCATTATAGTCACAAAAACATGTCCATCCCTGTTTCATGTACCCTCTCAAGAAGGTGAGATTCTGTCTCATATGTTTAAATGCATAGTGTGTGTCAAAGCAGGTACATTGCTTGAGCCCAGGAATTTGAGACCAGTCTGGGCAACATGGTGAAAATCTGCCTCTACAAAAAATACAAAATATCAGCCAGGCATGGTGGCACACACCTGTAGTCCCCAGCTACTTGCAAGGCTAAGGTGGGAGAATCACCAGAGCCCAGGAAGTCAAGGCTGCAGTGAGCAGAAATCATGCCACTGCACTCCAGCCTGGAAAATCAGAGTGAGACCCTATCTCAGTAATAATAATAATAATAATAATAATAATAATAATAATAATAATAAATGCATAGTGTGTGGGGAAAGCCCATGGATCTTCATGAATGATACACTACTGCTTTTATGGCTATTCCTCATCATCCCAAGGCATTCTTCCTACAAAATACTGCAGACCTCCAGATATCCCTTCTCCTACCTCTCATATACACTGCTCTCCCACACTTCTGGAATGGTTTTCTAGTTTGAGGCTGTTATGGACTGAACTGTGTTCCCCAAAAATCTGTATGTTGAAGTCCTCTAACCATCAGTACCTCACAATGCAACTCAATTTGGAAATAGATTCTTTGAAAAGATAATTAAGTTAAAACGAGGTCAGTAGTGTGGGCCTTAATACAATATGACTGGCTCCTTATAAGAAGAGATGAGGACACAGACACATAGAAACAGAAGACCATGTGAAGACTCAGGGAGAAGGCAGTCATCTGCAAGGCAAAGAGAGGAGCCCCAGAAGAAGCCAACCCTGCTGACCCCTTGACCTCAGATTTCTACCTGACAGGATTGTGAGAAAATTAATTTCTGTTGTTTAAGTCACAGAGTCTGTGGTACTTTGTTATGGCATCCCTAGAAAACCAATACAGGGGCAGTTTTAACTAATAAGTCAACCTGCAAAATACACTAAGATTCACCATAGTTGTTTATCTTACGTACTGTCAACCTTTGGTCTGTCCATCCTCCAAAGACCTTCAGAAAAGGTAAGCCCAGAAAAATCCATTCTAACATCTTATAATGTCAAAAAATTCTTCCTCCTACCCCTTCTAAATCCTTAGTCTTTTCCTCTTGGATTCTCGGGGTAAATAGAAAATAGCTTGTCACCACCACTCATTAACTATGACCTGTTCTAGCATTTCAACACAGGACAAACAGGACCAGCCACCTGGTCTTTTCCTTATCACTCATTATTTTACATGCCTGGTTCTGTTCTTTTATCCAGTTTTAAAAAGGCTTTCACAACTCTCAATATGAGGGTTACACCATACTTGGTTTCTATTATCCTCTTCAGCCTTTTGTGTTTCTTTCATATTTTTTAAAATAAAATGACTGTAATATTAAATATTACTCACAGTTCTACCTTGTTTTGATTGAAATCATTGATACCTCATAAGCCCACTTTGCAACTTTGCCATTCATCCTGCTTTTTCCCACATCTTTAACATAAATTTTTAGCAGAAACTTCCATTACACTGTCCTTGAAACACTTTATTATCAAGTTCTTTCCAGAGAAAGGATTTTAATTCATTGCTTTATAGTCTTTTTCTTCTTAGCATTTTGAAAGGCTTCATAGAGTTCAAAATCCTCACATGGCCATTGCTTGATCTGGCCCTACCTTTCTCTTCAACTTCATGCCACATCACCCTCCTCCTGGCACACAAAGTTCTTGCCACACTTACTCGCACTGTGTTCATCAAAGATACCCCATCCTGCCCTAGGTAATTTGCTCATGCTACCTCTCTGCCCTCACTCTCCTTCACTCAACCTCTCTCCTCCCTTTTTCAGACTAACTCCTTCCTATGTATCCTTGAAAGAGCCACATCCTATGAGAGGCTCATCCTGAACTTCTTTTACCCCCTACCTCCATGAGGTTTTCCTTTATAGCATTTTGTTACAATTGTAATCACACGTTTATTTCTGTATGTGTGTGTTTAACATGTATGGCATGAAGAGACCTTGGGTCCTTGGTCCTTTTATTCTGTCCATGCTTAATCCCTTGGCAGTTTCATTGGTCTTTGGACTTTAGATACCATCAACATGCTGACAATTCTCAGATGCACTCCAGACTTCTCTCCCAAACTTCAGGTTCATACATCTAACTGCCTGCTCAACAGTTGACCTCAATATACATATAGAACTATCAAACTTCACACGTCCACCTCTAAACTCCTGACCTTCCTCCTGCCAAACCTGCTCTACCTGCAGACTTCCATCGTTTCAATTGATGGTACCTCCATTCTTCCAGGTGCTCGGGAAACCAAAAAACCTCAGAGTCCCCCACGTGTCTTTCTCTCATACCTTAAACCAATTCTCAGGAAGTTCTGTTGGCTCTGCCTTCAAAATAAGTTCAAAATGTGGCCATTTCTCACTATTTCCACTGGCCCTTCCTTGTTCTGAGCCACCATCACCCCTTTCTTGGGTTACTGCCTTGGTCTCCTGACTGAGCTCTCGGCTACCCCTGCCCTTTGCACTCTTATCTTGACACAGCAGCTGGGTGTGACTTTTAAAACCTAAGTCAGGTTTTTAAACCCACTTAGGTTGCATCACTTCTCTGCTCAAAATCCTGCAGTGGCTCCCCATTTCCCTTTGAGGAAAGAGCAAAAACCTTACAATGGCACACATTATCTGTCCAACCTTATCTCTTCCCTCTGCTCCAACTGCACCAGCCACCTTGCATTTCCTTAAACTGCCAGCCATGCTCATTGCTTGAGACTTTGCACTGGCTGTTTCCTCATCTAGAATGCTCTTCACCCAGATATCCCCATGATTAAGCCTTCAACTTCTTCAAAGCTTTGCTCAAAAGTCAGCTTCTCAATGAAGCCAATACCAAGTATTCTATTTGTGATATTCTATCTAGCAATGCTCCCCATTCCATATCCTCCTCACTCCATTCTACTTATTTTTCTATAGTAATTATCAGCTTCCCATATCCTATATAATTTTTACCTTTTGTACATTATTATTTATTATCTGTACTTCCCACTAGAGTGTCATCTTTATGAGGTCATTGATACATCTGAAGTAGCTGAAACACAACAGACTCCCATCTATTTGTGAAATGAACATAGAGAAACTTCCTATACAAACTGCAGTTTATAAGAGTTTACAGGGTTCTTTTAAAGATAAATGAAATAGTATATGTGAAAAGGCTTTGTAAGCTAAAGTCTCCTTTGACAAATACCTAAATCTTTATTCTTTCCACAGAAGTTACCAGTATTACCAGTGGTGTATTTTTTTCACTTAGCTATGTAAATATACTCATGAAAATATCGTATTATTTTATATGAGCTTTTTAAAATAGTGAATGGCATCATAATATTAAAAACAAAAACACGTTGTGATATGTAAAGTTCTGTCTGTGTGTGAGATTATTATTACTTGGGAGTAGGAATTAAGGGATTCAAAACAGATGACAAATTACACAGTTTTCCAGTAACTGTGTAGCCTAACTTCAGAATTACCCTGAATATCCCTCTTTGGAGAATGGAGTGCCTTGTAAAATTAGAAATAAACGCAATTTCCTTAAGTTTGAGGCAAAGATTGGGAAGATAAAATTAACTTTCCTAAGAGATAGTCTATTTCGTTTGCCATTCTCCGTGTGTTCTGAAGGATTCTGGTAAGATTTATATTCAATTTCTGAAAAAAAAAATGCTGAGAGTTATACATTCAGAACATCGCAAAACAAGATATTTTCTTAGTCTTCTAGACAGTCAATTCTTGTATCTACTTTTAGATTCTGATGTCAAAGTTGATGTAAATTATAATTCATTGCTACTTGTTTCTAAAACATTTGACTATTTCTAAACTACTTCACTGAATATTTTACCTTTATTTTCCATGTATGATAACATAGCACTAACTTCAACATTTTCTTGCATGAATAACATTAGTTGGCTTTTTTAAAATGCTTTTTCCCTATTGAACGCTGCTTATTACCTTAAAGGTAGATTATGCCACTTTCTCTTTTAAAGACCTTGTCTTATTATTGTTTATGTACTTTTGCCAATTTTTATATAATTTTGAGGTCTCCATCAATGTTTTTAAATTAATTATGATTTCTAAACAAGTTAAAGTAGGCTTATAATCGTTCATTGTAGTTTAACCCAACACATCTAGCAAGTAAAATTGAAGGATTGAGTCAATGAAGCCATACTGGGATATCATTGCCAATTTAGCTATCAAAAGTACTCCATTATGATGTAGTTTATTATAAAGTACATTTTACACATTAATTATTAATCCACAGTGCAAAGCTTTTACCAAAAGCCTGTCCTTGATTGCTTTGTTTTCCCATACTTAAGCAGTTAGATTCCACAGTTTTGTAATCTAAGATTAGTATTCGGCGCCTTGATCAAATTCCCAAAGTTCTGTAATGTCTCCCTTTATTGCCAGTAAATCCAGATGGAAGCTGCTTTTAGTGTGGTTATTAAGTGTGAGTTTATTAATGTTATCTGTTAAGCCCACACTACACATTGCTCATATAAGAACTTTCAGAATCACACTTGATAAATGCACCATGCAAGTCTAAAAGGTTTAAGAACAAAATTAAGACTTTAATATATAAATTAGAATACTGTTGGTGCTCAAAAGCAACTTGGACACGGGGTTCTGACTCATTAATTATATATTAGAGTGGAGCCTCTCATCAATAAAGTTTCTTAAACTATAAGCACAAGTTTCCAAAATGGACCTTAACTAAAACTCAAGGAAAAGGAGAGAAATTAAGGAAGTCAGAAAAATATTAGTTCCTCACATGGGATTTGGAATGAGGGATGGATGGGGCCCCTGTGTCAGGTGGCAAATTTATATTTGTCCACTGTCAGAAGGCCACTTATGCCAAGCTGTAGGAATCATCTGTTTTTGTCAAGCATTTCTACATGAGACTAACATAAAATTAATACTAGCACATCCTACATAGTTGCCCAGAAAATAACTGTCACAGAGGGAAGCATGTAGTCGCCAACTGTTGATCCTTTCACTATAGACTTGGAAAAAGTCACCCTGTTTACATCTCAAACACTTCACCGACATACTAAGAAAAAAATAAATAAAATCAACAGTACATGGAGTGTTTATTACATTTTAATGTCCCTAGAATTCTTCTGATTTTATTTATTTGAATCGTTTTACCTTAAAAATCAAGTTCATTTAAATAGCTAGGAAAGACAGTGACCACTATCGTTGCAGAGATCCTGGAATGAAGTCCCGACATGTGCACTCACTGCAAAATCAAACTTGTCTAGAACTCCGTCTCATTGGTGGTGGTACTGGAGATCAGTCCACCCCAACTCTTCTGCATTCCTCCTCAGGAAGACTCTGAGCTCAGTGGAGATCAAGGACCCCTGTGTCCACCCAGGCAGTGTGGAAAAGGGTCAAGGAGGAAGAGAGTCAGGCTGACTTTCCCATCTAGGGGCAAGGGCTGGAGGAGAGACTGGTTTTTAGAATAGCGTGATATGGAACAACAAGATGGTCCTCTGCCTGCACCCCACCTCCTCGCCAGAGTCCACAGCCAAAGGCACAGATAGGAGACACCCATAACAACCAATGAGTGGAATAAAGCCCTGTGTTATTGAAGGCTCTGTAAGAAACAGAGCCCAAGCCAAATGTGTTTTGTGGCCTTGACACAGGTGAGAGGAAGGTGTGCATCCACTTTGACAGGGAGTGGGGGCTGCATGGGTATGCAGCTATGGCAACACCTAAAGTGATAGTGGTGTCACAGTCCCGTCCGCATTTGGGAACAGGAAGAGATAATGTCATAATATTGCCATACAGAAGATTATTTTCCCTTACCACATCCCTACTCAGAGACTTCTTGCAAAAGTCAGAAACGATTTAGGACATGGGTGAAAGAGATTAAATGAAATTTTACTCTTTGACTCTTCCTGGGGCCCTATTACACACCCTTGATTGTTTGCCATAGAACATTTGAATTGCGTTTCTCTTTCCTCCTCTGAACATGTAGCATTCATTAGCGGCATCTAAAGTAGCAGAGAATTCAACCTGAAATGTGGAATCCAAACAGAATCCCCATACTTAAACAACAAGCTGCTCTGAGAAATGTTCTATGAATGATTGTGGTGCATGACGCTACAGCAAGTCATTTGCTTAATGTGCAGTCATAATAAAATGTTGGGATGACTGGCTTTTAAATTTACCTCCATTTTTTGCTTCTTATTTGTCTAGTCTTTGTCACTTCTTAAAAGTGCTTAGGTAAGGAATCATTAATCTAAAAAGAGTTAAGATTTGTTACTTTCCTTGCTGCTTGTCAGCAGTATTCACCCCCAAATCTACAAGTCAGAATAACTCGGGGCAGCTGTAGGTGACCTCTGGGGCCATAACAAGAGTAAAATGAGGCCCTCTGTTTTTATTGCAACGGGACTCAAGATATGACAGTTGAACCAATGACTCACCATAAAGTGTAAGGGGAGTGACAGAAAGAGTGACAGACAAATTAAAGAGTAAGTAGTGTTTAGCAATTTGGGGTGACAGCACTAAAAATTTTTAGTGCCAGGCCGGTTTAGAAATGACAGTATGCAGCTGAGAACAAGGCAGCTTACCCATTATAGAGAGGAATTTGTGTGCGAACTTAGAAACAGCAGTCCTCAAAACTGGAAAAAAAAAAATCTTTACATGTTATGTAAGTAGCTGCCTATTAAACTTTTATATAGTTTTCATATTGCCTATTGCCACTTTACATCATTAACCCAATGTTTGAATCATGGCTTTCAGATAGATTTTTGGATTTTTGTCTCATTGTTCCTATAGAGATGTCACTAGAAATTGGATTTAGCATCCATTTGTTGTTCTCATTGTCATTTTTCCAACCAATGGACTGTGCTATTAGAGACACCAGCTTCCTACTAAAAAAAGGCATTAAGGGAGTCTTTAGTAAGGTTCTCTGTGCTTATGGTAACAAATGACACCAAAACTTGTATTAATCTCACTATGGATAATCATTTATTGAGCACTTACTATGTACTAGAAATCATGCTAAGTACTTTGTACTCATCATCTGTCTCTAACCTATATAATGGACACTCAATAAATGTGTGTTGGTGGAAGACAGGAAGGAAGAAGGAAGGAGAAAGGGAAGAAAGGAAGAAAGTTTCATTATCACTTATACTGAGCACTTTCCTATAAGTCATTTTGAGAACTAGTTGAATAGGTAGAAATATTCCTTTCTTCACTGGGATTTATTGAGGCAGGTCCCAAACCAGGCTGAAACACACCCAAATTACCTTTTGATTTTTGCACTTACTGTCTTCCATCATAAATAACTCTGGTGCCAACAACTTAGACTAATAACTCAGAAGTAAATAAGTAAACAAAACTGAGTTTTCCTCACTTCAGAGAAACTCTGAAATGAATCCAGTTACCACAACCTCCTTGGTTCCCCTTTACAGTTTTCACCCCAAAGATCTGAAGTCAAGAGGCAACCCCTAAGGTGTAAACAACTAGAGATTATTCATAGATGATATAAACAGAAGATGAGGGCAAAGGTCCAGGCCAGGACCCAGTTGTCATCTAAAGAGACAGATCATTCCCAAAGCCTGCCCAAACATTCATCACAAACAGGTTTGGGAATGTTTTATATGGCTGTGAGCCAGGTCTTTGCCTCGTCCATATTCCAAAAAGTTGATCCATCCCAGTGCCATAAACTTTCAAATAACAATAAAAATGATTTGATTATAAGATGGAAGGGGGAAAATAATGATGAGCCTTCCAATGACTCAAACAGAGCCTGAGTCATCGGGGTCAAGGAGAAACTGCACATATTACAGATTGAATTTCAACAAGCTATATGGGATCATTTTATGACTAAAGATGAAGCTGGAATTATACTGCGTCCAGCACCAAAGTGTTGTGCATACTTACCATTCAGGGTTTTTGTTTGTTTGTCTTTTTTGTTTTTTTGTGTGTGTGTGTGTGTGTTTTTGTTTGTTTGTTTTTATTTGTCGTTGTTGTTTTTGAGACAGGGTCTCACTAAATCGCCCCAACTGGAATTCAGTGGCGTGATCACATCTCACCGCAGCCTTGACCTCCTGGGTGCCAGTTTTTGTTTTTGTTTTTTCCCATGCTGGCGTTTCACGTAAAAGCACAGAATAACTATGCTCTGTATACTACAAAATGAAACATACGCCCTTTTATTTCTATTGTTTTTGAGGGATCTGGTGAGGAATGTTAATGTTAACTATTATCAATCATGTTATTATTACTATTAATACCACCTTTAAGCTAGTTCTTACATCCATATATTTTCACCTGCCAAACAATAAAGGCAAACAGCCATTCCTGTGTTTTTTTGTTTGTTTGTTTCTTGCTTTGCCCTCAACCCAGGCTGTGTTCCAAACAACTTTCCACTCAACTCCTAACCCATAGCCTGAACTTTCATTTGCTACTCCATTCCTATCCTTTCCGGCTTGATATTGGAAAATAATATATGAGTATCTTAGCAGATGCAAAAAAAAAAAAGTATTTAGTACTCATTCAGAATGTAATTTGAAAACTCACTAAAATTATGACTAAAAATAACTTTTCTTAACCTGAGAAATGATAACACCCTAGCCTGTAGCAATCATCACATTTAATGATAAAATTATAGAATATTTTTCATTTAAATCACAAGCAAAACGAGGTGCTCATTATCTTACTATCACTGCTGCTATTCAACATTATATTGAAAGTCTTACAACAATAACAAGGCTTATCCTACAATAATAAGGTAAGAAACTGAAATAAAATATATAAAATCAGAAAAGACAACATTACCTTTTCTATACAATGTGATTATCTAAACAGTATATTCAAGATAGTCTGCAAACTATTGAAACCAATAGGAGTTCAGCAAAATTGCTAAATAAAAGTCACTTGACTAGATTACACACTGAATTCTTACTGTGGAACAGGCATAGTTTTAAGGATTTTCCATAAATTTTTGACTAATAATATTAACTAATCTAATACAACAGTCCTTGAAAATAATACGGTTATTATCAGAGTAATTGATACAATTATGTCAGAGAAAACTGAAGCAAAGGAAGGTTAAGCAATTTGCTGTTAGAGGTTGAACTGTGCACCCCAAAAAGACATTTTGAAGCTAACCTTCAGTGCCTGTGAGTATGACTTTATCAAATATCAGGTCTTTGCAGATATAATCAAGTTAAGGTGAGGTCATTTTAGGGTATGCCCTAACATAATAAGACTGATGTCCTTGTAAGAGGAGGGAAATTTAGGCACACACACACACCGGAGAACATCATGTGACAACGAAGGCAGAAATTGGAGTTATGCAGCTACAAGCCAAGGGAAACCAAAGATTGCTGGCAACCATTAGATGCTAGGAAGAAAAAAAGGAGGGATTTCCTACAGTTTCCAGAGGGAGATAGCCTTGGTGACACCTTAATTTCAGACCTCTAGCATCCGGAACTGTGAGACAATACACTTCTGCTGCTTTAAGTCACCCAGTTTGTGGCACTTTGTCATGACAACTCTAGGAAACTAACAAGCTTGTCATGGGTCACACAGCTAGTAAAATGACAGAGCCAGGACATAACATCAGCCCACCAACATCAACACTCTGCACATCAGTTACAACCAAATTAGAAAATAGAGCATCAAACAGATACTATTCACAGTTACATAACTACAAAGTGATATAAACAAAAAAATCTAATAAATAACATTCAGGATACAGTCCATTCTCATAATTTGTGGTGATTATGTTTCATAAAGTTGCCACACACAGTGAAGTAGCAAAAACTGAACTATTGCTCCTAGGGGAAATACAGGAGTAGGTTCCTGTGAACCTCTGGCTACAACATTTTTGTCAACCAATCAATACAAAACCTTGTTTTATGTGTGTTTCTGTTTAAAGACTCCTTATTTAATAAATATTGTTGATTCATTAACATTGAAGTCACAGCCAACAGCACTATAGCCCAGGCTTGAACAAAGCTTATTTAACACATGTATTTTTCCTGTAAGGCACAACACAACTGCCTTGCACTGAGAAACACAGACAGCAGATCAGCACGATGCTTGGGGGGCATTTTAAACAGCAAAATCACCAATAAAAAACATAAAAGTGTAAAAAACATGGTATTATTAGCCACAAAAAGGACATGTTTTTATTATGACAGCAGAAGCAAGAAGGCAGAGCACCACCTTGTTGGGAACTCAGCTGAGAACATACATGTGTGCCAGACACTCAAATATTTCAGCACTCTGCTCATGTCAGTGAATGACCACGAAAGCACAGCAAGTATTGACTTGGAGGTTGCAAATAAGTTTTAGGAAGTAGGCAAATTCACAAATATGGAATCTTTGAATAATGAGGACTAATTGTATTTATGGAGAAAATTACCAAACCTCATGAAAAGACAAAAAAAAGAGATCTCAATAAATGGAGATGGCATATGGTCATTAATAGGAAGGCTCAACTTTTAAGATGTCAAATCTACCACAAATTAATCCCAGAAAAATCCCTGAGAATATTTTTGCAGAATTTGACAAGCTGATCCTAAAATTCATGGGGAAAAGTAAAGAACCAAGAATCAGTAAAATAACTCTGAAAATTTAGGTGCAGAGATTTATTCTCCTAAATATGACAACTTAGAATAAAGCTATATTAATTAAAATAGTGTGATTTTTAAAACAAGGCAAGAAAAATAGAACACGGGAACAGAAGAGGGAGACCAGAAACTGACATAAACCTGTATAAAAATGTTGTGTACGTCTGAGATGGTGTTAAAAAATCAATGGATAGGCCGGGCATGGTGGCTCAAGCCTGTAATCCCAGCACTTTGGGAGGCTGAGGCTGGTGAATCACCTGAGGTCTGGAGTTCAAGAGCAGCCTGGCCAACGTGGTGAAACCCTGTCTCTACCAAAATACAAAAATTAGGCAGGTGTTGGTGGTGGGTGCCTGTAATCCCAGCGAATTAGGAGGCCGAGGCATGAAAATCGCTTGAACCCCAGAAGCGGAAGTTGCAGTGGCCTGAGATCATGCCACTAAACTCCAGCCTGGGTGACGGAGCGAGACTCCGTCTCAAAAAGGAAAAAAAATCAAGGGATAAAAATTATTCAGAAAACATGATCAGGAGAAGTAGATTATCCATATGGAAAAAAAGATAGATCCCTACCTCATGTTATGTCAAAAAATAAATCTAGGGAAAACAGTGAGAGACCCAGATGTAAAAAAAATTTAGAAAAAATAGAGAATATACCTTAATGATTTCTAGGAAGTAATTAATCCACTTAGTAGGACAGAATAAAGCACAAACCATACAGGAAAATATGAATAAATTTGACATTACATTTTCTAAACTTTTGTTCAATAAAAGATATCACACAGTGTTAAAATGCAATCTGTGGCTAAGATAAAATATTCACAATGCACATTAACAAAAAGTTAATATAAAAACTTCATATAGAAATTCTACAAATGAATAAGAAAAGGACAAAAATTGATTAGAGAAATAGACAAAGGATATAAACATATAAAAGACACTAAACAACTAAATAGCAACAGTTATCGGATAGATGCAAAAAGTCATTAAATTTCATTTTATACTCATTTGATTGGCAAAAATTACAAAGTCTGATAATCACACATGTTGGTAAAAATGTGAAAGAACAAGAACTTTCAACACTGCTGGTAGAAAATGAATTGGCAGAGACATATTGCAAAGCAATTTGGTAATACCTGCTAAAGTGAAAGCTGTGTATATCCTTACACTCTGCAATTCTTCTTCTTGGTGTAGCCCTTGAGGAAGCTTTTGCACATGTGCACAAAAAGACATGTACAAGAATGTATACAGCAGCATGATTTGTAATAGCAAAACATCTAGAAATTATTTAAATATCTATCAACAGTAGATTTGATTAATTATGGTCATAGTCACACAATAAAATACCATAAAGGAACTCAAATGGATAGACCCAAATAATGATAATAATAAGAAAAATGTGTAAGAATTCCCTTTACATAAAGTTTAAAATAAAGTAAAATCACATAGTATTTGTGTGTGTGTGTGTGTGTGTGTGTCATAATAGTATAAAACTTTCATGGGAATAATAAACAACAAATTTAGGGTAGTAGATTTTTCCAGAAGAGGACACAATATTGAAGAGGGCTAGCCAATTAATATACTATTTATTACTATTTTTAAATCTTTAGAAAGTATGGTAAAACATTAAGAGCTGCTACAAGAGAGACTAGGTGGGTGTTTGCTGTAGTCTCTATAACTTTCTGGTGAATAATTGCAATATTCCATTTAAACAAAAAATGCTAAAGTGTGTTAAAGTCAGAAGGAGCTCATCGGTTTAAGTCCTAAATTCAGCACTTGCTGTTAAAATTTAGAGCCTGCCATCAAGTTCTATAAATAAAATAATAGAATGTAGGAATTATACTTAATCCTCTAATTACTCTCAGCTTTAATCAAGCCTTTATTAACCTAATGTCTAGCTTGGGGTCTTAAAACCTGAGAGGGGATTTAGGGAAGAGTAATCAAAACAATGAAAAATAAGTAGGTGATATAAGGAAAGGCAATAGGAACTGGGATAATTCAGACTAGTGAAAGAATGCAAAGGGTGAAATATGTTGAGGTGAATGCACAGTTTGTTTCTTTTATATTCATGTCTATTCCTCAGTTAAGGCCTTACTAAAACTAGCTGTTCTGGCTGTCTATTGCTGTGTAACAAATCACTCCAAAATACAGTGGCTTAAAATAATATAAAGCGTTGATTTTGCTCATGAATCTTTAATTGGGTCAGGACTTCAGCTGAGGACAGCTCTTTGCTGATCCATATGGCATCAGTTGCAACAGCTCAGCTAAGGCTGGAAGATCCACTTTCACAATGATTCTCACATGCTTGCAAAATGGTACTATTGGCTGAAGCTATGCCAGGACTGTGCCCATGATCCTCAGCTCTACTCTTTGTGGGTCTCTCCATGGGTTTCTTGGACTTCCTCCCAGCATGATGTCTGGGTTCCAAAAAGGTACATCCCACAGGGAAAGTGCATGACATTTTTATATCCCAACCTTGGAAGTCACAGAGCAACACTTTTACCAAACTTATTGGTTAGGGTAGTCACAAATTGCTGCCCACTCAGTTTCAAGGGAAGGGGACATACAAGCCAACTCTTAATGGAGGAGTGACATAGCTATAGAATAACTTTGGATATGGAGATAGTACTGCATCCATCTTTGTAATAAATACAGTTTGCCACACCAACATCCTTCCTGAAATATTTCTCCAGGTCAATCTGTTATTCTTACTGCTGCCAAAACAGAGATCTTGTCACACCATTCTCTTGTTCTTAACAACAAGGGAGTCTGTCCTCTGCTCTTCGTCCCCACAAAACCACATTTATTCTGTGGAACTGCAAGTCTTCATGTAGTCAAAAGGTATATAATACTTCATGGAGTCAAAAAGGTATATAATAAAACTTTTACAGTTTTCTTGAAACATTCATGTCTATGACCAAAACTTAGAAAAGGCTCACCAAAAATATTAATGTTTTTGGATGTATTTCTACTTGAGTTTTATCTGAAATAATGTGACAGCACATTCATATTTCATGTAACCTGGTGTCAAGACCATGTACAGACATATCAGCAACCTAGGTGAATCTGGAGGAATTCACATAACAATATTTCTGCCATCCTCTAGACATTCAAGCAAATGTAACTCATAAATCCAATCAGATTTTAAAATCCTTTTTAACCTGGAGAACTGTAAGTGAGGCCTTGGAAAGTTCTCCTTTAAAGTTCTTCCTTTAAGTTACTTAATGTGGTATATTCAGCACAGTAGTCAAAAGTGGCAGTATTTGTCAATACAAGGATATGAAGATACGCTTTGGATATGAAGATAGTGTTGCATCCATCTTTGTAATAAATACAGTTTGCCACACCAACATCCTTCCTGAAATATTTCTCCAGGTCAATCTGTTATTCTGTTAGTTGGCTACACCATTAGGCTTCCACTTTCTCCCTATTCATCATTAGATAATTGTCTTCTTTTTTCACTAAACATGGAAAACTGACTACCATTCTTCACCAAAACATGCCCTACCCTTTCTGTATTGCTTAATTTGTTAGTTGTTAAGCACACGACCAGAATGGATACCAGCAAAAACTGATCAGTATGTGAGATTACTTTGCCCCAGTACCAATTTGACTAAGATGGTTCTTGAACTCTACCTTCATTAGGTTGAACCATACTAAATTGCTGATAGTCTACCAGTTTTGGCCAAGAAAGTGTGGAAATTTCAAATGGTTCAATTTATATGTGTTGATCAGATTGAGAAATTTCCTTGCAAACCCCAAGAATTCAGGGAGTTGATTCAAAGTCAGTCTAGGATGAACTCTAACTGAAGAATCAGACTGTTTTTTCTTATGCATAAGGTTTGATATAAAAGCCCAGAAAAGTGGTACCACTGGCTCAAGTGAGTCAACCAGTTGTTGAGTCCTATATATGGACAGACTACCCACAAGAAAAAAGTAAATCCGAAATCCTTGCTTCTCCGGACTGGGTTTTTTTGTTTTTGTTTTTGTTTTTGTTTTTTTTTTTTTGTTACTGCGTAAATTAGTCAATACAACTTAAGTATGACAGCATGTAAGAAGAGGTTTAATATTATTGGATAAAGACTTTGGATTTTTAATAGACCAAATTTAACTGGAATGGTTGAAGATTTTTGTTTCCTACACTGTGAAATGAAATGGAGAAACAAATCCGGATTGCCCCAGAAGTTAGAAGTAATGAAAAGAATCCTTAAGCAATACTTAATAAGTGCTTAATACTATAATCATGATCCATAAAATAGAGATCCACAAAAGATATGACCAAAATGATTGGCAATTATTATTAGTATAACATAATAATAAGGCTGTGGCAGAGTTTAGAAGGTAACAGCCAATTTCAACTGCTACAAAAAAATCATATGCTAAGAAAATAAAAATCAAAGAGATGTATAATTTAAAAACACATTAACCTTATTTGATAATCTTTGGGGATAAACAAAGGATTAGCATAAAGCTTTTGTGAGTGTTTTGGGGGAGTACAAAGTTTATCAGAATGGCTACATGTTTCCAATTAAGTTTTGAAATTTTTTGTCTTAAAAGACATAAAAAGCCCCAGTTCTATTTAGTGTGCTCCAGATTGAGTGATGTAATAATTAAAGGATAAATATTATGTTGAATCTAATATGCAAAATATATTTCTCTGAACTTAAAGTGCAATAAGTAGCTGATAGTATGGCCTTCTGGATCTGGGAGGATGATAAACTGTTTTGTACACCCAGCCATCCAATTCTATCCCAAAATTCTTTTCTCCAGTCACAACAGTACTTGGCCAGAGAGAGAAATATGAGGACAAATTCACACCTCTTATTTTTTCACATGTGGTGACAAGAACCTCATGATCACTAACTCATTACATTTGAATCTGTACTGCTCATATTATATATAGTTTTTCCTATGTTATCTTTAAGTAACACATTTAGCAGCATTTCTGAAAGTGTGCTCCACACAGGTTTAGCTCCACAAGATGTTAATAAGTTTATTATGATATGAAAGAGTTTCATATTGCTGCCAGGTTAAATGTATTTACTGCAGTTCTCACCAAAACTTCTTACAGGCTGGGTGCAGCAGCTCACACCTCTAATCCCAGCACTTTGGGAGGCCGAGGAGGGTGGATCACCAGAGGTCAGGTGTTAGAGACCAGCCTGGCCAATATGGTGAAACCCTGTCTCTACTAAAAATACAAAAAAAAAAAAAAAAATAGCTCAGCCTGGTGGCGGGCACCTGTAATCCCAGCTACTTGGGGAGCTGAGGCAGGAGAATCGCTTAAACCCGGGAGACAGAGGTTGCAGTGAGCCGAGATCGTGCCACTGCACTCCATCCTGGGTGACAGAGCAAGACTCCTCTCAAAAAAGAAACACTTTTTATGTATAAGTACACATTATAAATCTCCTAGGGTGTATATAGTATGTATCATTTCCAAAAGTTACTTCAATCACAGAAAACATTTTGCAAAAATATCTCAACAAACTAGAACATACATTGTGAAACTCCAATTTAAGGCATTTCTGATAATATTTTCTTGATATCAATGTAAATTACAGGTTTCTTTTTTATTTTAATTTAAACTCACAGATATCTAACTATAGGTTTCTTAATGACAGCTCTCATATCCAAGCTTTTTAATCTCCCTCAGATTCTAATGACTTCTAAATATTTATTTATGAGTTTATTTATTCAATAAATATTTATTAAATCCTTACTATGTTCCAAGCACTAAGTGTAGACTTTGGAAACATGGAAATGAGCAATTTTAAAAATGTCCCTTTCCTTATAGAACTTACATTATAGTTAGGGGAGGTGCCAATTTACACATAAAAAAGTAAGTGCTAATGAACAAAAATCAAAAACAGGATAATGAACTAGACAGTTTCCTGGAGTGATTGTAACATTTTGGAAGGATT
This sequence comes from Piliocolobus tephrosceles, assembly GCF_002776525.5. Classification (NCBI taxonomy): domain Eukaryota; kingdom Metazoa; phylum Chordata; class Mammalia; order Primates; family Cercopithecidae; genus Piliocolobus; species Piliocolobus tephrosceles. The sequence continues at coordinate 133,620,425 of NC_045434.1, read as the reverse complement.
ATCAACATGATTTTTCTGATAAAGTAACATTTGAACTTAAGGGGTATTAAATGAATTTTTTCCTTCCCTATTTCTTTCATTCTTTGTTTTATTTTTAATCAAAATAATACATGCATATAGTACAAAATAAAAATATACCAAAAAGTTTATAATAAAAAAATTACTGCCCCAACTCTCTTCATCCTAGCCCCAATTCCTGAAACAGCCTCTTTTAATAGTTTCTGACTTTTATTTTTCTGACCATGACAGAAGACAAAAATAGAAGACATAGTGGCAGTTGGGAGGGCAATAATATGGGAAGATCCTGGACCCCTCAATGATTTTCAAGCCACCATATCAGCCCTGAAGTTTCTCCTTTAATGTGAGAGAGGAATACCTCTTTCTTGGGTCTATGTTTTTTGGAGGTATCTGTCACTTGTAGCCAAACTCTAATTGATACAGGATTAGATATAACCCCTGGCAATTAAAAGGAAAATATTCCAAGCATCCAAGTCAAATGTATTATTTTTTCTGTATCTACAGTAATTGCTGAAAATCATGCTACATTTTTGTTTGCTTCATATCTGAATTGTAACTTTCCTATACAGTTGTTTCTCCTTTTCTAATTCTCTTTTCTGTTTCCTTATAAAGGAATAAACATGCCTGCTTCACCCTGTTGTTCATGGCAACAGCTTTTTTTTTTTTTTTCTAGAAACAGAATCAGGCTTTATTTTTGTTATTTTTAATACAGGTATTGTATTATAGACAGCTGTTAGTCTTGCGATTCAGTATGGCCAATACACAGAAATTAAAGTAGAAACGAAATGAGGGCACACTCGCTCCTGTCCTCTGGTTGGCACCCTCCAACCCTTAAAAGAACTGTCCTCCTGGTCATCATATCCTTTCCCTGTTACAAAAGACAAAAAAACAAAATGCCACTCCAAAGAAAAATCCCAGATGCTCTCTCCCTAGCAGTCAGTGGGACGAAGCAAGACACTGTTACCTTGGGTGGGATGGAGAAGCCACCAGGTCCACACCGCGGAGACCACGTGCACCATCACTGGAACCAAACCCTGTTCACGGCCAGCAAAACTCACCACCAGGCGAGACCATAGTGTGTTATCCACCAGCAATCCCCGAGGTCCGACGCCACACAAGTCAGGCAGCCTTGAGACAGCAGAAGGAACCCTGTCCTCTGGGGATGCTGGTTCCAGAGGAGAAGGCCGGAGGACAGTCTCTTCAGAGAGGAGCTCACCAGGGAAAGATGGTTCCTGAGGAGGCGTGCAAAGGTCAAGGGAGCCACCCTTGCCACCTGTCCCAGGGCTTACTGCTCACTCCACTGTCCTTGGAGTGCTGGAGTCTCTACACCACTCTGCTCAGGACTACTGCTTGGGGGCTGGTCCCAGCACACTTCACCTCTGAGGTCTCAGAGGCTCTCCTCTAAGTCTTTACAAGCAGCATCTTGAGAGGTAGACAGTTTCCATTCCTCACTTTTAAAGACCACAGTCTCTGTCTAGGCATATATAGTGAGGCTGAGCATTCCCTTCATTCCTCCATTCATCAGTGTCTCCGTTTCCTTGTCTGTACTTTCTGCATCCTCCTCTCTGTCCGAGCTGGCTTCCATGGCCACACTGCCCGGTGCTTCTGGCTGAGCTGCCAGGGCAGCTGCAATGGGCAGCAGCTTTTAATCCATTCTATCTAATCTTTAGAATCAGTTCCTTTCTTCTACTTGAGTCATGCTTCCAGGGGGCTTCTGAAGCTTCTAGCACAACTGCCATGCTACAGTGTCTTTCCCTTGGACTCTTGGTTCAGTGCCACAGTTTCTTTTATGCCCCATTTTTTTTTCTTTCACGGATCTTACCTTCATCATTCCGGAGTATACCATAAAGTATTTTTCTTTTTTTTTCTTTTTTTTTGGGGGGGGGGGACAGAATCTCACTCTGTCACCCAGGCTAGAGGGCAGTGGCACAATCTTGGCCCACCGCAACCTCCACCTCCCGGGTTCAAGCAATTCTCCTGCCTCAGCCTCCTGAGTAGGTGGGACTACAGGCGCATGCCACCACGCCTGGCTAATTTTTTATTTTCAGTAGAGATGCGGTTTTGCTATGTTGGCCAGGTTGGTCTCGAACTCCTGACCTCAGGTGATCCGCCCACCTCAGCCTTCCAAAGTGTTGGGATTACAGGTGTGAGCCACCGCGCCTGGCCACCATAAAGTATTTTTCTAGGTAAAAGTGCCTGCAAGTAAATGTTCCAAGTCCAAGTGCTTGCATATTTGAAAAAGTCTGCTTTTCCTTCATACTTTGGCTGTAATATTTTCTCAGAACATTGCAGGCTATGTTGCCTTCAAGATCTCATACATTTGAGATTGCTGAATGTTAGGCTGATCCTTGTTCCTTTTGTTTGTAGCCTATATTTTCTTTCTGGAAACTTCTCAGACTCAGTATCTGAAGTTCCATGATGCTGTCTAGATGTAGGTCTTTTTCACTTGCTGAGCTTAATACCTCGGAGTTGGTGGGCGGGGTGGGGGGTGGGGGTTCAAAAACAAAAACTTGTCTCTTTCTATTCAGCTCCGGAAATGTTTCTTCTACTGTTTAATGATTTTCTTCTTGCTGTCCTGTCTTTCCAGTACACCTATTAGTTAAGGTTAAATCTGGATGGATTCACTGTATTTGACAACTCTGAGCAGCTGAAGCTTCTGGCAGATCAGTTCTTTGCACTGTTGTAGTCCCTGCCTGAGTGTCCTAGGCTGACATCATCTTCTCAATTTAAAAAAAAGAAAAAGTCCATCCACAAGCTTATGTTCTTCTTCCATCCTCTAGAAATATGTTGAAATACCTCATCCACAGATGGCATCCCTCTCTTTCTCTTAGTTTATTCCTTTGTATATCCTATATTTTCCTTTCCAACCTTTGTGTTCTGTCTGCCATCTTGCCAGAACATTGAAGTTTACCTTGGGTGACACAGTTGAAATAAAACTGCTGCACCAATTTCTCAGCAGTGCTATTTTTAAGTATAAGAATATGTTATACAACTTAAGTAACATCAAAACACACGTTTAAATATCTAAGTATTTTATCATTGTAAAGATAGGATACAAAGAGCAAAATACATTCGTTTTCTTTTCTTAAAAAAAGTAATAGAGTACTATTTTTCTTCTGTTATTTTTCACTTTCCTCCTGAACTCACATAGTTTTAAAAACATTTTTTTCATTTAAGTGCTATCTTAAAAGCTTCTTTGTACAAAATCTTAAATGATTTTCTGTAGAGATTTTCCATGTGTCCTTGGACCAATATCTGATTCTTTAAAGACATGTTACCCAACATGATATTAACGTATTATTATTATACAAGTTGCAATAGCAGGAGATTGATTTTTTCTGCCAAAGGAGAGGTAGAAGGGTTATGTGTTGATATGGTCTGGCTGCATCCCCACCCAAATCTCATCTTGAATTGTAGTTCCCGTAATGCCCATCTCTCCAGGAAGGGAACTTGTGGGAGGTGATTAGATCATGGGGGCAGTTACCTCATGTTGTTCTCATGACAGTGAGTGAGTGCATCTGATGGTTTAACAAGGAGCTCTTCCCTGCTTCACTCTGCACTTATCTCTCCTGCTGCCATGTGAAGAAGAATGTGTTTTCTTCCCCTTCCACCATGATTGTAAGTTTCCTGAGGCCTCCCCTCAACCATACAGAACTGTCAGCTAAACCTCTTTCTTTTATAAATTACCCAGTCTTGGGCAGTTCTTTATAGCAGCATGAGAATGGACTAATACATGTGCCTACATACTCTTGGCTATAAATAAAGTTCCATAGTAACATTTCTTCAAATAAGTAGGCTTCTAGTGAACCCAAAAATATGTAAGCAAAACATAAATTTATAAATTTGTGACTCTCCTATCTAGTTGTTTATTGATGACTGAAATATATTTATTCAATAAATATTTGTAGTGAGCACTATATTACGCCCAAGATACATAGTAAACAATACATCATATGCTTGAAGAACTATTGGGCCTAATAAAGGGATGCAAATTGGGAAACAGAAATTTTTCAAAAATGTGACCAATGATCCTGTGGAGTAAACAAAAGATGCTATTAAAGCATATCAAAAGGAGAATGAACCTTGTGGAGGAGAAGGGGGCCAGTTTAGCTGAGAGATGGCTTCTCAAGTAGGTGACTCCTGAGCTGAGACTCAAAAGTTGGGCATGAATTATCCAGTGAAGGAATTGGGGTCCTGGGAGATAAAAGGAATATTCCAGGCAACCAGAATATATGTGTGAAGGCCTGGAGGCAGGACCAGTCATGAACCAAAGTCACAAGCAAAGATGGTGAGAGATAAAGCTAGAGAAAGGAGCAAGAGCTAGATTCAAAAGTTACCAGGATACCCTATCAAGGAATGTGGACTTTCTTCTGAAACATAAAGAACTATGCTCAGCATAAGAGCAATTCCTTCATACTCTCTTCAAGGAAGTTCTGGGTTTTTTTATAAACGAGGTAATAATATTACAAACTTTCATTGTGAGTTTATCACGTCCAAGATACTAGACTTAGCAGGTAGGACTTAAAGGCATTTAACTTCAAGAATCAGTGTGAAAATAGGTTAGAATAATTTGAGATGTTATGTATTCTGATAAGAAGGGAACATACACAGGAGAGAGCTGAGTGATAGAAAACTGAAAAGTTATGTTACAGCCTAACGCTATAGTAGGAATTTGGACTTTAACTAATAAAGATGCTATCCAAATTTTTTGAGCAGGGAAGAGGCATGATTACATGTGTGTTTTACCCAAAGTGTGTATTCCCACTCTTTATTATACTGCATACATCAGGAAGTATATTACTTGGCTTGAAGCAACTTCAGCTTCATTTCTCTTTTAGTTAATTAGGGACCTAGGTTATCTAAATGAGTCACTATGGTTTGTTTTAAATATTGATGTTGGAGACTGCTGCTCAGCATTCTCTTCAAATTCAATCAAACTGAACATTTGTTCAACTTGCCCTCAAGGATCTCATCGTCGAAAGTTAAAACCAAAAGTAGCCCTATAAGCCCCCAATATATTTCTGTGTTATCATTCAATGATAGTGAAGTTGAACAGGCACCAAATCTTATGATAATCTCATGAGTTTTTCTGCATTTTCTCCATCCCCTTTGTGGAGCTTCTCATTTAGTGATTCAAGTTAATTTGGAGAGAGTGGTTTAAGTCAACCCATAATCTTTCTTCCGTGGAAACCATCAAGATGTCATTTGTGTTCTGGAAACTAGAAAAGGGTTTCTATTGCCCTTTCTACCTTCTCAGGAACAGGGGCAGATCCAAGTTGTGTGGATATGCAGTTTACTCATTGAGAAGGAGAAAAATCCTTTAAGAAAAAAGGAACACAAAATTACACATACAAATACCTAGCTTTTCTTCTTGGAAGAACTTGAAAGGGATACTTATAAATAAAGGGCTAAGCTCTATTAGCTTCATGGCAAATACCTCTCTCATATGTATCCAATATATAAATATGCAATACACTTTTAATTAAGAGTTATCAATAATATTTACACCTACATTGGCCATTTTGGATATAAGAAATATGTCAAAACTATGGAGATCCTTAAAAGGTTCCTGCTTTTTGTTATAATCAGCCCACATTTGCCAAACCCTTGACTGTCACAGGGAGAAACTCTCATCTGAATATTCAATCAACAAGAAAATACTTGTGGATTCCCGACTCCTCTCCCTCTCTTGCTTTGAACTGTTTTACTAGTCCTAGATTCCAGTCCCCAACACTTAAAACTCACAATGAATCCTTGGTTCATATCTGGCCTTTCCACAAGGTCCACCCAGAGAGTGAGGCCATTTTCAAATGCTGGCAGCCATATAGCTAATAAGGTAGAAGAGATGTGTTCCATCAGGTAGGAAAAAAAAAAAAAAAAAAAAAAAAAAAAACAGGAAAAAAAGGATAATAATAAAGCTGTTTGGGTCAGCGTCCTTAAGTTTGTTCCTGAGGCCAATGTTGCCTGCTGCATTTAGCAGCTTAGTTCCCTGGAAATGAGTGGTACGACTCTGCAGATAAAAGGCTGTAGACCTCTGGAATACAAGCAAGTAGCTCCTCATTATACAAATAGAAGCAACTCAACTATGCATGCCCTCAAACTGAGCTCAGTGTTCTGCTGCATTTCAAAAATACCCATCTGTTCCAAGAGAAGAAACAGGAAGTTTTGTTAATTATCTCTCACAACCCACTAGTTAGTTTCCAGAAAAATCACTAAAGCCATCTTTCCTGAATAAATTTAACAAGTAAGTTACAAGATGCAACGCAGTAGATAAACCTTACATTACTCCTTTTAAATGAACTGAATCTATCACTTGGCCAATTTCACACTCACTGCCTGTATGTCCCTTTTTGTGTCCTCAGGATTCAACAGACATATTTTCTGTACACAACTTTTTTATGTAACAATATTGATTAATAAAGCAATATCACACTAGTTACATGCAAAATACTAGATATTACACAACTGCTTGAGAGATATTTTCTGATGTATTTGCTTTAAGCACAACTTTGCTTCCAGATTCCATTAAAATCTTACAAATGCTCACAGTATTAGACAAAATAGATTAATAGGAATTTTTTTCTTGGTTATTAGCTAATTTAAATAGGTACCTCTAAAACTTCTTCCTCAGTCCAATTATGTTGTCTTAACAAAGATTCCATGCCAGAGTGCTAAGGATATTAAGGATACACATGCCCAATTGGACTGTTGCCATCATTCTATAAATCATTGCCAATTATGCCAATAAAGCATCCTGAGCAATGATTGATTTCTTAGTTATGCAGTCAGCTGTTCTTCAACACTTTGTTTTCCTTGAAATGTCTCAATCATGGCCCAGTTTCCTGAAACCATGATGGTTTACATTCCTCCAAAAGAGACATTTGTACACATCTGTTGGTAAGTAAAAAAGAGTTTAGAAATTCAGTGAAACCTCATTAATTCCATCTAACTGTTGGGAAAGACAATTCAAGTTCATGAAAATTCTGGATTTTGATTTTATAGAAATGCAAGGTAGGCTTTTTTTGTCTACTTTTTATATCTGTTAACAACTCAAATTCGTCTAACAAAGAATCACTTTTTGAAGTGCTCAGAGTGTATGGCAAATTTTTAAAATGTAATAAATATTTAGCATTATCATAACAATCTGTTAACTTGGGTCATTTCTTCACTAGCAAATAGAGACCTATCTTTGAAATCTGAATCAATCAGCCCTTTAATTTTTTACTAGCATTAATTACTTGCCAAAATTCAAATATGCTTTTGATAAAATATCCTGGATCAAGGCTGGATATTTGATATTTTTTAAGACATCAATCACTAGACACAGCTGGAAAGCAAAGTGATGGAATGGAAAGCCTATAGACCTTTAAGCCAAACAGAACAAGGTTCAAATCTCAGCTGTACCACTCACTTACTCTATAGGATTTATCTGTTAATTCAGCCAATAAATATATAATGTACAGGTACTCAGGGCAGCAGATACAGTGATGGTTTCAACACAAAGGTCCCTACGTCCCAAAGGTTAAATCCTCTCGGTAAGGAGAAGAAAATAATCAAATAAAAAACCAAAAGATTTTCAGATAATGTTAAGTCTGTAAAGAGTGAACAGAGTGAGGGTTGCAATGGTATATAGCATGTTAAGGTGGTTAGAGAAAGCTCGAAGAGCCGGTGATGTCCCATTTGAGATGGAAATAAAACAGAGGGCCAGTTATGCAAAGGCTGGGAGGGGGGAGGGTGTTCAAAGCAAAGAGAACAGTACAGTGGTCCAAAGTTGGAACAAGCGTGGTGTGTTTAAAGAAAAGAAATAGGCCATTGCACTTGCTCTCTTTGAGTGACAAAGGTCTTCATATGTAAGGTGGGATTAACAATAGCAGGACCATTATTACATATTTTATTTGCAAAGTACCTCAGCAGTGCCTAGCACATTTTAGACACTCAAAGAAAGTATATATTAACATGATAATGAATGTTTGGAGTGCTGGTATCCTGTGACCAATCTAATATCTACAAAACCAAAAAATGTTACCTACTCAGAATATGAATGATTTATTGACCAAACATGTTAGCTTACGCCTTTAATCCCAGCACTTTGGGAGGCCAAGGAGGACAGATCACTTGAGGTCAGGAGTACGAGACCAGCCTGGCCAACATAGTGAAACCCTGTCTCTACTAAAAATACAAAAATTAGCCAGGCATGGTGGCGGGCACCTGTAATCCCAGCTACTCTGGAGGCTGAGGCTGGAGAATCACTTGAACCTGGGAGGCGGAGGTTGTAGTGAGCTGAGATCATGCCACTTCACTCCACCCTGGGTGACAGAGCGAGACTCTGTCTCAACAAAAAAAAAAAAAAAGAATCATGAATGATTTCCAAATAATGCCAGTGAACTATATTCATCTAAAATACCAAAGCTGAGTATTGTTTTATCACCTTTTAGAAGTGTACATTCATATTTACTTCTAAACATCTACAAGTATATCATTTTGGTCTGCCATGTTCAAAACGTTTTAATACAAACCAGCACTGAAAGGTGGCTCACAAACCTTGTGGATGTGTGGAAAAAAATTGCTATTGATAAAGTGGCAATGTGTCACCCTGGGTCATTTATAAATATGCATGATCTCTGAATTGTCAATACAAAAATGTTTAAACATATAGACTGTGTCATACCACTGCAACTCAAATTAAGTGTTCATAATGTACTTTCTAAAGTACCAGTCTAAACCTGTTAATTATCCTAACCATAATCAAATTCATAAGCAGCCCTTTTAACATTTAACTTTAAATCACCTCTGGGTGATAACTGACTCAGTCATACTACTTCATAATCATTGCCCTAATATTTACTAAGGCCTAAGCTACTTAATTCTTCCAAACAACAAAAATGTCTACACATCAAGAGAGCTACTTTCAAATACAATTCAAATCAAACAGACAAAAGCTTGGAATTGTAGAAGAGAAAAAACAAATGCTTTCTAATTCAGTGAGAAATATTAAAAATTAAAAGAAACCATCTTCTTTATTTTAAAAATGCTATTTGTCCACAGGTAAAATGAAAACTTCCCAATGTTGATTACCTTCTCTCTCTGGATTCTTTGAGATCCACAAGCCACAGAAAAAAAATAAATCATCTCACTTTTACTTAGACATTTGTATTCTAAAATCAGAAATCAGAAAAAGAAAACAAATTTGAATAAAGTAAATAAAGTAGTATTGGATTGTAATATAAAATATAGAACAGATATCTGTGAGTCCATACTGATGTGAATAAATGATTGAATAAATACATAAATGGGGAAGAAGAAACAAATCTCCCACACAGAAGAATTCCAAATAATTTATGTAGATACTATGCCTGCAAGGGAATGAAGCAAAACTCCCCACTCAGGTATTAGCTAAGGAAGTGACTTTCTTCTAAACAGCACAGAAAGGAAACAGAAAAAAACTAGACCGTGGAGAAACCTGACAACCCACCCCCCTCAGCCAGGTGATCAGGTTTGCCATCAACAGTGATAAGGCATGCTGACAATTATGCACCTTGACATGAGATGATGCTCTGAGAAATGATGCTTTCAGAATGGTACTTTACTTCTTCTCAAAAACCCATAACCTCCATCTAATCATGAGAAATACATGCGACAAATTCCAACTGAGGGTCATTCTACAAAATATCTGACCAGTACTCCTCAAAACTGTCAGGAACATTAAAAAACAAAGTCTGAGAAAGAGTTACAGCCAAGAGGGATCTAAGAAGACATAACAACTCATGTAATATATCCTGGATGGGATTTGAGAACACAAAAAGGAAAAGACATTGGGTTAAAACAAGAGATATGAATAAAGCATGGACTTAGTTTTTAAAAAGAAAACAATGTACATTTACAAGTCTCCTGAATCCTTTGAAATGAGCCTAAATGAACCAGGAGTAAAATAGGTTATTTTCATTAATTGCTTTTCTTTTTTTCTAGCATAGGTTATTAGTTAACTCAGAATAAAATATTATCATAACCGAAAGGCAGCATCTGAAGAAAGCATCGAAGTTGTCAACACCGTGTCCTCAAGGTGTTTTAAAAGTTTACTGACTTAAATAACAATGGTAATACTTCTAAGTAATCTATTTGGAAGTGCAGGGGGAAGAAAAGCTTAGGAATCTCAGCTACCACCTAGGAATTGCTCTGCTTCTGCAGACTTCTTGCTAATATGAGCCCTTATGGAGAAATAACAATATTAAATATTGGCAGACTTTTATTTAGCACTTACTATGTACCAGGAACAATTATAAGCCCTTGTACATGTCAACTCACTTAAATCGCGCATTATCATTATCATCATTATTATTATTCCCACTTTACTAATGAGGAAATTGAGGCACTAAGAGGTTAAGTAACCTGCCCAGTAACCAAACTTGTAAGTAACACAGCCAGATTGTGAGCTCAGGCAGTCTGGCTCCAGAGCAGGTACATCAGTTTCCTAAATGGGCTCATCCCATCCCCTCCACTTTCTCTTAAGGATTTCATCTGAGCTGGTGGATGTCTGCCTGCCTCCTTTGTCCCATGCTGAGTGCTCTCCTTGTCAGCCACCATCACCAACTTTGGGGAAACCTAACAGGATTTCTGAGTATGCAGATCAGTTTCTTGTCTGTAGCAAGTTAGTTATCCGAGAAACAGATTCTGACATGGAGTTTAGCATGTGTGCTGTTTATGAAGGAGTGTGCGAGGGATCAATGCCTGTGGGAGGGAAAGGTGGAAAGCAGTGGTGCAGGGGAGAAGTCAATCAGTAATACAGGCCCAAACAGCAATCTCAGCCAACTTCAAAGGGGGCTCTGGGTCCAAAATGGCCTTTGGAGTTACCTGTAGGTGGGATAAGACGGCCGGGCCTTCATAAATAGGATGATGAATTACCTGATCATGCTACCTAAGACCCACCCCAGTCAGCATACAGCAAACGCTTCAGTTCCCTCAGCAGCCATGCCTATTCTAAAGCGTGTGTCATGGGCTCCTGGTGGATAATTTTGCTGAAGCAAGGCCCATTTGGAGTAAGTTATAATCAGAGTGATTTCATCTGACAGGTATCTCCCTTTGTACCTAAGTATCAAGCATGGAATTTGAAATTCCACCATTAGCAATTTTTTTTTCTATTTTAAAGTTTTTTTAATCATCAAAACATTTTTACTAAATTGCAGATACCCCTCCAAAGAGGAAATTTAAACCATTTTCAGCTAATCTTAGTGGCCTTTAACGGATTGTAGCTGAGAGCAAAGAAGAGAACGCTGTGAAAGAGAAATGGGGCACTAAAAGAAGAAGTAAGAGTGTGCCAAAGATAAATACTATCTTCCTTCACAGCTCTGCTGAGAGTCAGTTCTGCCCCTGGGTTCCCACAAAGAGGCTACTCTCTTCTCTTTTCTTATTTATCATTTTAGCGCCCTCAGGCTTCTAGAAAATAACATAAAGACATTTCATAAAGTGTCATATGATTCATAATTGCACTATGGTGCTTAAGATAAAATCTATTTCTCTGAAACTAATTTCTTCCCAGTTGGACAATGTTTATTCCCACTTGGGTCTCCTTGATTTCTGTTGCATAATGCCGGGAGGAAAATGCCTAGAGATATCTTTGAGACAAACTTTAGTCCTAGTCGATCATGGGCTTCCACAAATATAACTGAAGATTTAATATGTACCCTTATATTTACAGATGTCAGTGCAAGTTGAAGAAGATGTGAAAATTACTAGAAACCAATTTACAGCAGCTGGAGCAAATTAGGGCTCATTGCAAACTTTAAAAAAAAAAAAAAAAGGAAGTAATGAAACAACCAGCTCTAGGCAAACCATATGTGCCAGCCCAAATCTTTATTAATGGAAGTATAGCTACATATTAAAGGAAATTTAGTTCCTATAGCAAATCTCAATAGTGATATGCACAGATTGTAATTCTTTATTCTCAAGGTGTGCTATCAAAAATATGTACAGTGATCTAGAGGCAGTTTTTATAGTGGCCTTATACAGTACTCACATGTTTGAAAGACCTCCACATTCTTCATTACACTGCCCAAAAATTACTATATTTTTTTTTAATTTGGGAAAAGGTTACATTTAATTTGCCTTAGAATTGGAAAACTTAATTACCTACAAAGAACATTCAAAGTAGTTGGCACATATATCTGGACAACAACCAAGATTTATAGCAATTACCAAAAAGGACTAAAGCTTAAAATACTGGTAATAGGTCAAAAACCACATTCTTCTTATGTTAGTAATAACCTGAATGGGGTCACAATTTGCATATATATGACAAGATGTTGGCTAGAGAATGTGGCATCTCTGAACACAAATGAAGATCCAAAGGAATTTTCCTGTTCAGAAGGCACCAAAAAATGACCCTTCTGTGCACAACAGTGGCACAAAAAGATTATACAGCATGTCATAAAAGTCAGCTTGACCCCATCAAGTTTCAGTGAGTTTCACTGTGACTCATAAGCCTTGCTCAGCTCCCAGAACTGATCCACTCGTTTCAGACATTCTCCATCCCCAAATACTCACATTTTGCAGAGTTGGTCCAGTGTTAAAGAAAAATATCATGAAACTATCACTGTGGATTCGAATTGAGTCAAGGCCTAACACATCTTGTCCTCATTAATACAATTGCCTTCTGATTCTCAATCCCGTGCACATGCCTAATTTCCTCTGGTTAAACCTTTTAGCTCTCTAGCTGGCTGTTCTATATGCAAAAATAAAGACAAATTGATAAATGTCTCTTAAACGTATCCTGCCATTGATTCTACTTACATTTAAAACATTTTATTATCTATAGTTTATTGTTATCATATATAAAAATACCATTAATATAATATTGAAAAAGATACATATTATACAATTATCTCTGTTATGAGCTACTATTCTGAGTAAAAATTACATTGTAATTCTTATAATAATACCTTATATATTAGTAATAATAGTTCTATGCTTTTTTAAAACTACCATAGTTGAAGTATACCTGTTGATATTCCTTATTATTACCTATGATTTAGGGTAAAACATAATCAGAGTTTGCTCTATGATTTGCTTTTTAAAGAGGAATCAGCTGGTCTTTGATTCCCCTAACTGCTGGTGATCAAGGTTGCTCTTAAACACTTGAAGATACTGGCACAAAATCCACCAATCACTAATCATCCATATACATGTCTCTCTGGAACACTCCATTACCAAGGCAGTAAAAAATGATGGTGCTTTTGAGTATAGCATCAGTATTTATATACTGTAGATAGTTTTACAGTTGAACATGTTATTATGTTTATGCTTAGCAGTTATAGCAATGTTCCCTGTTTAGTGATGACATACTATGGGAGAGTACTCTTATGGTAAACTGACTAGAAATAATTCACACACTATCATCATGAGATGGACAGCCTGACACTAAAAATCCTATTAGCTACAACATTAAATTATCCTTTGCACATTTCTTACTTCAAGATTAAGATACTCCAAGGTCAACTAATTCAAAGATAGACTGCCTCACAATTATGCTACTATTTTTTCCTATTTAAAACATTGAATCTCCATGTGTGGTTTTAATTATTTTGCATTGCTAAATGCTCAACATGTACTGTATGTAAATTCTGACTGCTGCAGAAGTTTCTACTAGGAAATTATATGACCAGGAGATTATGTGGTCAGTATCCTGATCTCATGGTATACTGACCACATAATCACCTGGTCATATAATTTCGTTAGTAGGTCCCTTGCAAAGTTCTCTCAATTTCTGCATTTCTCTCAATGTGTGTGGTACAGAATTCTTTCAACACATGGTATGCACCTATCAGAAGTTTCACTACTCTGTTTTATTAAAAGCATGGAGGGTGTGATTTCCAATCCTTTATAATTTCCGGATTTACTAATTAAATTGCTTCAATCGTGTCAAAGGTACTTTTTATCACGTAGAATATTAAAATCAGCCCTTTTTGGAGAACAAAGTCAATCAGAAAAACTCTAAAAGCATGAAAAAGTGTTTCCTGTGTTCAGATGACTTAAAAGGAGCTCAAAGGAAATTCACCAAATTTAAATAAAAATTCATTATCCTAAAGAAAATAAGCCTGCAAATTAAAGCCAAAGCAGCCAGCACCCTGAAAAGAAGCCTATGGTAAAAGACAGCCCTCCCTACAAGGAACACACTCTTCTACTAGTCTTATTCTCTTTATGCATGCCCCTACATTTATATATGCAGAGTAAATTATTTATCTGATGTGATCAGCAAGTGAGATGCCTTGATTGATATGTTTGACCAGGAAGACAGGAATTAAACATTTTTAAGCACTTGTATGTGGCAAGCATGGTCCACTGTATTTCATATCATTCAGTCCTCACAATATCCTGCAAGGTAGGTATTGTTATACCCATTTCTCAGATGCAAAGACTGAGTGTAGAGACGTTACCTAACGTTTCTGAAGTTACTTGGCTAGCCAATAAAAAGCTGTGATTTAAATCAAATTAATTCCAAAGCTCCTACTCTTTAATTCACCATGCTGAATATATATATCACAATATATACAAATTACTAGTTTCTGGAGAATTCAAATATGATACAAATACATTTGGAACATGAGAAACATGATTTAGTCTCTTTGAAGATCCAGAAAACATTTTTTGCCATGCCCTAGGGTCATCATTATACACATTAATTATCCTTTCATTATCAATATATCAGAAGTGTCTATTATCAGAGACTTATGATTAATGTAATAACAAAGAATATATCTGTACATGTACATTCTGTCTACAGGAACATGACAAATTTCAGACTTCCATGACATCTAAGCAACCATTTCATGATTGAACATTAAAGCATGATTTTTTATTAAGCATAATTTTACAGGGCTGTTTGCACATTGCCCTCACATGAAGCATTTAGAACAGAACTTATTCAGTGCATAAAAGTGTGACATGCTCATCTTCATACTTACCCTTTAAACTCCAGGGCACACAGGGTCCAAGCCTAACATCCAAATCCCCAGAGAGCTACTACTTTTAATTACTAATTAGGCATGAACTGGAGTGACCCCTATCACCTGCCAAAAGAAAAGATGCTTTCATTTGTTTTTCCAAATTATCAAACTAAAGATAACCCTAAACAAAGTCACTTACATCACATTACCACTACAGGGCCAAACACTGTTTAGCTCCTCTAGGCAGAATTTGGATTTTTGAAGAAATTTTTAATGACTGAATGTTTTCCTGGTTCAAAACATAGATTATCTAATGGTAACTTTTCTATCCTGGACTATGAATTAAGGAGAGATATGGAAGACATGAGGTGCCCCCTTAGCAATTCATTACCTTCCTAGCTGCTTACTCTACTAGGCTGACCATGATTTTCCCCACCCTAAAGGTGAATATCAGTAGATACTCTCATCCTATGCCAAATACAAAATTGTAATCATTTTTCTGTTTCAGTCTTTGTATTTCTGCATTACTATGGAGTGTTAGAATGGGTAAGCTGAAGAAAGGTAAAAATAAATGTGTGTGTGTGTGTGTTTATCCATGCATATCCAAAGTTTAAATGAACCTAGATCTATTGATGTTTTCTGCACAAGTTCCATTTTAAATGATACAGATACATGCCATAGATAGAAAATCTTCTTCAGATGACTTAGCTAAGAATATGATGAATAAACCCTTTCTGATTTATAGGAACTTCCTGAAAGTTCTCCTATTTGTTATGTTGCAAAAACTAGGAAATATGCAGCTGTTAATATTAGAGAAGGAGATAGTCTGGGAAAAATCACATGGTCAGATTTATTAGTGGTCTAGGAGGTGCAGAGAAAGCAAACAAACTTTACGTTTTGCATATAACATGAAGCTTAGGACATATTTCAAACTTTCAAGGGCTAGTGATATTTGGGAAAGAAGTGTACAAATTTAGAAAAACAAAAATGGTATATAAGTTTGCTAGAGTTGCCATAACACAGTACCACAGACTGGGTGGCTTAAACAACAGAAATTTATTTTCTTATAATTCTGGAGGCTAAAAATCTGAGATCGAGGTGTCAGTAGAGTTGGTTTTTTCTGGGGCTCTTCTCCTTGGCTTGCAGATGACTGCCTTCTCCCTGAGTCTTCACGTGGTCTTCCCTCTGTACATGTCTGTGTCTAAATTTCCTCTTCTTCAAAGGACACCAGTCATATTGGATTAGAGCCAAACCTAATACCTCATTTTAACTCAGTTACCTCTTCCTATCTCCATATAGTCACATTCTGAGATACTGAGGGTTAGGATTTCAACAAAGAAGTTTTAAAATAAACTCAGTCCGTAACAGAAGGAGATAGCAAATATAATCTCATTCCGAGACTGTCTGTGCCCTCAGATGATTTCTGTTATGAATCATGCAGCTTGAAGACCCACTGCAGAAGGTGAAATCAAGGCATGAGGTATAGATACCAAAGATGTTGCCATAGTTGCATGGACGAAGACAATATTAAAACCTGAGTAGATGGGGCAATCATTTCATAACAAAAGCTTGTAGTAATAATTATAAGCTTTGATATCAATTTTATACATATTACGAGAAAAGAAAGCACATACAATCTATTCAAAATTTGATTCTTATGTTCCAGTATAATTACGGATACTTTCATCCATCCATTTTATTCTATGTTTATTATGAATAGTAAAGCCTACTACACGCCATGCTGTTAGCAAAGCCCACATAATAGCCAGTGTTTTGTTTTCTGGTGAATAATAGCTATCAAAAGTCAGCCCTTTGGCAAGTCAGTTAACCTAGATTTCCTTTTAATTGCTGGGTTATTTCTTCTAGCTTCTAGAAAGACTGGGAAACATAAATTGTAGTGAGTTTTCAAATGTAAGATATGTAAGAAACAATTACACATACATGTGTATACTATCGCCCTTTGTAGTCAAAAGTACCATGTCTGAAGTGAACATTTCCCAGGTGCTTTCATGTGTTTGGAATAGTAATTATTAATGGGTGTCATTTTCTCAGTGACAATATTTGGGTTAGCAACAGTTACCACTGAGATCTGGAGGCCTGGCTGGTGCCATGAAATTTACACTCAGATTGTACCACTTAATGACTCCAAGGATTCATATCTGACTTTTCCCTTAGCTCTGGATTTGAATGGCATTTCTAAGGAAAATAACAAAAAGATGTCTATAAATCAGGCATTCTCCCTTAGGTTTATCCTTCACCTAAAAAGAAGTATTAACAGACAGTCATGAGTTAGTGAGGTCCTTCCAGGCTACTAATTGGTTGCCGGCAAGTTTTCAGGTAGTTAAATCCAATTTTCAAAATGTCATCTTCAAACACCAAAGCTTGGTAGGGAAATTGCAAAACCCACAAAGGGAGAAATCACTGTAATACAGGTTGTCTCTGTTCATTCTTCATGGACTCCTATTACTTGAATAGAGCATGTGACTTGGAAAGTCTTTGTCTGCATGAAATTGCAGAGTGGTTTGAATATAGCACAGATGCCATGGAAAGCAAAAATGGACATTTTTTCAAATTGAAAACATGTAATGGTTGCCTAGTACAGAGATAAAAACTTGGCTGATGAAGTATCCCAAATTGACTTGTAAACTCCAGAAAACAAACAACTTTTCATTATACATCTCATTTCTCATCTCCAAGCTTTGGCAGGGAGCATTCTTACTTTGGAGAGCTGGTCTGATGAAGAATGCTTTTACTGCTCCATTTCATGAAAACCACTCTTTGTGTCTCTGAGTTCAATAAAAAGTCAAAATTAGCAAGAGAACAGGAAGAGTTAACATGCAAGAAGGTTCCAAAGATCCTCTAGATATTATTAATCAGTCAGAAGACAGCATTGCCTGTTTTTCATAAAATCTCTTTCTTATAAGTGAAGCAGGCCTGGCATTGCCAACAAATGTCAATGCTATACAGAGTAGATAAATTTTGAGTGAATGATTTTCCAGTTAAATAGGGACCAACAGTGAATTTATAATAAAACAATTTGCACACAGTTTGGAATATGACAATGGTAATTGTTCTTATGTTGAAAACAAACCTTTTATGATGTGTGCTGTGGCAAAGCAGGGCATGTCCTACCTAATATAGCCCTTCCCACATCCACACAGTACCAGGAAGACCATTCTATATTTGTAACGCTTGCCCAGCTTACCTAAGAGAGTGGCACATTTAAAGGCATGATTAGATACAGGAGTTTTTAAACCCTTATTTTGAGCTGGAAATACAGTGTTCAATACCAGACATTTGAAAGCAGCGAAAGAATGGAATGTCCTTTTATCTTCAGCTGGTGGTTGATGTTTCTGTTATCTGGAACTTCTGAAGCTGTTTTAATCATGCTAGAGCACTGACTTTCAACCTGGCTTCACAGTGGGACCACCTGGGGAGCTTTAATAAACTGGTATCTGGGACCTACCCCCAGAGATTCTGATTTAAGTGATCTGGGGTGTGGCCAGGCACTGGGATTTTTAAAAGCTCCCCAGGTGTTTTAAAGAGCAGACAAGGTTCAGAAAGACTGTTTTTTAAAAAAGAAGAAAACTATTAGATGACACTTTGTCATTTATAGCTACAAAAGTTAAATCTACCTAAATAGTTCATATCTCATTTTTACTAGCATCACGACAATCAACCAAATCATCACATACAATGTGGAATAATAGAATATTTTAACTATAAGGGACCCAAGAGATCATTTTAGTCCAGGGATTCTCAACCAGGAGTCCCTGGCCTCCTAGAAGTCCCTTAGGTAGTGTGTGAACCCCCTGAAATTGCAAGTATGTGCATTTTTCTGAGATTAGATTCTATCACTTTCTTAAAGGAGAGCCTGTCCCCAAAAAGGTTAAAAAACGCTTACATGGTCTAAGTTCCTCAATTTGCAGACAAAGAAATGAAAGACCAACATGAAAACAGAAAATAATATATTTCTCACCACCCCCTCCAGGACATCTAACAACGAAGTCCATTATGGCCAGTATACTTTTACACAAAACTGATTAAAATTCCCCCCACAGAAATGAAGCCCAAATAGACTGATGTTTTCACTAGATCAAGATTTTGGTAAGATAAATGAAGTGTTCAGAACTGCAGAAATAGTAATATTTTTGAAGAAGACTTTCCTAAACTTCACTGAGAAGAGGTCCGCGGCATGAACCTCTTAAGTAAGAACTTTCCCCGCAAAACTTACTTACCAGATTAAATATAAAGTCAGGAAATGAGCAAATATTAGCCAAGCCCAAGGAGAGATCCAGTGTTCCCAAGGTAGTGTTGGAACCTTAATTTGATTTCCTCAAAGTTTGTATCATGTTTAATTTATGTTGTCCCATTACCTAGTTATTATTGCCAACCTTAAGAATTACTCTAATATCTTATTTCTCTTCTGATTTTTGGCCTATGATAGCAGAATTTCATAGGCGTTCCCTCTGGCAAAGCATGAACAAATACAACAGGATAATCAGGTATAAGTTAGTAAATTCAGAAGGCTGGAGTGAAGCCTGTGTCCAGTCGATTCCCACAGAAATTATGATATAGCTTTGACTATGATACACTAAAATGAGTGTGGATTTTGGGAGTCAAACTAATTAATTTGCTTTTGCAGAATAAGATTAATTACACCTCCTGCATAGGTTGATGTGTTCACGTAAATACTTAATATATCTAATGTAGAGGCTTGAAAATAATATTAAATATAATACTAAAATGTGATTCACCTCTTACTATCTTCTAAGGTTTGTGTTCTTTCTCCTAGATCAAGTAGCTTTTCATAACTTTTCTATTCCTCTTTCTCACCTGAGCACTGCTAAGCAAAGATAAGCATTAAAAAAAAAAAAATTCTCCCGAAGCAAGATGGCCTAATAGGAACAGCTCCAGTCTCTAGCTCCCAGTGCGAGCGACACAGAAGATGGGTGATTTCTGCATTTTCAACTGAGGTACCAGGTTCATCTCACTGGGGAGTGCCAGACAATCAGTGCTGGTCAGCTGGTGCAGCCCAATCAGCAAGAGCTGAAGCAGGGCCAGGCATTGCCTCACCTGGGAAGCCCAAGCAGGAAGGAAATCCCTTTTCCTAGCCAGGGGAACCAAGACACACAACACCTAGAAAATCGGGTAACTCCCACCCTAATACTGCACTTTACCAAGGGTCTTAGCAAACGGCACACCAGGGTATTATATCCCACACCTGGCCGGGAGGGTCCCACGCCCACGGAGCCTCCCTCATTGCTAGCACAGCAGTCTGCTATCTAACGGCAAGGCAGCAGCGAGGCTGGGGGGAGGGGCACCCGCCATTGCTGAGGCTTAAGTAGGTAAACAAAGCCCCGGGAAGCTCAAACTGGGTGGAGACCACAGCAGCTCAAGGAGGCCTGCCTGTCTCTGTAGACTCCACCTCTGGGGACAGGGCATAGCTAAACAAAAAGCAGCAGACACCTCTTCAGATGCAAATGACCCTGTCTGACAGCTTTGAAGAGAGCAGCGGATCTCTCAACACTGAGGTTGAGATCTGAGAACAGATAGACTGCCTGCTCCAGTGGATCCCTGACCCCTAAGTAGCCTAACTGGGAGACATCCCCCACTAGGGGCAGACCAACATCCCACACCTCACACGGTGGGGTACACCCCTGAGACGAAGCTTCCAGAGCAAGAATCAGACAGGAACACTTGCTGTTTAGCAATATTCTATCATCTGCAGCCTCTGGTGCTGATACCCAGGCAAACAGGGTCTGTAGTGGACCTCAAACAATCTCCAACAGACCTACAGCTGAGGGTCCTGACTGTTAGAAGGAAAACTAACAAACAGAAAGGACACCCACACCAAAACTCCCTCAGTACATCACCATCATCAAAGACCATAGGCAGATAAAACCGCAAAGATGGGGGAAAAGCAGGGCAGAAAAGCTGGAAATTCAAAAAATAAGAGTGCATCTCCCCCTCCAAAGGAACGCAGCTCATTGCCAGCAACAGATCAAAGTTGGACAGAGAATGACTTTGATGAGTTGAGAGAAGACAGCTTCAGTTCATCAAACTTCTCAGAGCTAAAGAAGGAATTACATACCCAGCACAAAGAAACTAAAAATCTTGAGAAAATAATGGAAGAATGGATAACTAGAATAATCAATGCAGAGAAGGCCATAAACGAACTGACAGAGATAAAAACTATGACACAAGAAATATGTGACAAATGCACAACCTTCAGAAACCGACTCCATCAACTGGAAGAAAGAGTATCAGCAATTGAGGATCAAATGAATGAAATGAAGAAAGAAGAGGAGTCTAAAGAAAAAAGGGGAAAAAGAAATGAACAAAACCTTCAAGAAGTAAGGGATTATGTGAAAAGACTAAATCTACACCCGATTGGGGTGCCTGAAAGTGAGGGGGGAAATGGAACCAAGTTGGAAAACACTCTTCAGGATATCATCCAGGAGAACTTCCCCAACCTAGTAAGGGAGGCCAACATTCAAATTCAGGAAATACAGAGAATGCCACAAAGATACTCCTTGAGAAGAGCAACTCCAAGACACATAATTGTCAGATTCACCAAAGTTGAAATGAAGGAAAAAATGTTAAGGGCAGCCAGAGAGAAAGGTCAGGTTACCCACAAAGGGAAGCCCATCAGTCTAACAGCAGATCTCTCGGCAGAAACTCTACAAGCCAGAAGAGAGTGGGGGCCAATATTGAACATTCTTAAAGAAAAGAATTTTCAACCCAGAATTTCATATCCAGCCAAACTAAGTTTCATAAGTTAAGGAGAAATAAAATCCTTTACAGACAAGCAAATGCTTAGAGATTTTGTCACCACCAGGCCTGCCCTACAAGAGACCCTGAAGGAAGCACTAAACATGGAAAGGAACAACCGATACCAGCCATTGCAAAAACATGCCAAATTGTAAAGACCATCGATGCTAGGAAGAAGCTGCATCAACTAACGAGCAAAATAACCAGCTAATATCACAATGACAGGATCAAGTTCACACATAACAATATTAACCTTAAATGTAAATGGACTAAATGGTTCAATTAAAAGACAAAGACTGGCAAATTGGATAAAGAGTCAAGACCCATCAGTTTGCTGTATTCGGGAGACCCATCTCACATGCAGAGACACACATAGGCTCAAAATAAAGGGATGCAGGAAGATCTACCAAGCAAATGGAGAACAAAAAAAAGCAGGGGTTGCAATCCCAGTCTCTGATAAAACAGACTTTAAACCATCAAAGATCAAAAGAGACAAAGAAGGCCATTACATAATGGTAAAGGGATCAATTCAACAGGAAGAGCTAACTATCCTAAATATATATGCACCCAATACAGGAGCACCCAGATTCATAAAGCAAGTCCTTAGAGACTTACAAAGAGACTTAGACTCCCATACAATAATAATGGGAGACGTCAACACCCCACTGTCAATATTAGACAGATCAACGAGACAGAAAGTTAACAAGGATATCCAGGAATTGAACTCAACTCTGCACCAAGCAGACCTGATAGACATCTACAGAACTCTCCACCCCAAATCAACAGAATGTACATTCTTCTCAGCACCACATCGCACTTATTCCAAAATTGACCACATTGTTGGAAGTAAAACACTCCTCAGCAAATGTAAAAGAACAGAAATTATAACAAACTGTCTCTCAGACCACAGTGCAATCAAACTAGAACTCAGGACTAAGAAACTCAATCAAAACCGCTCAACTACATGGAAACTGAACAACCTGCTCCTGAATGACTACTGGGTACATAACAAAATGAAGGCAGAAATAAAGATGTTCTTTGATACCAATGAGAACAAAGATACAACATACCAGAATCTCTGGGACACATTTAAAGCAGTGTGTAGAGGGAAATTTATAGCACTAAATGCCCACAAGAGAAAGCAGGAAAGATCTAAAACTGACACTCTAACATCACAATTAAAAGAACTAGAGAAGCAAGAGCAAACACATTCAAAAGCTAGCAGAAGGCAAGAAATAACTAGGATCAGAGCAGAACTGAAGGAGGTAGAGACACAAAAAACCCTCCAAAAAATCAATGAATCCAGGAGCTGGTTTTTTGAAAAGATCAACAAAATTGATAGACTGCTAGCAAGACTAATAAAGAAGAAAAGAGAGAAGAATCAAATAGATGCAATAAAAAATGATAAAGGGGATATCACCACCGACCCCACAGAGATACAAACTACCATCAGAGAATACTATAAACACCTCTACACAAATCAACTAGAAAATCTAGAAGAAATGGATAATTTCTGGGACACTTACACTCTCCAAAGACTAAACCAGGAAGAAGTTGAATCCCTGACCAATAGCAGGCTCTGAAATTGAGGCCATACTTAATAGCCTACCAATCAAAAAAAGTCCAGGACCAGATGGATTCACAGCTGAATTCTACCAGAGGTATAAGGAGGAGCTGGTACCATTCCTTCTGAAACTATTCCAATCAATAGAAAAAGAGGGAATCCTCCCTAACTCATTTTATGAGGCCAACATCATCCTGATACCAAAGCCTGGCAGAGACATAACCAAAAAAGAGAATTTTGGAACAATATCCCTGATGAACATTGATGCAAAAATCCTCAATAAAATACTGGCAAACCAAATCCAGCAGCACATCAAAAAGCTTATCCACCATGATCAAGTGGGCTTCATCCCTGGGATGCAAGACTAGTTCAACATATGCATATCAATAAACATAATCCAGCATATAAACAGAACCAAAGACAAAAACCACATGATTATCTCAATAGATGCAAAAAAGGCCTTTGACAAAATTCAACAGCCCTTCATGCTAAAAACTCTCAATAAATTCAGTATTGATGGAATGTATCTTAAAATAATAAGATCTGTTTATGACAAACCCACAGCCAATATCATACTGAATGGGCAAAAACTGGAAGCATTCCTTTTGAAAACTGGCACAAGACAGGGATGCCCTCTCTCACCACTCCTATTCAACATAGTGTTGGAAGTTCTGGCTGGGGCAATCAGGCAAGAAAAAGAAATCAAGGCTATTCAATTAGGAAAAGAAGAAGTCAAATTGTCCCTGTTTGCAGATGACATGATAATATATTTAGAAAACCCCATCATCTCAGCCCAAAATCTCCTTAAGCTGATAAGCAACTTCAGCAAAGTCTCAGGATACAAAATCAATGTGCAAAAATCACAAGCATTCTTAAACACCAGTAACAGACAAATAGAGAACCAAATCAGGAATGAACTTCCATCCACAATTGCTTCAAAGAGAATCAAATACCTAGGAATCCAACTTACAAGGGATGGAAAGGACCTCTTCAAGGAGAACTACAAACCACTGCTCAGTGAAATAAAAGAGGACACAAACAAATGGAAGAACATACTATGCTCATGGATAGGAAGAATCAATATCATGAAAGTGGCCATACTGCCCAAGGTAATTTATAGATTCAGTGCCAT
Organism: Piliocolobus tephrosceles; assembly: GCF_002776525.5. NCBI lineage: Eukaryota > Metazoa > Chordata > Mammalia > Primates > Cercopithecidae > Piliocolobus > Piliocolobus tephrosceles. The sequence goes on along the minus strand of NC_045434.1, from coordinate 133,596,001 downwards.
CCCCATCAAGCTACCAATGAGTTTCTTCACAGAATTGGAAAAAACTGCTTTAAAGTTCATATGGAACCAAAAAGGAGCCTTCATTGCCAAGACAATCCTAAGTCAAAAGAACAAAGCTGCAGGCATCACACTACCTGACTTCAAGCTATACTACAAGGCTACAGTAACCAAAACAGCATGGTACTGGTACCAAAAGAGTGATATAGACCAATGGAACAGAACAGAGCCCTCAGAAATAATAACACGCATCTACAGCCATCTGATCTTTGACAAACCTGAGAAAAACAAGAAATGGGGAAAGGATTCCCTATTTAATCAATGGTGCTGGGAAAATTCACTAGCCGTAAGTAGAAAGCTGAAACTGGATCCTTTCCTTATCCTTATACAAAAATTAATTCAAGATGGATTAGAGACTTAAATGTTAGACCTAAAACCATAAAAACCCTGGAAGAAAACCTAGGTAATACCATTCAGGACATAGGCATGTGCAAGGACTTCATGTCTAAAGCACCAAAAGCAACGGCAACAAAAGCCATAATTGACAAATGGGATCTAATTAAACTAAAGAGCTTCTGCACAGCAAAAGAAACTACCATCAGAGTGAACAGGCAACCTACTGAATGGGAGAAAAGTTTTGCAATCTACTCATCTGACAAAGGGCTAATATCCAGAACCTACGAAGAACTCAAACAAATTTACAAGAAAAAAACAAATAACCCCATCAAAAAGTGGGCAAAGTATATGAACAGACACTTCTCAAAAGAAGACATGTATACAGCCAACAGACACATGAAAAAATGCTCATCATCACTGGCCATCAGAGAAATGTAAATCAAAACCACAATGAGATACCATCTCACACCAGTTAGAATGGCAATCATTCAAAAGTCAGGAAACAACAGGTGCTGGAGAGGATGTGGAGAAATAGGAACACTTTCACACTGTTGGTGGGATTGTAAACTAGTTCAACCACTATGGAAAACAGTATGGCGATTCTTCAAGGATCTAGAACTAGAAATATCATATGACCCAGCCATCCCATTACTGGGTATATACCCAAAGGATTATAAATCATGCTGCTATAAAGATACATGCACACGTATGTTTATTGCAGCACTATTCAATTTAGCAAAGACTTGGAATCAACCCAAATGTCCATCAGTGACAGACTGGATTAAGAAAATGTGGCACATATACACCATGGAATACTATACAGCCATTAAAAAGGATGAGTTCGTGTCCTTTGTAAGGACATGGATGCAGCTGGAAATCATCATTCCCAGCAAACTATTGCAAGAACAGAAAACCAAACACCGCATGTTCTCACTCATAGGTGGAAATCGTACAATAAGATCACTTGGACTCTGGAAGAGGAACATCACACACCAGGGCCTATTATAGGGAGGGGGTAGAGGGGAGGGATGGTATTGGGAGTTATACCTGATGTAAATGACGAGTTGATGGGTGCTGACGAGTTGATGGTTGCAGCACACAAACATGGCACAGGTATACATATGTAACAAACCTGCACGTTGTGACATGCACCCTAGAAAAAGTATAATAATCAAAAAAAAAAATTCTAAATCATGGCAGACTCACTTAAATGGTCTTTGAGTTCTTAATTGTTTTTCAGGTAGATTTTACATTTATGCACTGAAGCTTTTAAAGTCCAGAGCAGAAAACATTTAATTAATGAATAAAAGATGTAGAATAATTTTCTTCCCATGTGCTTTGAATTCTTACCCCGATTACAATACTAGGCCAAAAATTAATATCATAAATTGAAAAGAAGAAAGAGATATATAGAAAAGAGCCAAATCTAAAAAAGAGGAAGAAAGAGGAGAAGAAAGAAAGAAGAAAGAGGAGAAGAAGGAAGGAAGGAAGGAAGGAAGGAAGGAAGGAAGGAAGGAAGGAAGGAAGGAAGGAAGGAAGGAAGGAAGGGAGGGAAAGAAAGAAAGAAAGAAAGAAAGAAAGAAAGAAAGAAAGAAAGAAAGGAAGGAAGGAAGGAAGGAAGGAAGGAAGGAAGGAAGGAAGGAAGAAAGAAAGAAAAAAGAAAAGAAGGAGGAGGAAGATGATGACAAAGACGAAGACAAAGAAGAAGGAAGGAAGGAGAAAGGAAGAGAGAGAAAGAAAGAAGAAGAAAGAAAAGAAAGAGAGAGAAAGAAAGAAAGAAAAAGAAAGAAAGGAAAAAGAAAGGAAGAAAGAAAGAAA
>NC_045434.1:133506501-133593690 GCF_002776525.5 Piliocolobus tephrosceles | reverse complement strand
AGGAAGGAAGGAAGGAAGGAAGGAAGGAAGGAAGGAAGGAAGAAAGAGAAAAGAAAAGAAGGAGGAGGAAGATGATGACAAAGACGAAGACAAAGAAGAAGGAAGGAAGGAAGGAAGGAAGGAGAAAGGAAGAGAGAGAAAGAAAGAAGAAGAAAGAAAAGAAAGAGAGAGAAAGAAAGAAAGAAAAAGAAAGAAAGGAAAAAGAAAGGAAGAAAGAAAGAAATTAAAGAAAGAAAAAGAAAGAAAAGAAAGAAAGGAAGGAAGGAAGGAAGGAAGGAAGGAAAAGAAGGAAGGAAGGGGAGGAGGACAAGGAGAGAAGGAAGGAAGGAAAAGAGGAAGGAGAGAGAGAAAAAGATAGATAGGAAGGCGGGAAAAAGAGAGAGAAGTATTTTGGCACCTACTCTCAGTTCTGGGCTGAGGTTTTAACTGAGACTAGGTGCCATGTATTCACTTATTTATTAAATGTTCTTTGAACACCAAATCAACATGAAGCCAGAATTATGTTAGACTGAGTGTGGGGTGAGGTGTCTGATGGATATTTTACAGGATATCATTTCAGCCTTTGCGAGTTCATTTTACTGTAACATAAAACTGCTTGGTAAAAATGTAAGGATATATATTTTTTATTTAATGAATGATATAAATATTAAATGCCATAATTATTCATAAAAAGAGAAGAGAGACTTAGAACAACTGGGGAAGGCAGGCATTGAACTAAGAAAGGAGTGACTTGACTATTTCAATCTAGAGGATATAAACTCTGGTGAAACTGGAGAAAGCAAGTATTGAACGGATACCTAAAGTACTAGAAGATGTCAATCTCTGAAGCATAGTTAAGTCGAGATTCTAAGCAGGTGGGCTAAAATCCTAGGGTTGAGGCTTGTTCATGGGGCATTAAAGAAACTAATCTCTACCCAGATGGTGTTTTGGAGTCCTAAGGGATAAGACAGTTAAAAGACTTGAATGTCATGACTATGAGATATAGCCCTTGGACATTTTCTAATCTTCATAAGCACATTCAGTGACATAAGGAAGAAATAATTAATAGTAGAAACAAAATTCTTCAGAAGTTCCTTAAGAATCTAAAGAAAAACAAAATAAAGAACAACCAAAATAATGGCCCATGTTTAGGTTTTCTTCTACTTTTTCATATATGGCCATTTTCCAATAATTTGCAAAAATGCTTCAGAACTTCAAATAAACCTCGGACTACATACATTAGCCTATGTCTCAGTTTGGTGCGCCCAACCTTGGTTTATCGGTACTGCACAGAATTCAGCTGATACCCAAGACATGTCATGTGGACATATTTGTATCATCTTTTCATTTCTCTATCATTTTTAAAGTGGGAGACCTGGCTGGGTGCAGTGGCTCACGCCAGCACTTTGTGAGGTCAAGGTGGGCAGATCACAAAGTCAGAAGTTCGAGACCAGCCTGACCAACGTGGTGAAACCCCGTCTCTACTAAAAGTACAAAAATTAGCCAGGTGTGGTGGCGTGCACCTGTAATTCCAGCTACTCAGGAGGCTGAGGCAGGAGAATGGCTTGAACCTGAGAGGAGGAGGTTGCAATGAGCTAGATCGCGCCATTGCACTCCAGCCTGGGCGATAGAGCAAGACTCTATCTCAAAATAAAAATAAAATGAGAGACCTAAAATTGTTCGCCAAAACACAAAATATTTTTTTTTCTAAGTTTACATTGTTCCTCTTGCTAACAAAAGCAACTGTTTTTTCGCTATACTCTCCATAGTTCTTAGGGAATGACCATACTTTCTTGGTGACTCTTATTCTTGAATTCTCTATATTAACAACTCTCTAGGCCACAGCCGTGACTCAGTCAGGCCTCAGAATACGGTTTTGTGCCTAGAATACTTTTAAGGGCTCGTTTACACTTTAACAGTAAAACTTAACATGAATGATTCCTAGGTTTGCAGAGGAAAAGGGACAAAACATCACTTTTCTCTCAGCCTCAAACTTCGTGTTGGCTGCCAGGGGACACTGGCCCTACTCAGTTCCCCTTGGAACTCCATGTAAACAACTTAAAGCCAGAGGGAATCAACTAATCCTAGCTAGTAAGATCAAGGGTTATATCCTTGCTCCAGGAATGCTAGCCTGCTCTGGTTATAATCTTACATACATGAGGTGATAGATCCAATATTATTATATGAGTGCCTGCTTCTTCCTTATGGGTGGGGAAAAAATCAGGGTGGAGGAACAAAAGAATAAAAATAAAATAAAAGCAAAGCAGGAGTGAATAAGCAGAAACAAAGTTAAATATGAAGAAAAAAGAACAAATGAGAAGACAGGTAAACACAAAATTATAACTAAATTCTAAAAGAAATAAAAAGAAAGGTTGAAATGGAAATAATGTTGCTCCTAGCAGTGCTAAGCACTATTACTTTTTTCTTCTACTTAAACCACCATTGGCACCTTTGCAAAAGTTGCTATCCTTTCCAAAGTTAAATGTAATTTCTCTTAAAGGCACCTTACTGGTTAATACATCTTTACAATAAACACTCTGCAATGTGTAAAAAAACTGAAGAAATAAATTGAAGTGGCTTTTAGTAGTGGCTGGGGGTACCAGACTGACAACTTTGGAAACTGATGACTTCTTTTTCTCCCAAGAACAGATATAGCCTGATAAACAGAGGTGTAAGATTCCCCCAACGCTTCTCCAATATGCCTTCACCCTGACAAAGTAATGGCTGCAAGGAAGAAAGAACAAGTCACCTTTTGCAGCCAGTTCTCTGCAGATACTGCTCAGGAACTGCCATTTAGCACCAAGGTGATAGGAGTATTTTCCTGACTACCAGCAAAACAGAGACAACTCACTTATTTCACTTGGAACAGTGAACAGTCAAATCAGATAGTGATAACTTTTAACTATCCTGAACTCTGCTGGATTCAAAGCACTGAACTTAAAGTGAAAGTTAACTTGAGTTTCCCATTTCAGTTTCCCACATCCATCTAGTCCCCTAACAGTCCCCAGCACTAAATCAGGTAATGCAGTATAGTGTAGCTACTTTATCTGGTTCTTCCAAAGTTATCTGAAATGAGTACTCTGCCATCCATGAAATCAAATGAATCTCAGGGACATTTCCATTTATGTGGTGTGAGGGGGATCTTTCAAAAGAGAAAGGAAAAGCATAAAAAAAGATGGAATGTTTCCAAGAGAACAAGTAACATGTATTTTCCTTTCCAAAAGAAAAGCAGCAACTATGTATGAAAAATTGAGGTGCATAAGTTAAAGTGGAGTCTTAACATTATTTATTTACGTGCCTAACTTAAGAACCACTAAAGTCATCTTCATCATATAACCCTAAAGTGAGCAGAGACCAGTATAACATGACTATCAGATTATCTTCAGTAGATGTTAGAAAACATACGCTTTGTTTATCTTGTACTTTTCCTAAACAATCACGCATAGCTTTCTTTTGTTCCAGGAGTCATTCAAGCTTATAAGAGCTCCATTAAGTTGAAACCTCTTGTATCTGGTTATTTTCCTGGAGTTGTAAACCTGCTGCCACCAAGTTGGTAATTTTCTTATGTTAACAGCAAGAATGGAAAAAAAAAAAATGCCAGCTAGAAATGAGCTATTCCATCTTCAGTCTCTCTTCCATTAACTCTCATTAACAGTTTGCATTTTTTTAAGACAGGGTCTCACTCTGTTGCCCAGGCTGGAGTGCAATGTTGCAATTAAAACTCACTGAAGGCTGGAACTCCTGGGCTCAAGTGATTCTCCCACATCAGTCTCCCTAGTAGCTAAGATTGCAGGCATGCACCATCATGCCTGGCTAATTTTTTTTGTTTTTTTGTAGAGATGAGGGTCTCCCTATGTTGCCCAGGCTAGTCTCAAACTCCTGGCCTCAAGTAATCCTCCCACCTCAGCTTCCCAAAGCACTGGCTTTATAGGCGCGAGCCACTACATCTGACTGAATTTACTTTTAAAACAATTTTAAACACTTACAATGTTTTCAAGGTAGAAAGCACTCACCCATCAGTCTGCAGTTCTCACTTATTGTTCCCTCAACTATTTTAATTCCTCATCCTGGCTCTCTTCTCTCCTTGCATCTCAGAGCAAATCTCCAAATTTCTGTGCCACATGGGCCTTCAACTGGTTTTCCCATACGTTTCAAACCTTGTCTTGTCTTTGCTCATCTGTTAATTCATTCATCCCTTTATTCATTCATTTACTTAACAGACATTTACCTAACATTCCTGAGTCTTCCCTTGTCCCACGTACATGTGGAATCAAACCCAAGAATAAATATTGTGCAGTGGAAAAAGCAGTAGAACAAAAGTCCTGAACTCTAGTGTCATTGCTATCATTCATCAATTATGCGACCTTCAGCAGGTCACTTTTTTCCTCTATATACCTGTAACAATAGGAGTTTGGTTATGTCATATCTAAGATCCCTTATAGCTCTGAAATTCTACAATTTTATCACCACCCCAGTAGCTCAGTGCAAACAAATTCATGCATCTGTGTTAATAACTTTGAGGTACCCATTCCAAAATGTTTACATTTTCAATGGCTGAATTATAAGGGCTTTCCAAAGGGAAGTTAAAAAATCCTAACTGATATTTTTGGCATGTTAGCAGTCTAATGGAGGAGTTTTTGAGAAAAGCAAATTTCATTGAGGAGATTAGTCTTACCTACTAGTGCATTTGCTGTCTACAATTCATCTCTTTTCATTCTCCCCTTTACCCACTTCAAGTAGGCTGTTACTTCCACACGTCCAATGAAACGACTGCCATCAAGGTCACCAAATGACTTTGAGAGTTAAACCCAGTAGTCAATTGTTATTCCTCATTATATGTGTCCTGTCTTCAGCATTTGACATATTTGATCACCTCCTCCTTAATATACTTTCTTCATTTACCATCTGTGACTCACACACTTCTCTACCTACTGATCACTCCTTAGTTTGCTTTGCTAGTTCTTCCTCTTCACTGCTTCCTCTTCACTTAGTGTTGGTGTGCCTCAAGTACTGAGTTTTGGGTCCTATTCTCTATCTGAACGTAATTCCTTATAAATCTTACCCAACTATTTGGCTTTAAACTCCATCTATGTGCCAAATACTCTCACATTTATGTCTCTAGCCAAGACACTTTCCTGAACTCAAGACTTGCACATCCAGATGACTAGCAGACCCCTAAAAAAAAGGACTCATGACATTATTGCCCAAACCTAATCCAACTAGTTCAGCTGATAGAAGCTCCATATTTTCAGATATTTTACCAAAAAAGAAATATTTGGGTGCATCCTTGGCCCCTTTATTTCTCTCATATCCTACATCTAATCCATTAGGACACTGGCTCTAGGTTAAAAATATATCAGAATTTAATCACTTCTCAAGTCTAATGCCACCCTCCTGCTATGCACCATTACTGTCTCTCCCCTGGAGAGCTGTAATAGCTTTCTAACAGGTCTCTCTGTTTCTTCCATCCTTGCTCCCTTAGAATTTGTAATCAACACGGAAGTCAGAGTGGTCTTTTAAAGACACTAACTCAAATCCTCTGATGGACCATCAGAGTCTTCACAATAGCCCATGAGGCCTTACATTATCTGGCCCTCCATACTCTTCTGATTTCATCTCTTACTCTCCACTTTGCTCCCTCTGCTCCAGTCACATAGGCCTCCTTACCTCAAATATGAGAGGCATGGCTTTGGTGCTAGCTCTCTTTCTGCCTGCATATATTTGCATGACTAACTCCCTCACCTTCTTCAAGTTTTTGCTCAGTTCTCATCTTTCCAATGAATCCTATCCTGATCATACTATTTAATCTGCAAACTGCCCCCCAAGCATTCCTCATCCCTGTGAGCCTGATTTACCCTTTTGTCCTATAGCAGTTATCACCTTCCAATGTTGTACATAACTTACCTGTTATATTTATTGCTTATTTTCTGTCTCCTCATGCTAGAATGTAAGCCACAGGAGGGCAGGAATCTTTTTCTCTTTGTTTGTTCATTGATATCTTCCAAGTACCTGGGAACTATCCCAGGCACCTTGTAAGTGCTTAATATTTCTTAAATGGATTAATAAATCAATAAGCAAATGGATAAACAGGGCATGGTCCTGTAGGTATCAGATTATCACCAACAACATGAGAAGCTACATATGAAATGTGTAAAGCCTCACTTTAATTATCTAATCAATGCCCAATCATGCTGCTGCTTTTTGATCGTTCCTGATGGAGAGATGGTCTTTGGAGTTCGTGTCTCTCCATTGTGGAAACCCTTGACCTTTCACCCATCAAAACCTCAAAACAAGACATACCTTGGATTGGAAAGATATAAAGAGCTCTAGACCCATCCTGGGTGATTTACAATAAAGCCTATAAAATAATTACCTCACATTTCTGCTATAAGACATGTAAATGAGAAGAGTAGTATCTAATAGTTATTGAGCTCTATATGCCAGACATTATCCTAAGGTTTCACAAGTATAAATTCATTTCTTCCTTGCAACAACACCTAACTCCTGACCTCACATCTCTAGCCTAATTATTGGGTGAGTTTCTTCTGGACAACACTCAGAAAGTAACAAAAAAGTGCAATGGGTCAGAAGGGATGACTTGAAACTAAGGAAGTAAACCATAGCCCTTAACATTTCTAAAGAAAAATGTTATCTCTGTCAAACACAGCTGCCATATCTCCATGAAGCCATGTTGAGGAAATATTTATGTTGACACACTGAAGGTCAAATATTCAAGGGTAATTAGATCTCTCCAAGGTGAATTATGGAGATGACCTAGTTAGAAATATATAGAGAATTTTTGCTGTCCAGTCATAAATTGGTACTAGCCCGCCCAATGCACTTAAGCACGTTTATAAGTATTTTTGCTCATAGTTTAATTAATTATTTTATATATTTCTATTACTAGTCTTTTACAAAAATGATTAGCATGACAAAAAATTTTACTAGCTTGACCATACTCATCTCAGTATCATTTCAAAGAGCTTTTTATTATCCTACTTTCCCATCTCCATAAACCCAAGAAAGAACTCTTATTTTAACTAACATTCTTGCAGTCACCTTCTACCTGCTAATCATGTTCATCTTCTGAAAGTTGAAGACCTTCATTTCCCCAGTTAGCTTCATCAGTTCACCCAGCATACATTTATTAAATGCCTATTAAATTGCAGGCATAGTCCTAACCACAAAGAAGCATAACCCACAGTCTCTCAATCAGAGAACTTAGTGTCTAATAGTAAAGGGGAAACCAATACAGTGAAAAAAGTTTCATATACAAACCTGAATGTCCATAAAAAGAGGACTAGATAAATAAGATATTTATGTTCATGAAATGGAATATTACACAGCACTTAAAATGAATTTAAATGAATAAATTAGATTTAAAGTATTACTATTACTTTTAAAAATTGAGTAAAAAACAAGTTTTCAAAATACAAATGCAGTAATTACACAGTTCTCTTACAAAATGTCATTTTGTATCACAAATATGAGAATATATAACAAAAAAATCAAAAACATAGACTTGAAGGTTAGGCACCAAATTCAAATTAGTTGTTGCCACAGGGGAGGCAGGAAGCAAGTGGAATTGAAAAGTGCATAAAGTAGACTTCAACTTGATCAGTAGGGAGCTAATTCTTTATATAAAGAAAAATACTTAAAGTCAGTATTTTTTAAATGGTAAATTGTGTCATTTGGGGGTAGTAATTTACATAGTGCTTTCCTATAACTTTTTTTCCAAATGTCTTACAAATGTATAAATGAGAGAAAGAGAGAGAGGTCACACTCAAAATACTACTCACAGTAGAAGGAAGTCCCAAAGGCTACAGGGATTGGGTCAGTTAGGTTGGCAGGTGCCACATGAGCAGCGCAGTAAGAAGGGCTGAGAAGTTACACTGGGGAGACACTAGAAGCTGGGAACGCTCCTGGAAGCCTCCCTAAGAATGCTAGACTTGAGTCAAGCATGAAGGATGACTAAAAGTATTAGTCATTGAAGAAATGACTAATGAGCAAAGAAGGTATTCCAAGAAGGAGAAACAGCCAATACAGGAAAGAATATGGAGCATTTTGCAGAGATGGAGCCTCAAGACACAGTCGAGAGTCTGCATTTTAATTTTGCTATTTACTAGCTTGGTGACTGTGGGAGGGCCACCTGATCTCTCTGAAATTGTTTCTCCAACTTGAACGGGGGGTGGGGGGTAATACTATATTCTTGGCTGCGTTGTTGCACATGCTAGAGAAAATGTAAACAAAGATGCCGAACAAAGAGTAACATAGTAATTGCTCAGAAATTAAGATAATGATTAAGGATTATTAGCTGGGACTAAGACTCAGGTCTCCTGATTTCCTGAGTTAATGATCTTTTCATAACAGCACACTGCTGATTTTGTAATTAGCATTATTCTAATTTCATGTGGTCAAAAGTTTCACAATAATACACAAAGGGACCTCAGTGGAGTACTGGGCAATTCACTGAATCTGATATGAAAAATACCTCTCTCTTCTCACCTGCTCAACAGCTCCAGACTCTGCCATTTACTCAAGACTGTTAGTTGTTTTCTGAGGCCTAACATATCTGATTATTTGATATGTCCTATCTACGACCTTGAAACAATCAAAGCTGAAACTTTTGGTAAATTGGCTTTCCAGTTATTGAGCCAGCTGCTGGCTGAAATTTGGAATACCAAATTTGTCTCGCCCAGGAAGTTAAAATAGGAGTGTTACATGTTGAATTAACTGGCTTTCATTTGCTTAACAGAAAACATAAGTATGCACAACTTTAGTCACATTGCTGTTATTGATCAAGCATTCTCAGAGCTCCTCAATAGACTCTAACATACTTTTCATGTTATTCAATTTGTTATGAAAATAAGTTTAAATAGCTTTAAAATAAAAAGGGGAAAAAGAAACTTCTGAGACTGAAAATGCCATGTTGTGTGAATAGTACATACTATTCTGAAAGTCCTTACGACTCTTTGGTGAGATCCAATTATCAGTAAAGGAAGGCTACATCCACATGATTCTCAAACATGACACTTCCTCCAAAGCAGACTGATGGTCCCTTGCCACTCTACTGAGCCAGCTGCAGCATGTTCTAAGCCCAATTTGGGCAATTAAGTTATTTTTCTCAATGAGGTTTTAGCAACCATTATCACTATCCCAGAAAGTGGTCCTTTCTTAGAGATAAATTGCAATGGAAAACTATGCTTCTCTCTCAGCACGTATTTCCAAATTTCACTGCTCTGCATGGAGGAAAAGAAGCATATGTTGCTTCTCAACATCACTCACTTTAAATAACTGAGAAAGATGGGGTTGTTTCAGCCACAGGAGCAATTGATTTGTACCATCCAGAAATCTTTTGTCTGACAGCCTCAGCCAAATACGCCACAAATTTGCATTGATAACACTTTGTTTTTGTGCTCCATACCTCTGCCACTACTACCACCCTCACTGCCACCCACCCTTCCAGATGATTTCAGGGCTCTTTCATCTTCCATCCCTCTTCCATACCTTTTCCTTCTCCCAAAGAACAAAGAAACAACTCGGTGATTTTTATCAAGGTTAATTAATAATAGGTACTAAAAGTACAAATTTTATCACATTGTTTTTGGTTTGCAGTAGGGTTGTCAAAGAAGGAATTTGAAATGAACTAAGACAACATGTCAGCCCTTCAGGAAAAACATGCACAAAACCGCAGCCAGCATTGGTTCTAGTAGTTGGCATTTGGATCTACAGCCTAGGCAAGGGATTCAGATAGAAGATAGGCCAGGATTCAGCAATTCTCTTAACACGATGTCCTTCCAAAGCACACTAGAGGACAAAGAGGGGTGGTAAATTGCCTTCCTCTAACTGTTCTAAAGAGAGATATAACCCATCCCTGAGATTATTGGTCTAGTGTCTTCTGTGGTTATACAACCTCCCAACAATTACAGGTAAGAAATAAATGAAGATAGGAAAAGCCTCAATTTTCTTTTCATTTTCTACTTTTGAAAAATTCTAAAATTAAAGGAATCTTTTTCTTTAAGAGAAGTAGAGACCAATAGGCACAGTACATCTAATGATGCTTTGAAGGTAACATTTTAGTGTTCATCCCCAAAGACAGGCTGGCGAAGAAATCTACGGGACTTCGATTAGCCATCACAGTTTTTCATTTTATTTTTTGATTAACTTTTTCATGCATAGCTGAAAAACACTAAACAGAATGAAAGGCAAGTGACTGTAATTAGACTAGATTGCCCAAGGCCAGAGAAAAAGAGAGGCAAATCCTGTAATTCAGCTCCTAAGTAACATCCTCCACATGATAGAGTTGCATCATACATTTTTAAATCAGGCTTTTAAAGTTTTGCATGCATACATTGAAATGAAAAAGTGTTTCTGTTGGGAAAATATAATTTGCATCAAGGTTTTCATTGTCTCTTAAATACACCTTTACTCCAAATTTTAAAACGTATAGTACATAGAGATATGTTGAGGCAGGAAGGAAAGGAAAAATATGAAAAGTTGAAAAAGGATAATAAAAGTTACATCTGTGAATGTAGTTTTTCAAAAACACTATTCATTAGTATACAGATTAAAATATAAAATGGACTAAGTCCTATTCTCTGGGTTGGCAAATAAAAAACTAAATGTTATATGTTTATTATGTGGAAGACTAAGTGTTATATGTACATTACGTGGGTTACATACCTATATTAAAAAACACCTGATTTAAACAAAATATGCTTTAATTTTGCAACAGTTTTCATGTTATCTTTATGGTCAAGACATAAAAATGTAGACTAAATGGTAGAATAACTGAACAGATGTACCCAAGGCAGTGATACAGATCAGTGTCATCCTGGAGTAAGGTTTCTCTTGGGTGACACAGCCCTCGACCTTTATACTATCCGCATATGTAAAATAATAAGCTTAGATAATTAGTAACAAGTGCACAAAGGGAGAGGAATATCTGAGATGGCAAAATGACTGTATTAAGATTGCTGAAGGACACAAGAGGCTAGAATTATAGGACAAAACTAACAAAATATAATTTAGTGAGGATAAAAGTATAGATCTACATTGGGATCAAATGCACAGGCACAAAATTAGAAAATGATAGATAACCAGAGCTAGGGTCCTTATGAAAAAAAAGGCCCAAACATAAAATTAGAGAATACCTATGCTTTGAATCAGCTTAACTCCCTTGTCTCCCTTTGTTTTCCCATCTGAAAACTGGCCATAACACTATCTGCCTCTCAGGATTGCCAGCCAGCTTTAAATGAAATAACCTATGAGATAGTCTTACAGCAGTCCATGTGCACAGAGATATTCTGAGCTCACACACTGTGTCACATCCAGTCAAGCATTATAATGCCTCCACTTGCTCTGTGCTGATCAAGTCAATGGAATAAAACTAAAATCACATCTAGGGGCTTCATTTTTAGAATAATGGAGAAAAGTCAGGAAACATCTATTAAGCATCCATTTACTTGTCTAACATCAAGCTCTGGGGATACTCAGGTGAAGCCATGGTCTCTGCTCTCAAAGAGTTCTCAATCCAGAATGAAATGATGGGATACTTCATCTAGAAAAAGGTGGCCAGTGTGTTGATGGCTCAGTAAGCAAAGTCCATGAGAAATAGTTGTCTGAATATTCTTACATCACCCACTGCATCTAACCTAATATTTGCTCTTTGAAGCTACTCAGTAAACACTTTTTGAATGAATGATTTCAGTTTCACCCGGAAATGAGAAAAGTTAGAAAAAAAAATGGGAAAATTTTCTTTAATTTTTTGAAATTCTAACTTAAAAGAGAATATATGTATATTTGTAGCTCTGGAAAGCAGAACTGAGGCAAAGGGTTCAGAGGACAGGGAGGCAAATGGATCCTGCTCTTTTATGTTTGTTACTATGTTAAGGAAACTGATTATATTATAAAACTAATGTTTATTTACGGTTCTTAATGGCCATATCATTGTTGCTTTGCCTCCGGGCCTATTGACTAGAATCAAGGTAAAAAGAACACTCCTGAGTTTTCAATCCAAGTTGCATATAGAAGCAAAACCAAAGACTTAACACAAAAGGGAAGTAAAACTGTGAAAAGTCCATTTCCAAAATTGACAAATAGAGAAAGCCTGAAAACCACATACCCCAGGGCTCCATTACATCTTCAAGAAAACCAGGATCTAACTTTTGGCTCAGAAGTTTCCATCCCAGGCCACTTCAGCCGCACAATATTTCAATTCTATTATTTAAGGAACGGTTTGAAATATCCCCCAATTCAGCTTAACACCTCCCATAGCACATTTCTGCAGAACATAAGTGCACTGCCAAATCGCCAGCCCTACCGCAAACACAGGTAGAGTAGCTGGGCCAACAGGAGAGGTTACATTTGTTTGGCAACTTCCTCCAGGCTATTAGAGCTGAGACTGCAACAAGCTAAAATGAGAAGTGCCTCACCACTTTTACAGTAAACTAAACAGAATAATAGCAAAGAGCATGACTCAGGTCCCAGTACCAAAAGCAAAGCAGGAGCAGTGATGTGCCCACCCCTTCAATGTTCCAGCCCCTCAGCAGGTCACACACTGAAATGCTTTCTGAGGTCCATGGCTATAACTTGAACCCGTGACCCTCTGAATGAATGCCAGTACCCAGACCAGCCTGTCACAAACAGCTACTTCAATTCACCTCCCCAGCCTACATTTAATTAAGTGAACATGATGAAAAATAAATGAGGTTGTACTTAAGCCTTCAAAGGCCTCCTAACCTTACCTTTCCAGGGGATTTTTGGCTAGTTGGCTCTACTCTCCTGCTACCTCCATTTGCCACAAGCTGTTATATTACATTTAGGCGCAAATCTGCTCAGGCTATAATCCACAATCCATTTTTCATTTAACTTCTAAACGTTAAGAGAAATGGAAACCTCATCAGTAAACATTGTGACAGTTATCTTTTTAACTGTCATTTATATAAACTTAGGCACATCCCATTCTAAATCACACCCAGATGAATCAGTTGTTCAAATATAAACATATTTAGCAGAATTCTGTCATATCCTCATATGTATATTCATTTGCGAATGACTCACTTCATACATCTTCATAAACCTGAGAAACTATCTTTTGAGTTATTCACAGATTCAGGTGATGATGCTGGCAGAGTCAAAAGCTGACAATGTATTCAGGGCCAGCACTGGGAAAAAAGTAGCCAAAAGTCATAGCTCTGGGATCATTTTAATCTGTCTTTGGGTACAAGAAATGTCACAGAGGTTCACCTGAAATGAAATTATCCCTTTCTCTTAGTTTGTTTCGTACCACCTAATCCTCTAACTCTTTATTAAACATTATCTTTCCCATCTGCTCTAGTGAATGTTCAACACCTTGTGGACCAACTCCGGGCTGATTGGTTTTTATGGGCAGCATGAGCTCAGTTTTATGCACATACTTAGGATTATCTCAAGGACAAAGAGGATGAACAATCCATTAACTGTAATAAGCAACTGCACATCTCAAGGTAGCTACAGCATATATTTGATTTCAAAAGAAAAGACTGAATTAAAATATGTCTGTCCAGAAATGTCTAACCTCCAACACACAGAAACAGCATTTTCTGTTCTCCATGCTCTGGTAAGCGGTGCTACTAGAAATCACATCTCAGTCCCCTTCAATCAGACTTTCTAGCTCTTAAATCTTATTTTAAGATCTGACACTAGAGCAAGAAAAAGATCCTTTCGAAACTACTCTTCCTGATTATCTCTGGGCAAAGCATGTAGAGCGTGTGTGGACACACAACACTGTTTTTTTTTAAAGGAAAATGCATTGTTACTGCTTTGTGTAGAAAACTTAAATTCTTCACTTTAGAATTATATGTGTACCCATTGCTTAAATTTGTAAAATATAAATCATGGAAATTTAGCCAAATACACAGTGTTATCTGAGAAAGCCAATCTATATTGCTAGCCTGTGTTAATTACAGACATTAGAACCACATTACTATTATTAATTTCAATATTTAATTCAATCTAAAGTAATCCACTAAGACCTCATTTCCCTACTTCCTAATTTAAATGTGAACTTTATTGAAAAAGTCTTTGCTTATGTATTTTCATTAGAATTCCTTATAAATGCTCATCTTCTTGCATCTGTTTTATTGATGAGCTCAGTTTGATTTTTTGGCTAAACTTTCAAACAAAGGTACCTTGCTTTTGCTGCTACTATAAAGTTTTATGATCCTGTAATAATAACAATTATGATGACATCTGATCATACTGTATACCTTAATGACCAGATATATCTGACCACGTATCTTCACAGCTTACTGATCTCATTGATGAGCAATGTCAGGCTTCCTTCTTGCAACTTGTATCTGAAGATAATTAAAAGCTAGCTTTTTTTTTTTAGCAGTTTGAAGTTTGTTTTTCAGTGAATTGGTAATATCGCATACTGCGCAAAGAGAGAATGTACCAGTCACCTGCTCAGCTTTATGGCACAGAAAGTGTGAAAAACAGGTACAGGAGTTAACGTACTCAGAGTGACAGCTTTCGAGCTCTTGCATGTGCTTCTTTATTCATTACTTTTTCTAAGGAAAGAATGCTAAAATGCAGAGCTGAGTGTCATCTTCTAATTTCAGTTCAGACCCTTACTTAATAGGTCAAAGTCAAAGTAAAACCAAAGTGAAGAACTAGACAGGGCATTGAACTGGGCACAAGCTATCTTGAAGAATGCACAAGCCAGGGGTGGTGGCCTCTGAGGATAGAAGAGGAGGAGTAGAAGTGAGAAGGAGAACTACTTTCCACTGGGTTCTCTTTTGTTCCAGTTGAACATTTTCCTTGATACCCACATTACTTTAATAACAAGAACAACAATGATAACAACTTAGAGATAACTAAATCGTGTTTTCCCCCTCCCAGTGCTGTAATAACCCACATCCATCCCAAAGGTCTGCCCTGGTGAAATGGTGCAATAGCAAAAGTTGTGTTCCAGAGTCCCAGACCCTCACTCTTTGCTCCTGCTGTCTCATGGGGATCCCTCTTCACCCCTGTCCTCTCAACCTCAGCCAGTGTCCTCAGGTTTCATCCTGTCGGAGCAAGTTTCCAAGAAACTATCTGATCTACTGAACATAAATAAATAACAACAGTTTTGCTTTTCTACATACACATCAAAAAACAGTGTCAGATTGAAACAGTCCCTTCAAAACCTCATTGTGAGAACACTGAAAACAAATTCACCTGTATTAAACAATCAGTTGGAGAAGATGATTATGCGTGTTTTCTGTTCGGGGGAAGAGGAGTATCTAGGCAGGGAAGTGAAGGACAGCTGAGATCACGGACACAAGGGTTAGCAAGTTTATGGGATGCTGTGCTAGACAGCAGCCCACTGGGTACCAGGTTGGGAGTGACCCAACACATCTCTGGATGGAGGCTGAGAGAACAACATCCTGGCCCCCAGCCCCTCCTGACATTGCTGGTGTCTGCTCGAACCCTAAGCACAATGATACACATAAAACACTGACACTAGATATCTTCAAGGAAATGGTACAGCCATTTCATCAAGCAGGACCCTGGACTAGTGAAATTGTGCTCTGCAAGGTTTTTTGAATGCTTTCCATGAGGTTGCTCTAAGCTTAGACTGATGTTACTACTCTGCGTTCTCGATGCCCCATTTTTGATACTGCTGTGAACACAAATTTTCTTCTTCTATTCACATATACATGCATTAGAACAAAGTAAGACAAAAGATTGCCTACTTTAAGAATTAAATTTTTCACCTTTAGGTGGTTAGTAAGGCCAAACTCATTAATCTTCTCCTATTTGCTGTATTCTGCAGTATAATTACATGGCACCAACCAGTGAAATTGCTGGTGAAAGGCCTGTGTTATCACTCCAGGGCTATTCTGCGTGCCCATGTCATTCTGTAAAAAGGTGGCATCAGAATACTGGCTCCCATTACTAAACAATTCTAGTAAGCATCTACTTTAAGACATCTGCTTTTGTGTCCATCTGGGAAATTATTACATTTAAGATTAAGCGTCATGCTGTTTTGCAGAATGTGAACATACTTAATACCACTGAACTATATACTTAAAAATAGTTAAGATCATAAATTTCATATTATGTATTTTTACCACAATAAAATTTTTTTAAAGATTAAGCATCACTGATTTTCTCCCAAGTTAGAAACATGTTTATTGCTTTTGCTGGATTTAGAGTAATAAATATCTGCTTTATGAAATCTAACACCAGAAAACAGTACAAAGCTATAAATGAAAGGCCTTTTCATAATCTTCCCTGACCAGGATATTCACTCTTAGCTGTTTTGTATGTACTTTTGGAGATATCTGTTCTCTACAACCTTAATGAGAGCTTATAGCATGCTGCATCAGACTGTTTTTGTTTCAAGTGACAAAATCTAACTCAAACTAGCTTGAACATGAAATATCTCACATAACTAACTCCAGGTACACATCTAGCTAACTTCAGGCATAGGTTGATCCAGACTCAGATGATATCATCAGGATTTGGTTTCTATCCATCTCTCACCTGGGCCATTCTCAGACTCCACGTGGTAACCTCCAGCAGCTCCAGGCTCACAGCCCCTTGAATTACATTCCAGCAACAAAAGGCAGAGAATCTCTTCCTGCTAATTCTTAAACAAGTCTTATGATTTGTATAGACCAAACATGGTTCAAACCAATCAACATGACCAAGAAAATGAAATATTCTGATTGGCCAGGTTTGAGTCTCACAGCACCCATAGAGCCAGCTGTCATGTCAACTCCTTCCTAAAAAACTGACTCATAGGGGATGCCCCCAGAAAATCAGGGACTATTAACAGAAGGGTCAATGAATGCTGAGAAGCAAAAAACAACAAAAGTCCCCAATACGTTTTCTTCTTTCATCTTTGGCATCAGGGCTAGCTACATAATTTGTGGGCCCAGTGCAAAAGGAATATATGGGGCTTCTTGTTCAAAAGGCAGTAAAAGAAAAAAAAAAAAAAAGATGCTAAGTCTACTAATTCCATCTTTCTGCAGCCTCTTCTTCAACTTATCACGGTTTTTTTTTTTTTTTTTTTTTTTTTTTTGCTATGCAATGTAAAGAAAAAATCTAAATTTGACTTATTAGCATGAACTTTACCATTCATCATTACGTTGTTTTTAAATCCAAATATGAAGTTTTTAATTCATATGTGGTATCAATTACAATTCATATTTTGTAGTTCATGAATGCACATATATTTCATTCTTAGCAGAACTCAACTGTTTTCATTTCACTTTCTGATGTGTGCATCTTCTACAACACTTCCTACCTTCAGCTTACTGATGAGTAAAGTAAGATTTAAAGAAAAAGTAATTATATGTTGCCTTTCTTTCCCTTTACTTCTTTGTCATCATTTTTAGCGTAAGTGCTTGTCAAATACACAGAAGTACAAGTATGAAAGGATTTCTTATACAAGTATATAGGGTTTCTTGAACATTCTTGTTTCTTAGAATGTCGTTGTCTTCTTTCTTATTCAAAGCAAGTTCTGGTTTGAGTGAATGGAGTGGCCTCTTGGGGCTGTCAGGGACCCCATTTGCTGAATAATAGATGGAGCTCCCTTACCTTTTATTCACTTTGACCTCCCACGCATCATGGGTCCATGGGAATTCTGTGCCCAAGGACATCGAAAATGCTATGTGCAAATGGGGTGGCAAAGAATGGCAGACATGCATATTGCATGTGTCTTCTCTGCTCATGCGCATGCTCCATTGTCCCATCAGACTACTCTAACAAAACATGACTTCAAAAATAGAATTCTTAAGAATTTCAAGACAGTGACAATCGATCATTAAACCAAGCATGGGGCCCTTCTGAGCACAGGGCTCTTTGCGACTCTGCACAGTTCACACACCCATGAAGCTAACCCTGGGTCTCAATAAACTAAATCAAACTATTTAAATAACCAAAAGTGACTGAAAAGTTCTGCAAAAAGACTGAGATATGGTTAAGGAAATCCACTTCTCAGAAAGAAAGGGCATTCTACAGAGAGCAGTGGCAACAGTTATTAAGGTAAAAAAAAAAAAAAAAAAAAAAAAAAACAGGAACCATTTCAAGTGTCTGCCCTACAATTTATGACTATTCAATTCAACCTATCACACATGTAAAACTCATTCATTTTTAATGGTTTTATAGTATTCCATTGTCTGATTGTACTATAGTTTAACAGTCCCATATTAACATTTAAGCTCTTTCCAATTTTCAGTAGGACTTTCATGACTATTCTTGAACATTTACTTGATTATTTTCTTAAGATAAATTTTTAAGAGCAGAATTGCCGAGTCAAACAAGATGCATGTTTTAAATTTTTATACTCATTGCCAAACTGCCTTTTAAAATGGCACACTAGTTCACTAGTACTATAGCAGTGTATGAGAAAGTCTATTTCTTCACACTCAGCACTGGATATTACCATTCTTTTTCATCTTTGCCTATCTGAATGATGAAAAATGATATTTCTGCACATTTATTGAACTATGGATGAGGATGAGCATTCTTTTTATGGTTATTGTTCAACTTCATTTTTAACATTTCTGAACATTCAAACTCTACTGAAGGCCCCTGTCCCATTCTCTATGACAGATGAAAGAAAAAAAAATGAATTGAAGCAATATGTTATTACTTCCTACCAAAATGAGTGCTAATAATAACAGCAAATAATTATTAAGTGCTTACTATATACCAAGCATTTTATATACATTTCTCTTTAAATTCTCACAATCTCACTGAATCGAAAAAATCTTGAGGATGATTATTATCCCCATCTTATAGAGGAAAAAAACAGCTATTTGGAAAACTTAACTAATGTATGTGGCAGAGAAAGGACTCCGTGGGAACATAGATCTACCTGAAACCAAAGTCTGCTATATGACTATGTTTTTAAATTCAATCTGATGTTTTTAATTTTCATATTAATATGGCAAGCAGTCCTGCATCTGGTTGAATTAGAGCATAAAATAATCCTTAGCCACAGAATGACATTGTCTAATACCTAGCAAACCCTGAGGATATTAACCAAAAGGAAGAATGTTACCCAAACTCTATCTGTCTGGCCAGGAGCTGAAAGCAACTAGGAAAGCTGAGTGTGCATCACTCATCTTGAAGCCTCATAAAAGAAGGGAAATTGTATTTGCAAGTCCAATTTCTGAATGTTTGAGGAAGCCTCGCAGGAACACTGCAGCGAGGAGTTAAAATGAAGGCCCTGAGAGGGAATGTGGATAATATAGTGTGTGGGGCTCTCTACTGCAGGGTATGTAAATACTTTATGCACTAATTCAATTACATTTTCAGATTATGCAGAAAGACTGATTTAAGCAACAGTTCACACCGCTGCCCCATCACCCATGCATGCATGCAGGAGAACAGAGTTAAGAGACCTGGGTCGACCTTAACTCTGTATTTCTTGACTTTTATGGGCATAAGTTGGAACTTTAATGTTTTATTAATGTCGAGTTTTTGGAGTTGGTATTCAAAATGTTTCAAGCAAAGATATGACAGATCTCAAATACCTGGAACCTGTTCACATTGGCAGGTAGTAAAAAAAAAGTCCACTATCTTAGACAAATTATCGACTGAAGAACTCAGTGGGATTATTTTGCTTAAATTATTGTATAAAGAATTATGACCCGACAAAAAGTGGAAATATTTAACTTGAAATTATTTCTATATTGGCATGGATAATGTATATACTTATGAACTTTCAAAAGTCCCTGTTCCAATGTATAACTAAATACATTCTTAAATTGATCATCTTCAGCAAATGGGCAATAAGGAACTATAAATAAGATTTACTCAAAGCACAAAGGAAATGAGTTAATCCTTGCAAATGCCTCAAAAAGTCAAGAAATTATTGTGTCTTCCTTTTTATTCATATCCTATATTGATTTATACAAGAAGTCCCTTCCAAAACCTTAAGGCGCTGATTGTATTTATTATTTTCTAGAAGAAAATTCAAAGATGAGCCAAGGTTGCAATTTTCAGTAATAAAAACTTTTCTGTCAGACTGGTTCTCTTCTATTTCAAAAGGTTTATCCTCTGGAAAATAGTGAGATTTATGTAATAATTTTCTGAGGGAAGAGGGTGGAGTTACATTGAGAGTTTATTTCAGCTTTTTTGCATCTGAATAAATAAATGTATTTGGTGACATGTATTTTCCTTGAAAATATTATTTAATGACAGATTCCCTTTTGAAAGGCCAAGGATCGATGTGCTATAAAAATTTTAATCAGATTGTTACCATTAATGAGTGTTAACACATTTTCTCAGTGTTACTTGTGTTTTTGCCAACGTTTATATGGCTTGCTTTACCTCTTTCCCAGTTCATTTGCAAATTTCACAGGTTTTATTAGGGAGATTTTTATTTTTCCAGAAACCGAAGATTTTAGGTTACACATTTCCATATTCATAAATGTCTTAACTATGAAGAATAAAGTGGAAAAAGATTTAAACGGGGCAAAAACACTGCTTATAAAACAGTCATTCGGGAATAATCATATCAACTAAAGCAACTGCTTGTGCAAAGACAAAGGGGGCCAAATCCTGTCCTTGGATGTGCACACACAGCTCCTATTAGCCGTTGAAAACAGCTACGTGAGTGTAGCCAAGGACAGTGTTTAGCCCAATTTGGTCTAATTTATCCAGACCACTGCAGCCATGAAAGGTAAAGACAGATTATAAGACATTTTGCATGTCAGTACAGCAGTATGCTTTGTGTTTTTCCAATCCCCAGGGTTTCCTTGATCAGGCCAAATGTCAGTGACTGCATCTGAGAAGTTTGAAAAGTATATAGAGCAAATTTATATGCTTTGCAATGCTGCTTGCCATAGTTGGCAGCCCTATCTCAGAGGATGCCTTTCTTTCAGTGTTAGGGGCCAAACTGTAGCAAATTAAATTTACTAAAAAGAAACAGACTCAGTCATATGCAAACAAAGTAAATGCTAAAACAGAAATAGAAGAACATTTGTTTTAAACAATTTTTTAAGATACCAATCAAGAGATATTGAACTAATGTGTTTTACTCAAGAATGAGGCCATAAGTCATAGGACTGGCTTTGTATAAGCCGGCGCTTAGAAGATTGGTGAAAGAGTCATCAATTCCCTGCCAAATTGGTGCCTCTGTGCACTATATATATCTTGAATATCAAATAACCTATCTTTCTTATACAATATTATAGAAGTTATCTGATAATGGGACCACCATCCCCCTATTTTTTCTTTCACTGACATTTCACAGAGAGAAAGAAAAAAATGATTTGGCAAACTCCTTTGTAAATCCATGTCGAACAGCACACTGCCAAATATGTTCCGTTTATTGAATTTAATGGATACCCAGGGATATTTGCTCTTGTGGTGGACACTTTTTTGACACTTCTTACTCACTGGCAACTTTTGAATGCTTCTTGTCTGCTTCATGGGTCTGGTAACCCAATTCAGGGCTTTTTACATGAGTAAAATTCCTATTGATGTCAACAAAATACTTGACATGAGTATAAGATGTATCACTAAGGCCATCTCAAAACTTTTGGGGACATGTCAAGAACAGATTAAGGGAGAAAGATTTATGAGTAATTTGTCAAATTTCACAAAATGTAAGCTGATATTTTATGTAAATGTTATACCATTCTCTAAAGAAAGAAACATTTCAAATTCCATAAATCTGACATGCTGATGGAATGTGTGTGTGTGTGTGTGTGTGTGTATGTATGTGTGTGTGTGTAGGGAAGGGAATACACACATGTGTGCATCACACAATTGTACTATGTGCTCAGACCTGTCAGGTTTAATCTATAGCAGTAGTTCTGCAAATGGCTTAACAAGCTAAAAAAAAAAATAAAGAAAGAACAAAAATGTTTAAACTTTTGGCCAAAATAAAGCAACTGAATGTGGTTTTAAATTGCCCACACTATGCTGTGTTCTTTTCTGGAGATGACAATGAATTCAACATGCCCATAAAATTCCAGAGGAGGTATGGATTAATAATGATGTTGGAAGCATGGTGGGTAAGAGGTTTGGGGAGACTGCAGTAAAAATATCAAGCTATATCCTTCCTTTCCTACGTGGTTCTTTTCTTTCTTTCCCCTCGAATTTGCAAAAGTTGATTGCAAAAGTCTGCTCCTGGTTTTAAGGCTGAAGTTGGTCATCCAGACCATGGATAACTGCAAGACAAAGGTCTGTGATGCAGAGCTTATGAAACAGGAACCAAAATCAATGCAGATGATACACTGGAAATTTCATACTCCAAAGGCACAGGGAGTTAGACACAGTTTCAGGCAGTAAAGGGTTAACAATTCAGTGTTAAACCAAAGAAGGCTGAGAGTTCAAGAAATTGGGTTGTCTGAGGAAGGGTGCTTGCCTCCTCTGAGACATCAGCCGTTAGCATCATCCCAAATAATTGTTCATTCACTGCTTCTGCTTTTTGCTGGACTTGTGTAGCCCTGGAACTACAGGCAGAAAAGGAATGAAAGGATTCTTCTGCTTGGTACAAGGACAATTGTGTTAACATTATCAGGTCATTTTGATGGTGCCACTGTAACGAATTGAACAATTCAGCACTCTGAGGCAGTCCCCTAAAGGTCATCATCATGTAGAAGATCTAATTACAGTGGCAAATTACATGACAAGGAATATGGACACCTGGAATTTTCTTTCTCCACTCTGTGGCTGGAAATTTTTTTGCCAATTTCTCAATCTGTGTATTGAAGTTAATAATAATTAATGTACTAGAGCATCTTGAGCTTCAGGGGGAAAGTTTGAGAATTATGTAGATAGAAGTGCTATTGTTTATAAAAACAACAATAACAGCAATACTAGCTTCCACAGGTTAAACACAAACCATATGCTCAATAGCGTACTAGGTAGTTCACACAATATGTCACGTTCATAAAAATTCTAGGAAGTGGGTTTATTATCCAAGTCATACAGATTTTTTAAAATTACAGGTTCAAAGAGAGTAAAAAATTTTCCCCACTTCATACAAATAATTCAAGGTATAAGCAGAGTTGTTATATTTGCATAAAAACTGGACTCCAGGTTTCTGCTTATCAACTCTTGGGTTAATATGGAACCAGGGTCAAATCCTTACCAAGAAAAACGTTGATTTTTATTTGTATGTCCACCCTTTCCAAAAGTCATCAGAAAGATTCCTGGTTCCACAAATATAAATTTGTCTGTTACCTTTTCTCAGTACCCCTGTGATTACAAGTGCTTTCTTCTTCTTATAACATTAGGTGCCATGGATATCTTCGTTTCTGTTTTTGTTTCTCTAAAAAATAAGAAGAAATGGATAAATACTCACAATATGTTTGTATCCACAAATGAAGCTGAATTGAAATTGGTAATAAATGGTCTCTCAAATATTGTTTTCATTTGCTAGTGCTATACCTAATGACTGACAATTTTCTCATCTTTATTCTCAAACAAGCTCAATGGCACTGGTGTTCTGAGCATTGTATGAAAGAAAGACAAGCCCGGATTTTTTTTTTATTTGACTGATAAACTGATTTTACAAGATTGGCAATTTGTATTCACATCCTGATATTCTTTGGGAACTCATCAGGGCCTCAGTACACCAAACAAGGTGATAATACAAAAGCAAAGAACATTAACTATTTCTTGTGTCACCAAATGTTCCCAATAATCTACACATCAAACTGGGACTTTGTCAGTTGAATTTTTAAAGTCATCCTTGAAACATTTTTTTTAGGCGTTTTTGTCCTTATGCTAAACTTTTTGAAAAAAGAAAACTCACTAATGTTTAATCAGAATATTTTTCCAACTCTATCTGTCTCTATGACCTACATCCCTGCTAGGTCATATTGGTCAAGGCCATCTCTCCTGTGGAGTCTCTCCTTCAGCCCTCCAAAGTTGCTGTGTTAGGCCATTCTTGCATGGCTCTAAAGAAATATCTGAAGCTGAGCAATTTGTAAAGACGTTTAATTGGCTCATGGTTCTTTAGGGTGTACAGGTGTGGCATGAGCAACTGCTCAGCTTCTGGCCTCAGGAAGCTTACAATCATGGCAGAAGGTGAAAGGGGAGCAGACATATCATATGGCAAGAGAAAGAGCAAGAGAGAGAGAGAGAGGAGGGGGTCAGGCTCTTTTAAACAAATGGTTTTTGCATGAACTCACTCATTACCAAAGGGATGGCCTTCAGCCATTCATTAAGGATCCGCCCCATGATTCAAACCTCTGCCCCATGATCTGCTCCACCTCCAACCTTAGGGATCACATTCCAACATGAGATATTGAGGGGCAAACATCCAAACTATATCAGCTGCCTCTCAGGAAAAGAGAAAAATTGGTATCTGAAGCTCTCTGAGCATATGAGAAGAGCATTTGGTTCATATGAGAAGAGATCACCACCCCCATCTCTCCTCTTTTTGCCATTTTACTCCTTTGTCTGCCAAAGTACACAGCAACAAGAAGTTCCAAGAAGACAGGAACCTGGCATGCCTTATCCAACATCATATTCCTAGTGCACAGAATAGTGTCTGAGAACCTGACAGATGCTCATTAAATATGTATTAAATAAATAAAAAGTCATATCTGAATATGGGGGCTATCAAGGAATTTTAATTATCCAAAATGAAAAGTTTTGATTCTCCATTCCTCAGGATCAGAAATCACAAGGGCTTGGTATGATTACAACAGGTTCACACTGCCTCCTCTCTCCTTCCTCAGAGCTAAAAATCTGTCTCTATAATTGTTTCTGGTCACAAAATTATATTCGTATATTTTGCATCATTGGGACATTATTATCTGGGCATCTTGGCTACTGAAAACTGATCCTTTACCCATTCAACATAGTAGGTTCGGGTAGAAGGGTGGAAAGGTTAAAAAACAAATCTAAAAACTCAGTATATGACAAATGATAGACATGATAAGATTATACGACACTTTCTGGAAAAAGTCATGGCCAACACTACTGATTAATTTACAATATGACATTATAGTGGTGTCTAATTTATTATATAACTTTTCCCAATTTAAAATAGGAATGTATTAAATAGAGTTTCTAAAATGTTCCATTCTAGTCTCCAGACTGTGAATATGACAAAATATCATGCCCATAAATATATTACATCACATGGCAAAAAGAGCTTTGCAGATGTAATTTAGGTTGCTAATCAGTTGACCCTAAAATTAAGAGATAACCCTGGATTATACCAGTGGTCCCAATGTAATCATGTGAGTCCTAAAAATCTGAGAGCAAGGTCAAAGGGTGAAATCTGACAGAATCAAAACAAGACTTGCCATGGCTGGTTTGAAGAGGGAGAGGCCAGGTGAAGAGAAATTTGAGTGGTCTTTAGCAGCTAACAGCAGCCCTAATTGACAGCCAGTAAGGACAGAGGGACTTCCATCCTACAACTGCAAGGAACTAAATTTTGCCAACAGCCAAACAACCTTAGAATGGAATCTTCCCAGAGCTTCCATATAAGAGCCCTAGCTCAGCCAATATCTTGATTTCAGCTTTGTGACACACTGAACATAGAACGCAGTCAAGCTATCCTGGACTTTTAACCTGTAGAAACTGTGAAATAATAAATTGTGTTGCTTTAAGCCTCTAAGTTTGTGGTAATTTTTACAGCAGCAATAGAAAGCTAATAAAGGGATGATAGAGTATCTGGCTTCACATTATTAAAAATAAATATTTATAAAGAGCTTAAACATAAGAATAAATTTTTACTTGCAGGGTTTTTTTTTAAGGTCCAAACTGGGAAGCATTCTTTATGGTTCTATAATGAATGGAAGGGTGAGAGGGGTGGAAGATAATTTGACAGAGGTATATACTACAAATTAATATCAAACATTACCCAGGGAAGTTGAGCACTCAGTCAACCAGCCTTGATTGTTTATCTGTTATCCACAAAGCATCAAGCTGAGCAATAGAGACAGAGATTAATCAAATAGAGTCCTAGTTATAGACCCTATACTATAACAGAAAAATAACATAAAGTGTGAGAAATGCTATCATTTTTATGGGTAAGTGTGCAGTGTGCCACGATGGGATAGAAAGGAACTGAAGATAATTGAAAGGGATAGCTCAATCCATTACCAAGTCTTTTCCATTATTGTTCTTTGATAGCACTAAAACCCACCATTTATTTTTACCTCCATATATCCATATTACCACTCTATGGGATCAGACCAAGGCCATCTTGCCTAGATTTCTGCCACAGCGTTTTAACCCAACTTCCTGCCACCACTCTTACCATCACCAAATCCATTAGCCCAGCAACCAGAGTGATATTTCCAGAATATGATTGTGATGATGTTACTCCTCTAATATTAACATTTTTCAGTAGTCTTTCATTGCCTTTATACAATTTCCAAACTCTTTAAAAATGGCTCATGTGGCCTTCCATGACCTGGTCCCTGCCTCCTGTCCAGGCCTATTTCTTACAATACACACCCTAACCCCTGTGCTCCAATCACACTGACCTCCTTGGAGTTATCTGAACATTCCTGTCCTCTCTCCTTTGAATTTTGGCAGAATTTCTCCTTCTTCCTGGAACTTTCACCCTTGGTCCCACATGACCTAGATAGTTCCTAATCATCCCTCAAGCTTCTGTCTAGAAATAAGTCCTCTTTGACCCCCACAAGCATAGGAGTGAGTGTTTTCCATGTGTAGACTTTACATCATAAATTGTATTTGCCTATTTACTTGTCTTTCTTCTACCCTACATTGTAATATCTGTGGGGACAGAGACCATGTTCCATTCCCCTTTGTATCTCAAGACTTGGAGTAGTAGATAATCAGTAAAAATATGCATACTGATAGATGTGCTGGAAGCCAACAGTTGGAAAATATCAAAAAGTCAGAAGTAGTTGATAGTGTTAAAAGACGAGACAATATTGAAAATTGGAAAAGGGCCACTTGGCCTAGTGTTGGCCAATGGGCTGTTGGATCTAGCATCAGGAAGTCATCTTGCTTGTGGGGGTCAAAGAGGACTTATTAGTCATCTTAGCAAGACCAGCTTCAATTGGATAAGAAGTGAGTGGGAGCTGAGGAAACAAGGACAGTGCTTTTGTAGAGAACAGAAAGAGTACTCCAAAGCACAACTTTAAAAGGCTTTGTAGTTCAGAAAAAAGTTTAAAACCCCATTTCCTGGCAGAAAGGGCCAAACTTTGGCCCAAAAACTAAGGTTGAGGCATAGTTTAAGTGAGGAGTATATGAAAGCTACAATCGAGGAAACCATAAAACCAAAAATTGAGTATCCAGAAACAGCTCTCTGAAGACAGGGTGTAAAACCAAGTAATAGAGAACAAAGATTATGAGCTAGGAGAGAAAAGAAAAGGACAGGACATGAGCTGCTAGGTGATTACCGGGAATAGGTGTGGCCTTCTTTAACTAACTCCCAATGCATGGTGGGTGGGGAGGAGGGTGGTAAGCAAAAGAAGGCTGGCTGCACACAAAAGGCCAAGGTAGATAAGATGAGAGTTGGGAGGAGGTTGAAGCAATAGGAGATGGGAAAGACTAGATTTGATCATGTCTGCAGGCTGAAGGGAGGGAATCAGAGACAAGAGAAAGAAAAAAAATGTACATCTAAGGAGGAGGTCACAGGAGATAGAATCCAATGAACCCAAAAAGTTAATACTGGGATGAAAGAAAAACCCTCTTACTTTAAGACTGAAGAAGAAATATTAAAAGATGTGTGCTTCTTGGCCAGGCGCGGTGGCTCACACCTATAATCCCAGCACTTCAGGAGGCCAGGCTGGCAGATCACTTAAGGTCAGGTGTTCAAGACAAGCCTGGCCAACATGGTGAAACCCCATCTCTACTAAAAATACAAAAATTAGCTGGGTGTGGTCGCGCATGCCTATAATCCCAGCTACTCCGGAGGCTGAGTCAGGAGAATCGCTTGAACCAGGGAGGTGGAGCCGAGATTGCGCCATTGCACTCCAGCCTGGGCAACAAGAGCAAAACTCCATCTCAAAGAAAAAAAAAAAAAGATGTGTGCTTCTGTAGGCGAGTCTGTAGGTGGAAGCGAAGGGATTCCAAGGAGACAGCTTGGAGCTGCTATAGTCTCTGTAAATTATGAAGTAAGGGTAAAGGCTGAGAGTGAGGGGCATGAGAAGAATGGCACGAGTTTAAAGGTTTCAAACAGCTGCCTCAAGAGGAACTCGAGAGGAAGTCCTTTGGGGACAAGTGAGAGGACTGCCAAGCTGCATTGAGAGCCCAGCCAAAGTTACATAATTAAAGAATAATGATTATATTTCCTGAATCTTAATTTCCATACACATCTAGAAAATGTTGCCCTGCTCGCATATGTTGCTGCTTTCACAAAAGAAGCTAACTTTGAGATAAAGAAAATCCAATCTAATTTTTAAAATAATTTCTTTTGTAAAATGGTTTTGCAAGTGTCCGTGGTTAATTTCCAAATACTAGAAAGTCAACAATTTTTGTAAATCACAACCACGTGTGTTTTATGCTTGTATGTGTTTCTACCGTTTCACATTCAGTTTAAAAAAAAAAAAAATTACAGGTGGGGGTAAAAACATCAGCCAACAGGGTTTTGTGGATCACACAGCCCCATGCAATTAAGGTGCCATTGTTAATTTTCAAATTGTCATAATCCATTTGAGAATTTAAGACAATTCAAAAAACAATTATGAGTGAATGAAAAGTGAATTGGGCAATCAACTGAGATGAAATTCAGCCCAGAGAAACAAAACGTTGAGGAAAAAAATCCTAGATTATGGGAAGAATGAAAGGCATATGGAAGTGACTGATTGTGTGGGGATGGTCTTTAAAGGCCAAGGTTACTTGACAAGAAGGTGGTAGGGGTTTGTTTTACACTGAATGGGATTTAGCTGCTTCGTTAAGTGCAGCAGATTTGGCTTTTTCATTTTTAAGTTGCATAATAAAAATGTTTAAGCCTACCCAGATGCACATAGATATAGCTGTATGTTGTTTACCTAAGACTATCATATAGCAGCAAATAAACAAAACCAGTCCCCACAGACATTATGGAGCAGCTTGCCACAAAACAGAATTTCAATTGCTTGTTCCGATTCTATGAGGGAAGATTAATTTGTGATGCATCTAAATGAATTATTTTACCCTAAATCTACAAGTTGAAATTACCATGCCCTATAATTTTTAATTTTTGAACTTGAAATAATGTAGGTAAGAGGATCATCTTCATCTTCAAACAACCTAAACACACTCTGGCATACTCTGTGGAAGGGCACACTAATGTGTTCCAAATTAATGTTTTAAAATTCCTGTTCCCTGAAATTTTACATTCCACACAAGCAAATAGGCCCATGGAGAGGAGTCAAATATTATTACACGATGGCTCCTGTCCTTTTAAATTCTTCTTGCTAAACCTCCATTTTCCTCTAAGCCATTTCCTCCTCTTCCAATCATCATTCTATGCCTTTTTTAAGGCATCAGCCAAGATTCGTCAGATGCTTTCCTTCATAAGTCACAAACCATCATGATTTTTCTCACGGTTTAAATTTCTTCTGAACTCATTCATTCATTCACCTACTCATTCATGCATCGTTGTGCACGTACCATATGGGACCTCCATAGCATCAAGTTCAGTGTTCTCCATGCAAAGTGCATTTATTCTATGCCTCCTTAGGGTCCTGGACCTATGCTAGGCACCATAAAACTTATAGGAAGAAGTAAGTATATGCAATGATTTGTTTCTTTCAAAAAGACTTAAAGCAACCAGCTGTCAAAAACAAACTATAGTACAGTAACATGACATACAAAATAAAAGAAAAAAAATCAAGCAATAAAAGAGATGAAGAAATTTATATCAAAACTCCCTGCTGAATTTCTAGCAGTTACAAAGGGGAAATTAAATGGATCACAAAGCCCTCATTCTCTAGTATTTAAAAAAAAATCTATTTCTTTTAAAAAGATGGTAAGTTGAGCAGGAATAACAAAAACGTGGCAATGCTGGTACTGCTAATGCCACAGCCTCAGAATCGTTCTTTACAGAGCATACCAGTGAGCAACTACTAATTCATCAGAGATGCCACTCAAAAAACAAATTCTTCTCATTATCCCTTGTATAAATGAAGTTTTTCCCTCAAGAATTTTGTCATTTGAAAATGATAATAAAGCATGCATATCTGTAAAAATTGGAGAACATTTTAGAGCTAAACTGTGTGATGCTAGTTAATTATTTCTGATACTTCTTTGTACCCCCGCTAGCAATGAATGTATTCCTTGCCAATGGTGGCCACATAAAAATCATTGCCTGGTTAACTGATAATGAAACATTATTTCAGAGACAGAGGACTCTGGTAGTGAGAAATCTTCCTTGCAAAGGAAGAATGGAAACCGAGCCTAAAAAGATGAGCGTTTGTTGAATGAGTGAACTAAGATCTTGAATCAGTTAACTTTTTAGAAGAGATTGTTTTTAAAATCATAATAACTAAACTTTGAATCTGTACTTTTGCATAGCGACTTCTCCATCTAAGGTGCATTTTCCCAATAATTATTTGTTCATTTTATACTGAACCCTGCTTTCTTCTGCTTTCAGACTTTAATACGTTAAAAATCCACAGCTACCAACTCAATGCGTTGGCCTTTATAGCCACACAAGAAAGTAGGGGACAGCTTGTTGATGCCCTCCGCTTTGTCCTCTTGAGATCCGCAAGAGTTTTGTGTCATCTAAGGTGAAGAGTTCAAGGAGCAAAAGACGATTTTAATTGCATCAATAATCCACTCAACAGCACCTACTGGATTTGTCTAATAAATTAGCCTTGGTTTTCATCCCAAAAAAGAAAAAAAAAATTCGTTCTCATTTCCTTCCTGTTGCTGGTAGTTAGAGGTTACAATATGCAAAAGCATGTATACTGTAGACCCCCCCAAATCAGTAAGTACTCAAAATTGTGTGCAAAATATGAATAAAATATTGATTTCATTAAAAATGTTAAGGACTACTTAATTCAAAAACATTTTATATGTTTGCATATTTATTTCTAAATTTGCATATTTGTTTGCATATAACTTGTAAAGATGAATGTTAATTATACTTTAAAATCATTTATAAATTGTAACTAAGAATGTTGTATGAATTTTTTAAACTGCCAAATTCTCAAGTACCACTAATTATAAAGTGTCATGTAAAGTACACTGGAGCAGACTTCATATTGAAAAAATATTGAGATCTTGACAAATAGAAAAGCAAAATTATTAACTGCGCTTGCTGATTAAATGATACCTCAGGCAAGTGAAACTTAAGTGACACTTTATGCTTTTCCAAAGCATCCATTTACTGCCACTGAATTATGACAAGAAACTCATGCTCCTAACCAGACAAATATTTTACCTGATGCCTCCATATTATCCCATGTTTAAATGTGAGCTTCTGAGAATTATTCCATATTTTTGTTGTAAATATTCTGAAAATGACAAAGAATAAGTAAATAGGAATCATAATAAGCAGTAAAGCTACTTCAGCAGCACCCTGTGTCAAATGAGGTGAGCTGAGGCGATTTGACTGTGCACTAATTGGATTTGTACAATGATTCAGAGTAATTTAAAAAGCATTTACACAAGGTCAGATCTGAACTGGTTTCTAAAAAGAACCATAGAGAAGAATGAAATGTCCAAGTAATTACACTGGACATGTAGATCTAACACTGTATCTATTAAATTGGGCATGAAATTGGACTTTTTTTAAAGTACAGTAGGTCTTACACTATAAATCTCTAGACAATTTTCTATATTTTTGATAAAATGTTTAATTATACTAAGTACAGATATGTCATAGAAAGGAACTATTGCTCATGTACCATTTTTCCTAAATTAGCAACTACTGTAAGCTAATTTATTTCTTAAATTTTGTAGAGTTGTGGCATATTGAAAATTGGCTGACTTGGTTTCAGTTTATTCCAGTATCTATAGTCTTGCCAATAGAAAGAGACATTGTTATCACTTTCTCCTCCACCACCACCATGCCCCTTGTCTCTCTTAGTTTAGGGTTGATTTGTAAATGTCTTATTATATAAAATAATTAATGCTAAATTATTCCATGTTGTTATATTATCAGTGTCCTATCTGAATCCATACTAATATAATTAGAGATAGAGTCGACACTGAAATAACAAGTAGCTCTTAAAGTTCCATGCATGTTAAGTGGCATTTACTGTGCTGGCAGAACAGAATTTAGATCTCGAAAATAATTTGATATTAAAAGACAAAAGTAAACAAATTAGACTGTAAGTTTGTTTTTTTCCCCCTGGGTATTAATCAGCCCCGGTAAACCTTGTATTGTACTCTTCAAATCTGCATTAATCAGAATTTAGGTTTTGAAAGTCAAAAGGAAAAAAATTGTCTCCCTCTGGTGGGGAATATAACAAGTTTTTCTTTCCTTTTTTTCCTGCAGTCAATTTCAGCTAAGTTTCATGATACTTTAAAAGAGTACACTTGGATAATCAGTTTATCATCTTTTGAACAGATTTTGCTCTCTTTTGACATGATCAACACTCAGAAAATCCAGATTCAAAAGTCATTTTTACTCCTTTTACTTTTTTTTCCTGAATAAAAGGATAAAAGAAGGAAAATAGAAAGCCAATGTCAAGAAGTAGGAAAGTTCTGTTTTACATGAAATACTCAGCTCTAAATGGACTGGGGATAAAAATTTTATTTTAGAATCTGTTAGTTTTGAACTTACACCCCTGAATAAGCTGTTTCAGAAAAGGAAAGTCCTGGAAGACCACCCCACACTCCCTTCACGCAGATCGTCTGTCAAGAGTTCCCTGGCTTCTGTCCTTTCTCTGTAAGGCCAAGACACTTTCCTGTGACCTCCATTGTATCACCTATTGCTTACGTTGCGATTCTTGTTTGTTGTCAATATCTTCAGTAAGACAATGAGCCTCTCAAAGAGAGAGATCCTGCCTCATACATCTCCAAGTCACTAGTATTTAGCTTGGTCTTCAGCACAAAGAAGAACTTACCTCTGTGCTTTCAGCATACAACCATGGAAAAGATACATCTGTTTTCTGCCTTCATGAAACTATAATCTAATGGGAAAAAAATGGGTTGATCTGGAGTACATTCTACCATAGAAACAATATATTAAATAGCAACTACTAACCCATAAAAGCCTATACAGTTTATATTTGATGTTGAAATGAGTTAAAATTTCCCTTTAGGCAGATTCATCCCTTAAAAGTTCTACAGAGTTATTCTCATTGTGATGTGTAGAAAGAATTTTGAACGAGAAGTTTTTATGTCTGGAACCATTCAGTGAACAAACATGTACTGAGTATCTACCATGTGTCAGGCACTGCGCTAAGCCATGGAAACACATTCTGGTCAGGAAAGCCGGGTAATAAATAAGTAAACACATTTATTAAAGCTGAGCATAGCTTGTAATTTGTGCTACGAAGGAAAAAAAAATAAGGTGACAGAGGATGGAGTATATCAATTGGTGTTCGAGCAGGAAACAGATTTTATACTCAATGAGGTAATTGATGAGAGTTTAATAAAGGGACTTTGTAAAATGTGTGGACAGTATTAAGGTAAACCAGTAAGGGAAAGCAAAACACCTTAGAACTAGTAAAAGTGGAAAGTCACTACTACCTGTAGGCCTCAGTAGAGAGGGAAAGGAGCAGTTACCAGAACGCAAAGAAAAAACTATAGCTAAAGGAAAGGATCTTCCAACAAGAACTCTGGTTTTCAGCATCAAACACAGCCACCAGTGACTTGCAGTCCAGGCCTGGAGGGTCATAAATCCATTGATCTCTTTCTCCTCTGAGAGTACCCTGCCAAGTCTCCTGCTGGTCAAACCAAACCAGAAGCCAGAAGGCAATGGAGCTTTCTGCTGCTTTCCTTAAAGGTCAGCTTCCTGACACAGGTAGAAAAAGGCTCTAAAGAGTGGCAAATGGAGAACAGTGGCACAGAGAGTTATTAAGTCATCCAGTGCTGGAAGAGGTAATATCAGAGCCAAAATCCACATAAAATTTTTTTAATGGGGACCAGAGCAAGTAGAGATATTGAAATAGGAAAAGTCTTGGTGGTTCAACTCTACAACTAACTAGAAATGTAATGCTGTACGAGGCACTTCACATTTTGGGCTATATCAGTAAAATGAACAGATTGGACTATGACGATCTCTAAGCTCCCTTTCATCTTGAATCATGTGGAATTCTCTTTGAATTCCATGACTCTACTTCCTCTTAATATCCCCTCCCATGATGCTTCAATAGTATGAGGATACATTGAATGTTTACAAATTAGGGCCTCACTAGATTTTCTGAGAGTTGACAGTCCCACAAGTAAAGAAGAAGGGAAATGAAAAAACCTGCCTAGACTTATCCTACTCACAGAGTTTGCAGCAAATCTTTGCCCTATGTGTGAAAGCATATGAAGAGACCTGGCTCATGACTTACCCAAAGCTGACACATCTTCATAGAAAATGGTTTAACTGAAATTATCCCGAGAACATGATTTACTCCTTTTGAAAATTTCACCAGAGTTTTTCCATTGTCAATGAAAACTTTTTACAAACCACATTTTAAAGCTGGCGAAAGAAAGTTCAAATGACATGGATTATCTTTCTCTTGCAACTAATATACATACATCAGGGTTTATTGTGACAGTCACAAGTGAAGTACACTAAATTAAATTATTATTGCCATCTTGACTGACTCACTGGGTAGAAATAAGTTCACATGCCAATATAGGGTCTGATCCTGGTCCACATGACTGTACCATTGGGATATAAATTATCACAATATTTGTGTACCAACTGGATGAAAAGTGTAAACTTTTTCTTTTTCTTTGGTTTTTTTTAAACTTTTTTCTTGCTTTCATGGAGACTGGCCTATACATGGAATTCTATGTAATGGGTCAGAATGCAATAGTAGAAGGGGTAGACATTTCTCAACCCAAAAACTGTTAATTCATTCTCTTATTCATTCATTCCAAATTGACTTACTAAATGCCAGTCACCAATGTTTGTGTAATAGATGGTAAAGAAGAGCTAGTACTCATGGAGCTGATCAGTAGGAGCTGCCACCACCAGATGTCACTAACTCCACCCCTCACCCTGAGTATGGAAATACATTTTTAACCTTAAAAGGTTTCATATTCACCACATTTGTACAAAAATAGGTACGTTTTAGTGTCTGTTAACTGAAAAAATACTTAATGACACATATGACAGTAAATTCAGTAATCCTTTCAATAAACATATTTATTCATCATAAGAATCTCTACGTATATTTGAAAGGAAGTAGTGCATTCATTCAGGAAACACTGTGTTGCCCATTGACAATATATCATGTGCTTATGGAATTGCAGACCTTTTGCCATGGAGCCTAACCCCTCCCCAGAAGTCTACAGACTTCAGGTACACAGATACTGTGCTGAAGTCTGTGATGACCTAAAACCAGGCTGTGACCTCCACAGTCCCAATGCACTTGCTGTATTATGCCATAAGAATTATGCCATGTTCATACAATGTTAACTCTGTCAGTTTCTAGAAATGCTATTTTCTTGCCCCCAAAATCTCATAGTTTATATGAAAATAGTTTTCAGATGTTTTAGTCATATCCTGTTTCACACCGCACCACCTTTTGCCCCAGACACAACTGCATGTTGGCAGAAGGAAAGCTGAACTCTTCAAAGAAACTCCACCTTCTTACCATAAGGATGATGGTTTTTAGACAAAGGTTGTGTTTCGGATTCTTTTGTTACCTAATATCATCCCTGCCCACAAAAGACACTTCTCGATCACTCAGCTAAATGGACTTCTATCAGGTCCACCTCACTAATACGACAGATGTGCGAGTAAATGTCCAAATCCCAAAAGAAAACATAACTTGACCTGATGCTTGGCATGATTCCACCATGCTAACCAATAGGTAACACATATCAAATAGTTGTATATAGCCAGTGTGCTGAGAGACAAGAGAGAAATTGTTGCTAATTCTGCTGGGGGAAGACTTCCCAGAAAGTGCATGTGACTTGGGCCTTAAAGAGTAAGTATACTTTTTTCTTTTTCTTTTTCTTTTTCTTTTATTATTATACTTTAAGTTCCAGGGTACATGTATACTTTTAACACATTGTGGAGATAGAAGAGTCATCCAGGGGAAACACTTCTGGGGAAAAATGAGAATAGAGGAGATCTGGAACACAACAAGCTGTTTAGGGACTCGGTTTTTTATTTTAGGCAAAAATTACTGGCTTAGGCAGTTTAAGAAGTCAGTGTTGACCATTGCTTGGTAGACGGAGAAGAGCACACCAGTGAGGGAAAACAGCATCCCCAAAGAGCAGATGAAAAAAAAAAAAAAAAAAAGATAAATGCCACAGTGAAGGCAGAACCCAGGCAGAAGTAATCTTTTCCTCCTTCAAACCCTTTGGTACTTTTCATTCCACTCACTTGGCACTTATCACATATTACTTTGCCATCCAGTCCTTTATGTTCTTTTATTTTTTCCTCTACAGGATTGTAATTGAATTCACACAAGGGGCAGCAATGTGATAGAGTGTAAATAGCAGAGGATTTGTAACCGGACAGTCATGTTCAAATCCTAGCTTCAACATTCCATGTATATCACCTCAGACAGGTCTCTCAACCTCTCTTAGTTTCCATTCTTTATAAAATATGGATGATAACGCATATTTATGACAAATTGACAAAACAACTCTTGGGGTTGTTTTTAAGAGTAAGTGAATGAAGTAAGGCATATGAAGTCTAGCATACAGGAGACACACAACAAATATGTTTCTTCCCCAATCTTATCTCCATGTGAGAAAATGATTATCTTCACATCTTTCTCATACTTGGTGCTCATTATGGGCTAAAGGCAAAGTAGTTGTGTCACAGCATTGCATTCCATGTCACCCAGATTATAATCTGGCCTTGAATAATTTGGATTGGTTTGTAGTCTACATGAAGTTTACTCCAAAAATCATTTATGAATCACCTTCAATAACTGGCACTGCTAGTGCCTAGGGCCATAAAATATGTTCAACAGGGGTCTTGCACTCTGAGTGAGTTACTTCTATGGTGACTTATCCCTATAGAAAGACTTTTAAGGAAATTAACCAATCATATGGTGAATGGGGTCACTAAACCGGAGTAATACAATAATATATTTTTAGAGTCAGGTACCTCCTTCATGAGAATGCTTGATAATGCTATGAGGGCTTTAGACAAAAACTAATACTACAGCTAAAATCAAGACTCTTACCAGAAGAAAATACCTGGGGAGAAAATGTTGCATTCTACACTCACAAAACTGTGTTTGATCTTATTAGTGGATTGGTCTTTTGAGTGTGATTGATGGATAGATTTAAAACTGGTTCAGTGGTATAATAAAATTCCTGTTTACACACTTTTGTGTAACCTCAGGAGCTGGGAAATCACCACCCCAGGTTGTGACCCAAGAAGAGATTATTTAAGGTAGCACCATGCATGATAGAAGCCTAAGGGAAAGAGGCCCAGTAAGGAACAGCTCAGACAGTGGCCACAAGTCATCTCCCAAGGACAGAATGTCCCACTATCATAGATAGAGCAGTACTAAATGTGGCAGTACTTGTGGACAAACACAGTAATCCAAAGATGCAGAAGAACAGGAAGAGATAAGAAAACTCAAGCATACCTTAGATAATCAAGACTAAGAGGCTGCGTAATTAGAATTGAATTGGAGTGGCTCAAAAATAAACTGTGAATAGGACGAGTTTAGGGAGAAACCTTACCCCTAATCACATTGCCGTTGTGACTATGCTCTGTTCTCTCTCCTTTACTCCACTCTCTAGCGTCTTGACCCAATCCCTTATCCCTTTCTATATTTGTAAGGAGAGAATATTTATCAAGCCCCTCATATTGGCTGGGCACTGCGCAAGGCATTCACACGTGGTATCTATTTCATATTACAATTACCCTAAGAATTCAGTGGTGGTATTAACCCCATTTTGCAGATGAGGAACTCAAGACTTAGAAAAGTAAGGACCTGCCCATATTTATACATAGCTAAGTAGAAGAGCTGAAATATGAACTCAGATCTGTCTGATGACAAAGTCTGTGTTTCTTAGACTGTTCAAGTTTAATATGTTATTCCTCTAACCAGTACTTATATTTTATACATTGATAAGTAGTTGTTAAATTTTAATTTATTATATACTCTCAAAAAAATTTTTTTAATCATTTTAGACTCAAAGAAATACATTTCTAATGGTAAGATTTCAGCTGAGGTCCAGTGATAACTGGAAGCCAGGGAGATAAAATAAGCAGTAGAAAATCATCCTAGTTGAACTCAAATTATATCCCATGGGTGGCTAATGCAGCCAAGTCATAGGGCTAGATGTGAGTCAGAAAGAAAATGTTTTTGAACTTGCAACAGAGCTTCCAAGTGGTATGGTTGAAGGAGAGTGATAAGGTCGAACAAAAACTGCCTCCAACTTAACCTCAGGAAATGGGAAAAAAATGGGAATACACTTCAGAATGGGGATAAGAGCTGGATATACTATGCTGAGCTTTCCTCCTTCCTAAAATACATTCTATGACTTTACTATTCATGAGTATAAATGTTGTCTAGGCTATTCCCAGTTTTTTTTTTTTTAAAAAAAAGCAATTGGCCATATCCTTTTCAGCATTTTAATGTTGAGCTATTATAATCTTACATTCCAGTGGCCTTCTAACTGCATGGTTATAGTCTCCTTACACTTACTCTGAAATTGTTTTTCCATTGTTATCTTACATTATAGTCGCATCGTAATGTCATGTTTAAAGGTTCCCCATACACTTGTAATGAAATCGTTTTGCAGTTCAGAATGGCATCATATTGGCACTTTAAGCAGGGTATCCATCACCCTGTATTGATAGTTTTCACAACAAAACACCCTATTTTAGTGACTGTGAAAGTAAATAGCTGTTGCCAGTGATCTGTTCTTCCATTTCAAACTTAAATGGTCTCATCTGTTTTATTTTACCTTGCAATTTTCACACCCACTGTGGTATAGGCCAAATTTATACTAGTTGCTTTCAAATGAGGACTGTCATTCCATTGGCTCATTGCAACAGATAACTCCTTACAGTCTGATAATCAACACACTTTGGCCACTTTATTAGTAAAGTTAATGTAGATAAGTCTTCTGCTAATCAAAATTTAGAGGCAAATTATTTGGTAAAGTTTTCAAATCAAACAAATTGAATATCTAAAAGCAATGTGTGCAACTATGAAAATTTTATAACACACTAACACCAAAGAAAGAATTCTACTTCCAAATGGTCACACATGAAAAATTTGAGTGGTAATTTAAGGCAAAATTTAATGAAAGATAAGAAATTTAGAACAGTAAGTGTTATATTATAATTATTACCATAAAACAGACACTATTTCTTTTTTTTAAAACATCATCATCACCTCTTGTTGGTTAAACTTTGAGAGGTTAATAATTTGGTTCAAGTCTCCACTTCAGAAATTAAATGTTACCTTACTCACACTTGGAAGTAGGCCAGGATAGGTGCAAGTCTCCTGACAACAGGCTTTGTTTTCGAGATCTTTCTATTCTCTGATACTAAAGGAGCCATTATTGCCTCCAACACAATTCCTCTACAGTTGTTTTGACAGTTCTTCACAGGTCCAGCTAGAAGTTGGAGGAGCAAAAGAGAAAATAAAAGTGATAAATTCTTATAAGAAAAGATTTCTGCTAACATTTTCAAACTCAAATTTGATATTCAGTTGGAGCTGGGGGCAAAGTTTCAGATAAGCCTTTATTGTATATAAAACTACTTCTCTGTCTTTGGGAGTTAAACTGATAATGAGGATGATGCAGCTAGCAAATCAGTTACATCCAAGTGTTAAAGACCATAAATCCACTTGTTTTGGGTGTTTTTGCTTGAGCTAATGCTCAAATATGTTTTCTGTCAGGAAACAAGTGGCAGTAGCTGCAGCAATGATATTGGTTCTTGGATAACCCAAGGTGCCCCATGAAATGATAATGATTTCTTTAAAATCTCCTCCCCAAATTTGAATGCACTTTATTTAAAAGCTAAATTTATGCTCTCCACAAGAGACTATGGCATGAGGTGAAAAGCCTAACTAAATATGAAATAGGATTAAGAATCACTCCACAGTGCCCAGCCCAAATGCTACCATCTCAGTGTGAAGGTCCCCTGACTTTCATTTCAAAATTACATTTAAAATAAACCAAAGACAAAAATTCTTATTTGAATGACCACATATGAAAAATTGAGCGCAGTTTTAAAATATAAGCCTAATTATAGGCAGCTGAGTACTGCCTGGGGAAAAAAAATCATATAACCTTGTAGAAGGGCCTAACTATACATTCATAGTGTCTGAATTTCTCTTCCCTCTGGCTCTAAGAGCATTTTAACTGCTTATAATCAGCATCCTCCTCTACTCCTGAAAGTAACTGGTAGTTCCAGACTTTCTTCAGTCTCCACAGAGGCTCAACCCTGCCCCTCTCATTCATAGCAGTTAATACTGCTTTCCTCTTCATCAGGAAAATTGAATTCATTGGTGTGATCCCAACATCCAGCTTTCTATCTCATTGTACCCACTACAACCTACAAGTGTATCTATGGCCACACACATTGACACTTTTCTTCCAGTCTCAGAGAAAAAGGTGAGTTTTCCTTTGTTTAAGACCCATCTTCTTCCTCTGGGAGCATCATTTAGTCAGGTGAACCTCTCTCACATACATCTCAAGCCAGTCTCTCTCTCTCTCTCTCCCCTACTGTCTCCTTTTCAGCATATAAACATCTTCAAGCTGCTCCCATCAGTGGAAAAAGATTATCCCTCAATTCCATATCTCCCTTAGCCCCATATCTGCCCCAAATTATGGTCTAGCTTCTCTCCCCACCCCACCATATCTCCAGCTAAACTTTTCAAAACATCAGCATCCATCATTTTCATTCACAGCTCCATTGCAATGTCCTCTATACCTTCCTTTCTACTGAAATTTTCCTTATTTCAGTAGTCACATTTCTGTATTTCACTAGTTACACTGAATTCTGTTAATAATTATCTACTTCTTAATGAAACTCTATTCTACCTTGACTTCAATTGAACCATCCTGTCCTGATTTTCTCCAATCCACTCACTATTTCTTCTCTCCTTTTGACATCGGCTCATCTTCCTCTACCTACTCCTTCAGTGGTGTTTCTTCACCTTCTAAATACTATTCCTCTTTTACCCTCATAAAACTTCTTTCATCCTTGTGGCTCTAAATACCACATAAAAGTGGATGTGTCCTTTACCTCCAACACTGACTTCTCTCCTGATTTTTCTATTCATATATATAACTGCCCACTAAACAACTCTACCCGAATGTCCTGTAGACATCATAAACTTAGCATGTCCAAAGTGGCATTTATCATATTCTCCCAAACTCATCTCTTCTTGCTATATCCTCTTTCTAAATTAATATCACCTCTATCCCCTGAGACATCCAAACCAGAAACTTAGGAATCATCCTTGACTGGCTACTTCATTCTCTACATTAACCAAGCATTTCTGACTTAGTCAATTAAAATGTTATTGAATATCATACTCTCCTCTCCATCCCTACTGCTTCTCCCTTAGTGAAAGCCCTGGTGATCAGAACCTAGTCTCTTCAACAGTCTCTGTATCTGTCTGCCTTTATTTGGTCTTGCTGCCCTCAAACAATCTTCTGCAAAACCACCAGACTGATATACCTAAAGGCCTACCCATATCATTCCCCTTCTTAGAAACCCTTTAGTTACTTCTCTCCACAGTTTTCTAAGCTCCTTCACATTGCATACTTTACCTTAAAGAGCTCTCTGCCCCTACTGATCTCTCCAGCTTCATCTCTCACTTCTTCCTAACTCA
The DNA here is from genome assembly GCF_002776525.5 of Piliocolobus tephrosceles. Taxonomy (NCBI): domain Eukaryota; kingdom Metazoa; phylum Chordata; class Mammalia; order Primates; family Cercopithecidae; genus Piliocolobus; species Piliocolobus tephrosceles. The sequence goes on along the minus strand of NC_045434.1, from coordinate 133,551,910 downwards.
TGTTGTATGATCTAGAAACACTTCAAAATTTCTCACAAATACCACTCTTCTTCACACATCCATGACTTCACACGGACTCAAGGGAAGATATGTGGGGTCCTTCTCTAGTTTGACTTTGATCTGTCAGTCAAACTGTGGGTATTTGTCAGCCTTTTTTGGATTACATACTCAAATTGGCTCAGTTAAAGTAGCTTTATGGTAACATAACTGGGGAAATAAGAGACAGGAAATCACACAAAAGCAACACAGAAACAGACCTAAGGGAGCACTGGAATATCATTCTAAATACAACATTAACTCTGGTAGGGCAGGAGCAGTGGGGAGCACTCCATGGCCACTCACAGTTTCCCCTCTAGAAGTATCTATTCATGGCTCAATCGTTCTACCATTATGGTGGTCCAACTGTTCATAGTGGTTCTGCTTTACTGGTTTGGGCACAATTGATTTATTTACTATCACCATACTGTGGCTTTTCTCTATTCTCTTTTCTAGTTCATGGATGTTTATTGTCTTCTCTCTGCATGTCTTTCTGTTTTACCTCACACCTGCCTTATCATTTTATGTATGATCAGAATTTAAACTTTCCCTAAGAGAGGATCAGATTGGTTGGTCAGATACCATGTGTATAGATATTGGAGGTACCTCTTTGAGAAGCATTATCCCCCGAAGTGTCCTTGTCCTGAGTGTGAGTTTCATATAGAGAAATTATGAAGATTTTTGAAAAATCTGCTACCAAGAAGACTTTGGATATAAGTGCACTCTGAGATCCCTCAAGAGAAGGTAATATAACTGGCAGAAACTTTTTATGACTTGTAAGTTCACTTTTTAGACAAGATTGGGCACATTCAGGGTGGGATGGTCTTAGATGTAAGTTCACTGTTTAAATTCTTACAGTTACACCATCATAACACTCACCTTTTACTGAGCAATGGCTAGGTGACAAATACTTTACATACATTATTTTAATTCTTATGAATACACTGGAAGTCAGTCACTATTCACACCTTACTGAAAATCAACAAGGAAAATTAGTATGTTCAAGGTTGCCCAAGTGACCTAATAAGTGATAAAAGAATTCTAATCAAAAACTTCCTGGTTCCAAGGCTAATCCTATTCCTTCTGTACCTTTGCTACATCTAGACTATATTTCTTCATCCTCTTGTCTGTAATTTATTACAGAACACTCTATAATACTAACTACTTTATAGCTTTTCTTATTCTTCAGCCTTGTCTTTGTTCAATACAAGAACAAAGTTGCAGCTTTTGACACATGATGTCCTAGTCTCATTGTGTCTAATATACGTGAGAACTTTTTCTCCAAATTTCTGTCTGTATCATTCTCAGTCAAAAATTGATCAAAGTTTAAAAATTGACAGTATGATGTCCTCATTAGTCCAGCTCTTCTCTCATTGAGAAGATGGCTTCAGTATAGATGTAGCCCAGCAGCATTTTTTTTCTTTAGTATGTGGCTGTACATTAAATATACAAATATGTTGACATCTAAGTAATTTTAAAGGGAGAGACACGAATGTGGTGTTTTAACTTTTGTTGACTCAGTAAAGAGGCTGGGAGTGTTCATATTTTAAATAAATGTATATAAAATAAAAATGTACATTTCAATGAAGTAACAAAAATGTGTGCTACAGTGGAAATACAAATATCCTCTTCTTTCTGAGTGGAGTTTTCAAAACTAAAGAGCTTAAGACCATGAACAACTACACACACCCCAGCTTATCTTAGTTCAAATACCACTCAGCAGTGCTGAGTTGAGAGAAATCCTTTGTGACATCAGGATGTTACACAACTAAACATGACTTCCAGCATTTTATTTCTATCGTTCTTTTCAAATTGCATTCACGGCCACAACTGCTCTCTTCTAATAAAGGTGAGAGCAATAGCATTTCTTCTTTTAGAATAGCAGTGATATTACCAAAGAAAAATAATCAAAGTTGGCAAATTTATTTTGGAATTCTCAATGGAAACCAACGTTCATTTAACTTGCCTCATAGCTCGCATCCCCCAAATCATCACCCGGGAATAGTAGCTTACAAATTTTAACATTAAATAAACGTAAAGTATTAGAACTGATGCAAAGTACTATTATTTTGACATACTGTAACTTGAAAAGGGTAAATCAATTTAAACCATTTTTGTTTAAAATCAGCTCCTAAGGCTATAAACTCATAGTGGTTGCCAAGTTTCAACCCAAAGTGAATGTTAAGGTCTATGTTATTAACCCTTGAAAAATGAGCTCTATCATGGAAACAATGACAGACCTGGGCACTACCAGGTGCAGCTGCTGAAACTGACAGTCAGTCAAGTAAGAGTAATGCATGGTTTCTTCATATGCAAATCACATAATATGTGCTTACCTTTAAAGAGCAATGTCAGATTATTGTAAAAGTGTTTAGATATAAATACCTTTTTTTAAGAAACCAAATTCATTTATACTGAACTCTCTATGGCTGACATAGCATGATAAATCACCTCATTACACAGGAAGCCATAAATATGGTTATTGAGGATGAGCGTGATTATAAATGAGACTGCTGGAATTCTACTGTGTCTTGCAATGACCCTCAATAAAAAGATACCTGTAGATCACGGTAAGTTACCCTTGGAAATAGTGCCCCACGCTTACAATGTTATCCAAATAAGTTTTCTGATCCTTGGGGTTTGTTTCTTAAAATAACACTATTAGAGTATATTTTTCACAGCGATGTCCATGAGTTAAACAAAAATAAACCTTCTAAACATGTTGTAACACATTAGTAAATACAAACTGATGAGTTTATATCCTGGGAAAAGTCACAAAAGTAGCCTTCTGGGGTGCTAAGGATATTCTAAATCTTAACCTGATGGTCATTCCAAGGAGTATGTGTGTTAGCTCATTTTCATACTGCTATAAAGAACTACCCAAGACTAGGTAATTTATAAAGGAAAGAGGTTTAACTGACTGACCGTTCAGCATGGCTGAGGAGGCCTCAGAAAACTTACAATCATGGCAGAAGGTGAAGGAGAAGCAAGGTAGCTTCTTCACAAGGTGTCAGGAAGGAAAACTGCTGAGCAAAGAGGGAAAAGCCCCTTATAAAACCATCAGATCTTGTGAGAACTCACTCATTATCATGAGAACAGCACAGGGGAGATAGTCCCCCAAGATTCAGTTACCTCCACCTGGTCTCTTCCTTGACACCTGGGGATTAAGGAGATTATGGGAATTACAATTCAAGATGAGATTTGGGTGGGAACACAAAGCCTAACCATATCAATGTGTGTGTATACATGTGTGTGTATAATCACAGAGCTGTACACTTAAGATTTGTGCACTTTATGCAGATTATTTTGCAATTTTTTACAAAAAGTTAAAAAGCAAAACAAAGCAAAAACATTCTGACATCCCTAAGTCATTTTTTAAATCACAACTTAGAACAAGAACTGCTAATGTGAACTTTAAGTATCACCTCCCAAATTGGAAGCCCATGTCCTATTCTCCAGTCCTTGCCTCCCAAATCCTTTTATATTCTTCATGTAAAAAAATGTCAAGGTAGAACTCTTCCTAGGGTGAATTTACTATTCAAGTCTGGAAACATTCAGGCTAAAGTGAGATTTCCAAAAAAGATTGTAATGCCTTTATAGAGAAGAAGTAAGATGAGAAGTCGTCCAGACAGCTGGCAGACAAAAAAAGGACAGAGAGAAGGGAGATGTAAAGTGTTCTGAAATATATACAGTGCTGAAGATCAAAGATCCCTAGTATGTCCATCCAAGGGAGTCCCCACAGGTTTCTTGATCCTCAGTTCATCATTCCCACCATTATTCATATTCTTATAAACCTCTCACATCCAGCTCACTTCCCTCTCACCTGCTCAATCACCAGGCATAGGACAAAAGGAACTACAAAGTCCCCAGCTGTGCTGTCTGCCAAAGACAATAGGTGCTGTAACAATAGCTCAGGCTCATGTTTAAAAATCAGAACGTCCATTTGATTTTCAATTTATCTTTACGTTAGAAACTTTTCTGGCTCTTGGTAACAGAAAACCCAAAGCATATTCGATATCTGTGCTTATGCAGTACACAGACACCTGAGTATATGGTAAATGTAGTTTTTGTAGCACATGTTGCTCCTTATTTAATTCATTTAGCCTGACAGAGTTCATAAAAATGAATGCAACAATAGTAATATTTCATTTAGGTCCACTGGCATTTCTCATGATGTACCTTAAAAAGATATAATACATATTATAAATGTGAGAGCAGATGTATACACAGACATGCTTTTCACTCCAAGGTACATTAATAGAATGATAAATTCCATGCATTAAATCTATAAGAACCAAAATACTCCGAGTTAAGACATCTGTACAGAATTAGGTGCCAAATGAAATGTCACAATCAAATAAAACATTTCTGTATGATAATCATAGGTTTTTTTTTTTTTTTAGAGCTAGAAAGAACCTTTGAAATCACCCAGTACAACTTGCTCATTGACAGACATCTAACCTGAGTTTTTAAAAAATTAAATGACTTATACAAGCCTATACAGCAAGTTAGTGAAAAGGCCATAGCTAGAATCTTCCTTCTCCAGGTACAGTGCTCCTTCTACCACATCATTAGCAGCAATGGCTTATGAAGAAAAAATGCACAAGATGTCACTGTAATAACCTCATGTGCTCATTTTAGTGTGTCAACGGATGCTTTTTGTGATGCATGCTCATAATTTCTCACACTTCTGCTAACTTGATCAATCTTCCCTCTTCTTGAAGACTGGAACAGGAATCAAACTGGATTCTTTAGACCCTAGAGCACATAGTGCAAATTGAATGGACCCTGTGGGCACACGGTTGGTGATGGAGTCAAACATTGGTCACTTATATTCTACATGGGTATTCACACAGGGTCCACTTATCCAAACAAACAAGATCAAAATTGTATTTATTTAATATAAAACCTGCATCCTAACTAGACCAACCTAATCTGAGAACTGAAATTTAAAAGAAGTATTACAATTTAAAATGTCTCAACATAGAGCTCAGAACCAAAGCAGACAGAAGCCATGGCAGCAGGGAATGAAAGGGAATAACAATTTAAGTCCCAGAGCACACTGGGTCCACCAAAAAGGTTTCAAAATCACAAATTTAAAAGATCTTTAAGACATAGTCTAATTTCTGAAAAGTATATGAAAATTTCAACTGCAATACTTCACCTGATATCTGACATGCGATTACCAAAGACCTAAACTGAAGGCCACAGAAAACACTGAAACAAACACCCAGCATTGCTGTTGCCCAATTTGGCTTTGAGAAATCATATTTGAGTAACACAAACTTCAGTTTACCCTTCTATGCAGCAGCATAAGTCAGAAACTGTGCCTGTGTCTCAGCTGAAACGTGACATGAAACTAAGTACGAAGCAGCCAACTCCAGTTTAGACAATGCAGTCTTAGAACAACTCTTACCACAAGGACAGTGAAATATTGCAATAGTATCAGGTTTCTAACTAATACAAATGATTGGAAGACTCCGTGTAAATGTTTGAATTCAGAAAATTATCAAGGAAGCAAAAAAGACCAAGAAATTAAGGTTAACACAAGCTGTCTTTTGTTCTTTTATAGAAATGTGTGGATGGAAACCATTAACAGCACTGCCTTGGACACTAGTAAAATTCCTGCAGAGTGTTTTATAAAGGCAATGAACTTGTATGTGCCTCACTGAACAGACCTGCTATTAAATCTTCCCTAAGAAATGGGATGAGATTGCTGGGGTGTTTTGTGAGCAGTGTGAGCTTTGTCCATACATGGCAAGGAATTTTAATCACTGACCCCAAAATTATGATTTCCCTAAGTGAAATAAAATAGAAACCAATCCAGTACACACTCTACATCATCAATTTTTAATCTACCTCGTTTTAAAGATTTCTCTTGTTAGAAGTAGATTTGGGGGAAAGGAGTAGAGTAGAAATCTCAAATGACAAATATCCAGCCTTGACAACCCAATCACAAACAAATTAAATGTCCATCTCTGTCACAGCTGGCAACCCCAGCCTGGCCTGAGGGAAATCCTCCACGTTGTTTAGAGCAAATGTATTGGAAGTTAATCAAAATCTAATGAATCCCTTAGGAAAATAGCTCCTTAGTCCACATCTGTAAGAACTGTCCTAGTTTGGAGGAGGTATATACCAGTTGTTTTCTGGGATAACAATTGTGTAAACAAGAGAACTGGACACCCCCAGGAAAACATTTCAGCTATGTCTGTTACCCAAATCTACGTCTTCACCCACCAAAGTGTCAAGGTAATTCATCTGTTGATCTGTCTAACAATACATTTTATTACTGACATGTAGGGAGAGAAAAGACCAGAAGGAGGAAAGTTGTCAGGGCAAAGGGAAGAGGTAATTTTTGACTTCTAAACAAAGCCTGTCTATAATTATTTGGTCTTATCAACCCCTCCAGTTTATTTTGAATTTTCTAAAAGTATGAAAAAAACAAAAAAGATGCTTATAAGGGTGAATTTTGAACATTAATTTAATCAGAGGAAAACAAGGGACATGAAAAGGGCAAGGAAATAAGAAAAAGGTACCAAGAAAGTTATCATTAGCAGTAATCATACTCGTCCTGAACCCTGGTTCTTTTCAGAACTGCTTACAGTGCTGAAAAACGAGCCCTTTCAATTAAAAAAAAAAAAAAAAAAAAAAAAAAAAAAAAAAACCTGTAATAATCAGACATTTTTCTTGGGCTTCCAAGATTCCAGGCACTTCACGCACATTATCTCTAAATCTCATTATTGCCTGGCAAGGAAGGGGTCATTATCCCCATTTTGTAGATGATAAAACTGAATTTCGGAGAGATTTGAACCTTGCCAAGCACAGAGCTGATAAGTAGCAAATAAAAATTCCTACCCACGGCTTGAGCTGTTTTTACCTCACCAAGATCAAATTCTCTCCTTTCTGCCCCTCTCTCTTTCTGGTCTTCTCAATGGTTTTCTCTCTTAGGGAAGTCCTATTGTTTATAGTTCCAAATCTAAAGCAAATTAAAAGCTGTCTCATACCAAAAGGCTACTCCAAAGCATGTAATCAGCAAGACAGGTAAAATCACTTGGTTCTATTATGTTGCAGATTATATAATTAGTCAAAGCAAAATGGGGCATAGAAATGTGGAAGCAAACAGGTTTAGGGCTACACTTCCCTTATGTATATTCAACCTTTGCACAAAGACTTATTGTTCCCGCCTTTCTTAGCAGATTCGAAAGTGCTGAGTTCCAATGCCATTTTAAGGTTTACAATCCCTGGAAGGGCTCACATGAAAATGAGGCAGCAACCATATGGTTTCAGTTTCCTCCTCTGCCCCCACAAAGAAGCCTACTACACACCTCTAATTAAAGGATAAACATTCACACTAGAAACTGTAATTAAAGGATTTATACACACCTAGGATCCTCTTGACAACACACTCATTCATATTAGTATGTAAAAGTTTTATTTACTCCCATGGGAACTTACAATTGTAATGCCGTTTTATGGTCCATCCCAAAGGCATAACTTGAAGGGGCTGGAGACGCCTTTGAAAAAAGAAAAGAAAAGAAAAAAAAAAAAACTAGAAATCTAACTTGATTGAAATGATGACCTTTTTTGCTGGGTGTGGTGGCTCACGCCTATAACCCCAGCACTTTAATCAACCTGAGGTCAGCAGTTCAAGACCAGCCTATTGAACATGGTGAAACCCTGTCTCTACTAAAAATACAGAAAAAAAAATTGGCCAGGCATTGTGGCACATGTCTGTAAACTCAGTTACTCGGGAGGTTGAGGCAGGAGAATCGCTTGAACCCAGGAGGCGGAGGTTGCAGTGAGTGGAGATGGCACCACTGCACTCCAGTGGGCAAAAGAGTGAGACTCCATCTCAGGAAAAAAAAAAAAAAAAAAAAAACAAGAAGAAATGATGACTTTTTAAAACTGTTTGAAATCTCTCTGAGAACTATATTTAGTAATCTTTGCTAGGAGCCATTTTGGTGTCCACATACTAGCCCCCTTACGGACAACATGATGTCACTTAGTGTCAAAATATTATGGGAGCAAGAGCCTAGGAGTTGGAGTCAGAAATGCAATAGCTTTGAATTCTGGCTTTGATTCTTTCTAGGTGCTGACTTGTGGTATATTATTTAAATTCCTTGAGTCTCAATTTCCTCATAGAGCAAGATCAATATATGTTTCACGGGGTAGTTGTGGGGATTGAATGAGGTAAAGTACATAAAGCCCAACAGAATACCTTGGCACATATCAGGGTGAAAAGTTGCTCTGTTCTATATTTCTTTCTCTAAATTCTAGTAACAGATTCATTCAACCAGTGTTTCAACAAGTGCTTTTTGTGCTTTTCGAGGTAAAAAGCACAAATCTAAGATTTTAGGCAATAAAAGGGGTAAGTTATTATCTTTTCTTAGTCTTAAAGAACTTCTGGATTAGTGGAGGACTTACTTATACATTACATACAAGTATATAAGAAATTTTATCTTAGGCACAATGTGATAAGTAAAACTAATAACTAATATTTATTTAATTCTTTCATTATGCCAAATACTGTGATTTATACCATTTAGTTTCATGCCTATAACCTTAGTGCTATAGGAGGTATTAGTAAAGTTCTGTGAAAGCCCAGAGAAAGAAATTATTAATACCAAGAAAGGAAACTCCGAAAGCTCTTCTAGAGTATTTGTGATATTTAAATCAGGTTTTAAAAGATGAACAGGATTTTAACAGCCTGAGATATTTAATTGTCTAGGAGGAAAAGGTCAGGCACAGTGTCTCACACCTATAATCACAACACTTTGGGAAGTTGAGGCAGGAGAATTGCTTGAGGCCAGGAGTTTGAGCCAGGCTGAGCAATACAGTGAGATCCCTATCATCTCTACCAAAAACAAAAAAGAATTTTTTAAAATTAGCCAGGCATAGTGTCACATGCCTGTAATCCTAGTTACTTGGAAGACTGATAGCTTGAACTCAAGAGTTGAGGTTACAGGCAGCTATGATAATACCACTGCACTCCAGCCTGCATGACATAGTGAGACCCAGTTTCAAAAAAAAAAGGGAGAAGTGGAGGGAACAGAAACAGCAAATGTAAAGATCATGAAAGCATTCAGTTCAGTATTTCTAGAAAATACAAGTATCCCATAGTAGCCACTGGACTAGAAGATGAAGCTGTAAAGTTAGGATGGACATAAATGGTAGAGACCACAGAGACCATGCTAAGGACTGGGTCATTTCCCTATGAATTACCCAGTCAGATCTATGTTTTAAGAAGACCATGGGAGTGAATGCAACAGATTAGAAAGAGGAATAACTGGATATAGAGAGTCCAATTCTGGGCCTGGAAATAAAAGTCCAACGAGTACATATGTTCACTACTATCCCTGCCAACAAGTCAAGGTAAATGCAGTTCTTTCCAGTGGCATTGGTCTGTGTAGGGAAGAATAAAGATTCAACCTGAATTTGTGGCTGTCACTGCCTTCCAGGAAGGTTAGACTCCTGACAGCCTGAACTGTGGATTGAAGGGGTCTTCACGTGGGAAATTCAATAGGCTAAGAAAAAGTTGTTTAATAAATTTTAGGAACCAGAGAGGAGATATAAGCCAAGTCTAGGCTTCAGGAAGATTCATACCAGAATTTTTTTTTACATAACTGGGCCTTTTGTAGCTACACATCACACTCATAAAAATTCAATCACCAGTAATGCATCAACTCCAAAACAATGACTTGATAGCCTTTTTTCTTCTTTTTTGCAGTGGGTGGAAGGATAGTTTTTTGATTTTTGTTTTTGTGGGGTTTTTTTTTTACATTTAATGCTCCTCAGCCTCTCAAGGAAAGGATGTTTATCCTCATCCTTGTTTCCTAAGCCCCTACACAGGACATGGAACATAGAGGATGCTGCATAATTTAATAAATGTTTAATTATTTGATCAATTAATTCAAGTCAGAAGGCCATAATAGGCTAAACCAGACTTCAGCTGGTTCTAGTTATGTGGATCAATGTGAGAGCCACTTCTTTAGCATTTTAGACAAAGTGGCTCCATAAGGACCTTAGGTCCATTTCCAGGCCATCCTTGCATTTGTAAAAAGAAGGTTTCTAGGAGAAAGTTGTTTCCACTTCCCCCAAGCTCTGTAATATGTATAAGACCGCACAAAATGCAATAGAATTTTTTCCCTAAATAGATATTTATTCTACTCTTCAGAACCTTGTAAGCATGGAGTATTAGCATTTTTGTGAATTGGTCTCCCCTGAACAGATAAATGCCTGATATATGCTAATATATATGATTTATGTATCTTTTTAGATAGACAAGCCTATACAAGAAGTCTAGAAGTTATAAACCTTCATTTTCTTCCTTGAGTCTTCTACCAGTCTGTAATTGAGTCCTCCTTGCCTGGTCTCTGTCTGTCTTCACCTTTTATTTATTCCTGCTCTTTCAGCAGTGTCTCAGCTCTTTCTTGTTGGCCTTGGACATGGATTTTCAGCCAAATGGTTCCATCCAGTTTTCTCTCCAATGGAGCTGTGTATGACTTGTACAGCTCCAGGGTAACCGAGAAAATAAAGGAAAATGATCATTCCTTGTCCGACTCAAAATTAAATATGTAAAAGACAAATATTTATTTTGTCTGATTGCATATTCAAGCAGACTCTATTGATATGCTTACAGAGTTGTTCTGATTTCTTTATTTTTCCAAAGAATCTTTTCTGTCATCCTTGATAGGTATGTGCCAGAACTCCAGAGAGTATAGTTAGAACTCTGACCCCCCAAAAAAAGAGGTGGAGGAGAAAATCCTGTCTTGATACAATACCATAAAGATATAAAGTAGGAAAAATTTAAAAAATTAATTTTCATGACATTGAGATTTTTCATATTTAAAAATTATGTATCTATTTAACAAATACTTCTTAATGACTCTACTATAAAGCTAACTTCAACCAGCTGGGACGTAACATGAACAATGCTGACAGGCTGCAGTTGAAAACATGAGCCCCAACAAGCCTTAATTTCCATGAAAGAGTACAAATTATTGCGAACATAATCCAGACGCAAAAAAGGGCTGGCAAACAGAGAACTTTGGATAAATTATGTTCCATTAAACATGCCATTACTTTTAATGCTGTACTTACTGGACACTTTGTAGACCTTTTTTTTTTTTTTTTTTTTTTGACAGAGGATGATTACAGAATTGTCCTCATTTTTGAAAGAACAAAACCAGAAAAAATGAAGTCCAACTTCAACTTAAAAGATTAGATCAAGCACGAAATTGTTTCATGGCCAAATTTGAGGGGTCTTGTTTAAGATTAAGATGACGAGAAGGGCTACTCACAGAGAGAAAGGATTTCAGGTCTTGCCAACATTTAAATCTTGTATAACACAAGTTGGGGATTAGTCACAAGAAACAACAGAAGGAAAGCAGTTCATTGGATACACCAGTCTTTTGCACAGTTCATCCCCAGTAATTAAAACACCTTTCCCACTTGGCAAACTACTATTCAACTCTCAAAACCCAAATCAGTTGTCACCTTCTCTAGGAAGCCTTCCCTACTCCCACCCCAGTTGAAGTTAATCCTGCCCTTCTCTGTATCATTCTCTACTGTGTACGTAATTCTATTATTGTGCTTAATTATATTTATTTGTTCATATATCAGCTTCTCTACTCAAAATATTAATTCCTTGAAAGCAGGCCAATATCTTATTGATCTTTGAAAAAGCAGAGTATCAGAAACAAAATAGGCACATTATTCACTTCATGCAACTAAAGAAGTAAGGACTAACTGTGCAAAATTGCTAAGCAGTTCTTCTTGAAACATATTTTGCACAGCCGAGAAGTCAAACAACATTCAGTCTTCAGCACCTTTGCCCTTCTTCGGCAATTTCTTTCACTCCCTTGATTTCAGCTGTTCTCATTATGATTACCAAATCTGCATTTCCATTCTTGAACTTTTGTCCAGATTCTAGATTCACTTTCGCTGCCTGCTGAACATTTCCACATGAAAAGCTCATGAATACCTCAACTTTCAATATACCCAAAAAGAATTTATTAGTCCTCTGTCACAAATTTACCCTTCTTGCTGTGTTCTCTGTATTGGTTCATTGCTTCACCATCATCCCTGTATGACAAGTTAAGCACTTAGAATCAGCTTTTCTCCTCAATTTTGCATCCCCCACGCTATTCTCCCATTGCCAAGTCCTTTCAGTCTGCCTATCGATGGTTTTTTGCTTACCTCTTCTCTTTTCCACTTCTACTGAATTAGTTCAAGCTCTCAATATATTTCTCCTGACCAATGTAATAAGCTGCTAAGAGGCTTCCTGCTTCAAGCCTTTTTAACACAACTCCCATTATGCTGCAAATTACTTCCCTAAAACAACATATTTATGTCAGTTTCCTGCTCAAAGACAACACTGATGGCTCTTCACTGGTGCAATTCCTCCTTCTGGCATGCCAAGGCCTCTGAGAGAGCCCCATGATCTCCCCTTTTCCTATGCATCCATCATTTTTTCATACTGCCCCACACAGTGCACACTCCATTCACACAGCCTCTAGACACACCTCTTTACTCCTCAAACATGCCCTCTGCTGCTCCATCCCCGACAAAGTTGTTCTACCATACCGGGAAGGTCCTCCCCTCTCACACTTCTTCTCCATTTACCTATCAACGTCCTATTCATCCTCTAGGCGAGTGGTTCTAAACCTGTACTCCATAGACCCCCAAGGGTCCAGAGGTAAAATTAAGAGATTTGTGATTTGGATGGGAGAAAAATTACATTTCCATTTCCAATAATTCCTAACTGAAATGTAGTATTTCCTTTTATTGTGAATCTAGGCAACAAACAATAAAAATACTAGAAGTACATAAGACTTTGTCACAAATAGAAATCACAGATATATCCATATCACATTATAGTCATTACAGATATCCTGAATTATAGTCATTACAGATATCTTGAATTATTACTTATGCTCATTACTACTTTAAAATCACAATAGTTATTACACCTGCAAATGAAATTTTTTATTTAATGCCTTAATAAAGAAGTGTACTTATTATTATATCACAATTTTTTTTGTATTTCAATAGCTATTTTGATACAGTTGGTTTCAATTATAATCCTTTCTCTTTCATTTTATACATTCCAAACATTATTTTGAGAACAGGTCGTTAGACACAATAATGGTTAAGGATGACCGTCTAGGTTTATCCTAAACTCTACCACAAGATGTTTTCCCACACCTCATCCCTACCCCACACAGTATAAATTAATATCTTCTTCTACTTGATTCCATCAACTAGTTGAAACCCCTCCTGAGGCTCTCAGGAGGCCTGCCTTCTGCCTGTCTTCTTTTGTAGTTATTTATTAGTCATTTACTAGGCTTTGAGATCCTGGGGATAGGAACATTTATTTCCTGTTTTTAAGTAGCCCGTGGTGATTGCGTTCATGGTGGGTGATGAACCTGAGTTGTGCTGAACACATTTCTTTTTCAGGGAATGTTTTAGGTTGATGGAAATCAAATCAAGAAAATAAACACGTTGCTAATGTATTCTGGTGGGTGAAGTTTGTCAACTTGTAACACAAACTGAATTGCTCTGTTCTCCTACCTGATTTCTGTGTCTCAAAACAAGACAGGAAAAAAAGGGCAAGGATGAAAAAGGTGACTGTAGAATTCTACCTTTGATAATCCAGACACATGGCAATGAATAATTTATTTAAATATATATATATCTTTAGGTATATATGACTATATATACATATACTGCCTATCAATGGTTTGGCATGTAGTGTATAGTGTATAGTGTATACACAACATATTAAATATATATTATTTTATTTATAGTTCCATCACACAAGTAACAGTTTAAACAAGTTGGATTTGAACATTCACAAAAGAACATGTGGAATACTGACCAATCAAAAAACATCTATGCTTCAGGGTCAACAAAGGTATTTTTGAAACAATGATTTTTATTATTACTTGCTATTGCATAACATAAGGTCTTTGTATGAGGATATAAAACAGTTCCTTCAATGAAGGTATTTTATGTTCATTGATACCCAAATCCATAATCTTAATGGTATGGTTTAAAGAAATAATGTAACATAACATACGCATGGAGTACTTATCTCTGAACAATTAACAGAGATTGATAAAAATCAACACCAGATAAACACCCTTTTGACAATGAGCCTCATTATATGACGCATGGGAGAAACAGAAGTTGTGAATGATAAAGATGATATAAAAGAAAATGCTGCAAGAGATTCAATTTAATACAAAGATGAATATTACAAATACACGTTTAACTGAATAATCAAATATTTAGTCATTCTTTTATATTATTCCCACTAAAAAACTAAGACATAACAAATGGCCCCAAAACCATCTGCTAGGAACATCCATGTGCATGCTAATTTTTTATAATTCATAGTTTGAAGTTATTTATGCAAGCTTCCTATTCTCCTTCTTTAAATTTTGGCCATTTCTGTGTTCCCTGACTCATTCCTACTTCTTACAACAGGGCAAGGGAATTACCAATATTAGTAGTAGTAATAATAATAATAGTGTCCTGCAGCTTTTAATGTTTTAGCTACTAATATTTCATGTTAATTATCATAAGAACACTCTAAGGAAAACAGGACAGGTATTGCACTAAATATATAGATAAAAGGACTAAAGCTCATGGAAGTTAAGTAATTTGCTCAAGTTCCCACAGCCTGTGAATAATGAATAACTGAGTCAAAACATGTATCCAGGCCTAATGAGTCTGAATGCAGTTCTCTTTCTGTTTCCATTCTACCCAAGGAAGAGTTAAAGATCATATAACTCGGTCTGGGTGATTTCTGAATCTAATTTCAGCTCTTCACCAATCATTGTGGTTAAAGGAATGATTTACCATAGATATACAGTAGGCACTTGGTTATTTGTTCATTTAATTATGCAACAAATAGTTTTTTTAGCACCTCACATTTGCAAAGCCTATAAAATCGATTGGCAGATCCAGTTGCCCGTAAGCACTTAGGGTATTTACATTACAAGGAAACAACTTAGCCTGGCATATTTTTAACTTTTCAGGATAGTTTTCAAAGGGGAGTCAACACGGACAACAACTTATTAGTCATTCTTGTATCCATCCTAATTGTTAAGAGGAGGAAGGTAGAGAAGGACACTGTGTAGAAAACGAAAGGCTGTCATAGTGAACACTGTAGTACATCACCCAGATACCACCTCACCCAAGGTCATTCTCCCTCCCCAGGAGCAACCTACATCCAACGACTAATCTACGCATGGGTGCAGAGTCCAAGCCTCATTGCGGAGCCAACAGTGCCCCCCTCATGTGTAGACCATCCCAGCCCCTGAACCCAAACTGACTGTCCAATCCTGCTTCCTCACTCTGTCATAGACATTAATCTTACGGGACAAGAAAGAAAGTTCTTAAATGGGATTTTGAGCCAAATTGCCAACTCACCAGTTGCTGTTGATCTCCTCACTTATGGTAGATGGAGCATAAATGGCCCCTGACATGTGTCAGTGGTGCTATTGTTAAAATTTCCACCACTGGAGAACTGAAATGGTAAACCACTGGAAGAAAATGACTGGTAGGTGTAATGTCTCATGCACTTGAGAAATATGGGAGAAATGGCAAGTGTAAGGATAGTGAAGGCTATTTCTTGGGACAATCAGTGATTTCAGAGAAAGATAATGAAAGGCTGAGAGTGATTAATCAGCAATTGAAGGCTAATTATCAAAGTCGGAGCACCTCAATCCTGCATATAAAGAGTCTCATCTCCTTCAGTCAAGGGACAAAAAGCTGAGGATCAGAACTTGAACTTCACAAGTAGCAGAGTTGAATTCTTGGTTCCTCCAAGTCACTATGCCAAGGCCAAGATTCTGATGTGGAAGAAATGAGACCCTGAGATATGGAATAGCATATCTTTGAAAATCATGAATCACCAGGTTCTCCTGAACTCTCTGGACTTCCAGAAGTAACCCACTCCTCCCTATAAAAATCTAGCATTTCCCCTCTGCTTGAAGATGATATACAGGCTCCTGCCTTGCAAGACAGCATGGATCCCCTCAGAACATTCCCCCAACTTGTCTCCCTGGCTATTCAATGATTATCTAGTATTAAGTCACAACAAAACATAGTTGATGTTGAGCTGGGCCTGCTGAACAGAAAGAGATAGTATCTGCAAAGAGCTGCAGAATCTAGACAACATGTACCAATAGGAGGCAAGAAAGTACATATGGGCTTGGATGTTGAGAGTGCTGGATCAAAGGAGGTAGAACATGAAGTTGGATAAATGAAAAGTTACTTATTTTGAAGCCCTTGTTAGGATTATACATCCTGGTAAAGACCCTGGAAATTCATATTAGCACACTACTAGGATGATCCTTTGAACTTTAGAGAAAACAAAATCTAGTAAAGAATGCTCCAATTGCCATGGCAGATGGTAGAAGAGGGATCAAAGGACTTAGAAAAATGGGTATACTCCTTTGGGTATATACCCAGTAGTGGGATGGCTGGGTCATATGGTACATCTAGTTCTAGATCCTTGTGCGGCACTACTCACAATAGCAAAGACTTGGAATCAACCCAAACGTCCATCTGTGACAGACTGGATTAAGAAAATGTGGCACATATACACCATGGAATATTATGCAGCCATAAAAAAGGATGAGTTTGCGTCCTTTGTAGGGGCATGGATGCAGCTGGAAATCATCATTCTTAGCAAACTATCACAAGAACAGAAAACCAAACACCACATGTTCTCACTCATAGGTGGGAACTGAACAATGAGATCACTTGGACTCGGGAAGGGGAACATCACACACCGGGGCCTATCATGGGGGGTGGGGGGGGAGGGATTGCATTGGGAGTTATACCTGATATAAATGATGAATTGATGGGTGCTGATGAGTTGATGGGTGCAGCACACCAACATGGCACAAGTATACATATGTAACAAACCTGCACGTTATGCACATGCAACCTAGAACTTAAAGTATAATAAAAAAAAAAAAAAGGTAAAAAAAAAAAAAAGAAAAAGAAAAATGGGTACACTAGAATACATATACTAAGTAAGGCCAGAAAAACCACCAGCTGGCTTTGGCCTGCTGCAAGGCCCAGAGGACTCTGTTTACTAAAACAATAAGAAATGCACTGGCTACAGGGACACCAGCATCACTGAGAAGCTCAGTAGTGGCTGTCTTCTGTTGGCCAGGGCTGACAGAAATAAATTCCATTATAAAACTGGGCCCCTTGATGGCAGACTGGATGATAAAATCCTAAAATAATGGAGACCAGGTAGTGGAACATAGCCATGAGAAGTAAGGTGAACACTCAAGATTGGAATGGCAGGCTGGAGGGTCTGACTCACAGAGTGCTATGGAGATCATTAATAGAATATAGCATTCCTAAGGGAAATATAAATGGGATGGCAACAAGGGTACTACTCAATTCACATAATCAAAAGAAATCAGAGATGGATGATTGGGAGGCTGTGGGCACATAAGAAGGCCAATCCCTTGCCCAGTTTCTGTGCCTGAGCCAGTTTTGAGGCCCAGAACTGACTGACTGAAGGAGATGCTGGGTCCCCAGGAGGAAGGCTCTGCAACACCATGCAAGTATACATGGTAATGATTCCCCAGTCCAAAAGGGACCTATAGCCATTTACTCTGGCAACCATATACTGGGGACAGGGTAATTTCAAGTATTTTGAAGACTGTTGGATCCAGGGTCCATGCTGACATTTATACCTAAGAACTCAAAGCATCAGTCACCACCCTCTATTAGACTGGAGACATGGTTTGAAAAAAAAAAAAAAGACTCCAGCTCACAGACGGTCCACTGAATCCATAGACTCTCCCAGTGGGTACTCCAATTGGAGAAGACTTTTTGGTAGTTGCACAACCTTAGCATTAGTTTCTCGGACAGCCAAGAAAGTAAATCAAAAACAATATTGCATCTTGAGGAAACTGAAAGATGTTTGTGCCACCCTTAAAGACCTAAAGGACTTAGGGGTGGTGTCACCACCTAATTTCCATTCAATTTACCAGTCTGGCCCCTGAAAAATCAGGTAGATCCTGAAGGATAACTGTAAACTACCACTAACTCAACCAAGCACTAGCCTTCATTGCAGGTACTGTGCCAGGTGCTACAGCAGATTTACAGCCTCTAGTACATGATGTGCAGCCATTGATCGGGCTTATGCATTCTTTTCCATCTCTATCAGAAATAGTTCTCACAACAGTGTACATGCACAACCTTGCCCAAGAGCTAACTTAACTCTCTGACTCTATACAACAATGTGGTATAAAGAGACCTGGATCATGCTGCTGTGTTGTAGAGCATCACATTGGTCTGCTATATCAATGATATGCAAATTGGGCCAGAATATCGAGAAGTAACAAGCATGTTGGAAGCTTTAGTAAAACAAATAACACGTTGGCTTTCCATGCTGACAGTGCTCTAACAAACATGGCAAACAGTCTTAAAACCCACCCGACATTCTGTAAGAAGTATGGCAAGCACCAACCCCACAAAGTGATACAGTACAAGAAGGGCAAGGATTCTCTTTATGCCCAGGAAGAGTGACATTATGACAGGCAGCAGAGTGGCTATGGTGGGCAGACTAAGCTGGTTTTCTAGAAAAATGCTAAAAGTGCAAAGAAGATTGTACTGAGGCTTCAGTGTGTTGAGACCAGCTGCAGATCTAAGAGAATGCTGGCTGTGAAGAGATGCAAGCATTTTGAACTGGGAGGAAATAAGAAAACAAAGGGCCAGGTGATATCCAGTTCTAAGAATCATCTTTTGTTTTATTATGAAGAAAATACAATTTTGATATTATGTTAAAAACAAATGTATCATTCTAATGGGCAGAGGGAAGCCCTACAAAGATTAAAAGGTCTGCAACATCAGTAAAATACTGGGGGAGGGGGGGGTCCAATGACCTGGGATCATTCTGGGACATCCTCTCAAAATAAAAGAAGAAATTGCATCTCCTACCTCCCACCACAAAGAAAGAAGTAAAATGTCTGGCAGGCCTCTTGAGTTCTGGAGGAAGCATATTCTACACTTGAGAATATTACTCTAACCTATATACCAGAAAGCATGAAAGGCTGACAATTTTAAAGGCAACCCAGTGCTGGAAAGTGTTCTGCAGCAAGTCCAGGTCTTGATACAAACAGTCCTGCCACTTGGGCAATAGAACACAACAGACTCTATGGGCTTACAGGTATTTGTGATGGGAAAAAACTGTGTGGAGCTAATAGCAAGCCATAATATGGGAATCACAATTAAGAATTCTAGCATTTGGCTAGGCCTGATGTCTCACATCTCTAATCCCAGCACTTTGGGAGGCCAAGGCAGACGGATCACGACATCAGGTTCGAGACCGGCCTGACCAACATGGTGAAACCCCGTTTCTACTAAAAATTCAAAAATTAGCTGGGTGTGGCGGCAGGCACCTGTAATCCCAGCTACTCAGGAGGCTAAGGCAGGAGAACTGCTTGAACCCAGGAGGCAGAGGTTGCAGTGAGCCAAGATCATACCATTGCACTCCAGCCTGGGTGACAGAGCGAGACTTCATCTCAAAAAAAGAATCCTAGCATTCTACAAAGGCAGGCAAGTCACAAAGTCAAGAGAGCGAGACCATCCTGGCCAACATGGTGAAACCCCGTTTCTACTAAAAATACAAAAATTAGCTGATTGTAGTGGCAGGTGCCTGTAGTCCCATCTACTCGGGAGGTTGAAAAAGAGGAATCGCTTGAACCCGGGAGACGGAGGTTGCAGTGAACCAAGATCGCGCCACTGCACTCTAGCCTGGGCAACAGAGGGAGACTCCGTCTCAAAAAAAAAAAAAAAAAAAAAAAAAAAAAAAAAAAAAAAAAAATTCCCTAGCATTCTAGAGCAAAGGCATACCACCAGCAGTGGCAAATTAGGTACCTTCCAAAAAACACAGCTTTTGACATGCTACTGGGCCCTGGTGGAAATGAAAGCATGATCCACAGAACAGTAAATAACTATGCTGTCAGGACTGTTCATCATGAGCTGGATTCTGTCCAGTCTCAAGACAGCTGCAGCAGTGGGATACATCCCAGTAATCTTTCTTTAAAGTTTTCACCCAGAAAAGAAACCCACCAAAAACCTGAAGGAGTTGTTCCCAGAACTTTTACCGGCAAATGGATCTGAGCAGCACAAGCAGTAAACTTTAACAGACATTTTAATGCACTGTCCAGATCACCCCTTCGCCTCATGCCAGAAACACTCATTCCCCCAGCTACCATGAGTATTAGTGATGGACAGTTCACAGCTGTTCCTCAATATCGTTCCTCAAGATACTGCCCTCAGCTAATGACAGCCACCTCTTCCAATGTCATGCTCCCTTCCCAGGGCAACTGGTATCAAATGACTGATCAATACAGGGCTACAAAGGCTCACTGCCCTTGGCCCAGGACCATTTTAGCTCCACAGTTCCTGAGAGTCAGCTGAGATATCTGTTGTGACTATAATACAGTTCAAATTTTCTCTCTCAATCATCCTGCCTTCTTCATCCCCTTATAGGTGTTGATCCAAGAACATTCCCTAGTAAACTTTCTGCATGCTAATCTCTAAACTTTCTTCCCAGAGAATCTGACCTGTAACAGCTATACCTAGAGTGGCCAATCTTTCCTTGATATACTCTTTTTACAACAAAGGCTTTTTTTAGATATGGGATCTCACTATGTTGCCCAGACTGAAGTGTAATGGCTATTCACAGGTGCAATCACAGCTCACTATAGCCTCAAACTCCTGGGCTCAACTGATTCTCCTGCCTCAGCCTCCCAAGTAGCTGGGACTACAGGCACATGTCACCACACCTGGATGCAAAGGCTTTTTGTAAACTGAGATTTTATAACTTTGAAAAACAAAACTCACATGGCTGCCCTAATGTTTAATCCACAATTTCAATTTCCAAGTTGCCTTTCAAAACCTTATGTTAAAACTAAAAAGTCATCTAGACCATATAAATACCTATACTCTGTATCTTTGTAGTTATTTACTTAAACAGCTGTTTTATTACTTTGTAAACATATTTTCCCATTCTATGAAATCAACATTATTGTTAAATTTTATATCTTTCTTCTTTCATAAAATGATAAAAATTCATTGCCTACTATTTCATTCAGTTTCTACTGAGAAATAATTACAAATTCTTAAAACTTCACATCATCAATATTATCAATCTACTGCCTTATAACTTGGAAGAACTACTGAACCAGGAATCTAGACTTCTTAGTTTAGCTTTTTTATGTGACTTTGTATTACTCACTTTATTTATTCATTTAGCAAATATGGTACAGTGCTTGGGGTGTTTCAGAAATTGCACTCAATTATTCTGAGCAGAAAGAATAAGGAAGACAGGCAGCCCCAATCCTCATGAAGATTAGAACCTAATGGTGAAAGCAGACATTAAACAAGTCATGATATAAATAATTGTTTGACTAACAATTGTGGTATGTGTTCTGAAGAGTAAAGCCACAGTGTCATGAGTATGTAGAACAGAAGGCCCTAACCTAGCCTAGGATGCCTGAAATTCCTTGAGGTAATGGCATTTAAGCTGAGATATAAAGAACAGATGAAACTTAACAAGATGAAAAGGGGGAGAGAGATTTATAGACAGAAGGAACTTTATACTTGTTCATAGAACTAAAGGAAGGCTACATAGTAAGAGAAAAGCAGAGACACAAGGAGCAAGCCATATCACACGGGGCCTTGCACATCAGAAGGACAGTTTTGAACTTTATCCTAGGTGCAGCAAGAAGCCATTTCAGAGTTTTAGGCAGGAAAAAGACACAGATTTCCTTATATGCATAATGTTAATAATACCATCTGCCTGCTTACCTTATCAGTTGCTAAGAAAATCAATAAGATATTGGATGTGAAAAAAAAATCACTAGAGGGCAGAGCAGGATGGCTGAATAGAAGCCTTCACCAATCATCCCCCACTCAGGAACACCAAATTTAACAACTATCTACACACAAAAAAGCACCTTCTTAAGAACAAAAAGGCACATGAGCAATCACAGCACCTGGTTTTAATTTCATGTTGCTGAAAGAGGCACTGAAGAGAGTAGGAAAGACAATCTTGAATCACCAATGCCACCCCTCCCCATCCCCTGGCAGCAGCCATGTGGCACAGAGAATTCATGCATTTGGGACAGGGAGATCACCCAGTGATTGTGGGAACCTGCACTGAATTCAGTATTGGGGAAAATCCCACCCCCGATATTCAACGTGGGTTCTTTTCTATTTCCCTAAGCGTCGGCTCATCTGAGAAACAAAGGGAAAGAGTACAGGAGACAGAAATTTTAAAGCTGGGTGTCTGGGGGAGACATCACATGTCAGCAGGTTCTGTGATGCTCCCTGAGCCATAAAACCAGCAAGTTTTTATTAGCGATTTTCAAAAGCAGAGGGAGTGTACGAATAGGGTGTGGGTCACAGAGATCACATGCTTCACAAGGTAATAAAATATTACAAAGCAAATGGAGGCAGGGCGAGATCACAGGACCACAGGAAGGGGCGAAATTAAAATTGCTAATGAAGTTTTGGGCACGCATTGTCATTGATAACATCTTATCAGGAGACAGGGTTTGAGAGCAGGCAACCGGTCTGACCAAAATTTATTAGGCAGGAATTGCTTCATCCTAATAAGCCTGGAAGAGCTACAGGAGACCAGGGCTTATTTCATCCCTTTGTCTTCAACTGTAAAAGACAGCATCACCCAAAGGGGCCATTTCAGAGGCCTTCTCTATCTCAGGGATGTTCCTTGCTGAGAAAAAGAATTCAGCAATATTTCTCCTATTTGCTTTGAAAGAAGAGAAATATGGCTCGGTTCCTCCCGGCTCACTGGCAGTCAGAGTTTAAGGTTATCTCCCTTGTTCCCTGAACATTGCTGTTATCCTGTTCTTTTTTCAAGGTGCCCAGATTTCATATTGTTCAAGTACACATGCTCTACAAACAATCTGTGCAGTTAATGCAATCATCACAGGGTCCTGAGGCGACATACATCCTCCTCAGCTTACAAAGATGATGGGATTAAGAAATTAAAGTAAAGACAGGCTTAGGAAATCACAAGGGTATTGACTGGGGAACTGATAAGTGTCCATGAAATCTTCACAATTTATGTTTAGAGATTGCAGTAAAGACAGGTGTAAGAAAGTAGAAAAGTATTAATTTGGGGAACTAATAAATGTCCATGAAATCTTCACAATTTATGTTCTTCTGCCATGGCTTCAGCCAGTCCCTCCATTCAGGGTCCCTGACTTCCTGCAACAACTCAGTGCTGCCATGTCATGGCAGAAAGCAAAACCAGGCTAAACTCAGCTGATGCCCACCAATGGAGGGACTATGTAAACCAACCCCAGCAAGAAAAGAATTGTCCATCCTAGTTGTTGGAAATTGAGTTTTGACAAGCCTCACCACCACAGGCTAAACTGCTCTGGAGTTCTAAATAAGCCTGAAAGGCAATCTTGGCCACAAGGACTGCAGTTCCTAGGCAACTCCTAGTGTTGTGCTAGGCTCAGAGCCAGGGGATGTTAGGAGCATGCAGACTAGTGAGACACCAACCAGAGCAGCTAAGGGAGAGCCTGCACCAACCCTCCCACAACCCAAGGCAGTCCAGCTTGCAGCAATAAAAGTAGCTTCTTCCTTCTACTGACAGAGGAGAGGGAACAGTAAAGAGGACTTTTGCATCCCAGATATCAACTCGGCCACAGTAGGACAGGGCACAAGGCAGAGTTGTGAGGTCCCTTTCAGGCCCTAGCTTTCAGACAACATGCCTAGACACAGTTTGCACCAGAAGAGACCCTATTGCCTTGAAGGGAAGGACCCAGGTCTGGCAGCATTGTCAACTGCTGACTACAGAGCTCTTGGGCTCTGAAAAATGAGCAGCAATACCCAGGTCATACACTTTGGGTGAGACTCTGAGCTGTACTGACGTCAGGTGAAACCCAGCACATTCCCAGCTATGTTGGCTATAATGAAAGACTCCTTCTGTTTGATAAAAGCAGACAGAAAAGCAAAGGGAACTCTGTATTACACCTTAAGTAACAACTAAGCCACAGTGGGGTAGAGCACCAAGCAGTCTCTTGGGGTCCCTGATACCAGCTGTTGGCTCTTGGATGGCATTTTATGTCCTAGGCTAGAGGGGAGACTACTGACCTGAAGGCATCTCTAGGTCTACCCAGGGCCTGGAGGAACTCATGGCTCTGAAGGGAAGGGTACAAGTCTGTCTGCCTTTGCCACCTGCTGATTGTAGAGCCCTAAAGCTTTGAGCAAATATAGGTGATAACCATGTAACGGTTACAGTGGGCCTTGGGCAAGACCCAGTGCTATGCTGGCTTAAGGTCTGACCCAGCATAGTCCCAATGGTAGTGGCTACATGGCTGTTCATGTCAACCCACCCCAGCTCCAGGTGGCTCAGCACAGAGAGAGAGAGAGAGAGAGAGACTCTGGGAGAAAGTAAGGGAAGAGAAAAAGAGTCTCTTCCTGGTAATTGAGAGAATTCTTCCAGACCTTATCCAAAACCACCAAGGCAGTACCTCTATGAGTCTGTAAGAACTACAGTATTACTGGCCTTGGGGTGCCCGTAATACAGACATTATATCACAACACCCAAGTCCCTTTGAATACCTGGAAAACCTTCCTAAGAAGGACAGGCACGAAGAAGCCCAGACAGTGAAGACTAGAGTAAACACATAATTCTTCAACTCCCAGACACCAATTAACATCCACAAGCATCAAGACTATCCAGGAAAACGTAGCCTCACCAAACAAACTAAATAAAGAACCAAACACCAACCTGGAGAAACATGTGACTGTTCAGACAAAGAATTCAAAATCTGTTTTGAGGAAATTCAAAGAAATTCAAGATAACACAGAAGGAATTCAGATTATATCAGACAAATTTAACAAAGAGATTGAAATAATTTCAAAGAATCAAACAGAAATTTTGGAGTTGAAAAACGCAGTTGGCATACTGAAAAACACATCAGAGTCTCTTTATAGCAGAATTGGTCAAAGAGAAGAAAGAATTAGTGAGCTTGAAAACATGCTATTTGAAAATATACAGTTAGAAAAGACAAAAGCAAAAAGAATGAAGCATACCTTGAAGACCTAGAGAATAGCCTTAAGGGGTAAATCTAAGAGCTACTGGCCTTAAAGAGGAGGCAAAGACAGAGATAGAGGTAGAAAGTTTATTCAGAGAAACAATAATGGGGCTGGGCATAGTGGCTCACACCTGTAATCTCAGGACTCTGGGAGGCTGAGGCAGGTAGATCACATGAGATCAGGAGTTCAAGACCAGCCTGGCTGACATGGTGAAACCCCATCTTTATGAAAAAAATACAAAAATTAGCCAGGCAAGGTGGTGTGTTCCTGTAATCCCAGTTACTCAGGAGGCTGAGGCATGAGAATCATTTGAACCCAGGAGATGGAGGTTGCAATGAGATGAGATTGTGCCACTGCACTCCAGTCTGGGAGACAGAATAAGACCCTGTCTCTAAAACAACAACAACAACAAAAGAAATAATAAAGGAGAACTTTCCAAATCTAGGGAAAGATACCAATATGCAAGTACAAGAAAGTTATAGAACACCAAGTAGCTTTAACCCAAATAAGACTACATCAAAGCATTTAATAATCAAACTCCTGAAGGTCAAGGATAAAAAAGATAGCCTAAAAGCAGCAAGAGAAAAGAAACAAATGACCTACAATGGAGCTCCAATATGTCTGGCAGCAGACTTTTCAGTATAAACTTCACAGGCCAGAAGAGAGTGGCATAACATACTTAAAGTGCTGAAGGAAAAAAAACTTTTACACTAGAATAATACATACAGTAGAAATATCCTTCAAACGTAAAGGAGAAATAAAGACTTTCCCAAACAAACAAAAGTTGAAGTGTTTCATCAACACCAGACTTGCCCTACAAGAAATGCTAAAGGAAGTTCTTCAACCAGAAAGGAAAGGATATTAATGAGCAATAAGACATTATCTGAAGATACTAAATTCATTGGTCATTGTAAGCACAGAAAAACACAAATAATGTAACACTGTTAACTGTGGTATGTAAATTACTCATGTCTTATGTAGAAAGACTAAATATGAACCAATCAAAAATAATAACTACAACAACTTTTCAACGTCTAGACATTACAATAAGATATAAATAGACACAAGAAAAAGTTAAAAAGCAGGGGGGACAGAGTTAGAGTGTAGAGTTTTTATTAGTTTTCTTTTTCCTTGTTTGTTTGTGCAGGCAGTGTTAAGTTGTCATTAGTTTAAAATAATGGGTTATAAGATAGTATTTGCAAGCCTTATGGTAACTTCAAATCAAAAAACTTACAACAGATACACAAAAACAAAAGATTAAATCACACCACCAGAGAAAGTTGCCTTCACTGAAAGGAAGACAGGAAGGAAGGAAAGAAGAAAAAGACCAGAAAACAAATAACAAAATGGCAGGAGTAAGTCCTTCTTATCAATAATAACAATGAATGTAAATACACTAAACTCTCCAATCAAAAGACATAGAGTGGTTGAATGGATTTTCTTAAAAAATTTACCAAGGAAAATTTGCCAAGCAAATGGAAAGAAAAGAAAAAAAAAAAAAAAAAAAACAGGGGTTGCAACCCTAGTCTCTGACAAAACAGATTTTAAACCAACAAAGACCAAAATAGATACAGATGGGCATTACATAATGGTAAAGGGACCAATTCAACAAGAAGAGCTAACTATCCTAAATATATATGCACCCAATATAGGAGCACCCAGATGCATAAAACAAGTTCTTAGAGACCTACAAAGAGACTTAGACTCCCACACAATAATAGTGGGAGACTTTAACACCCCACTGTCAATATTAAACAGATCAACAAGACAGAAAATTCACAAGGATGTTGAAGACGAACTCAGCTCTGGATCAAGTGGACCTAATAGACATCTACAGAACTCTCCATGCCAAATCAACAGAATGCACATTTTTCTTAGTGCCACATGGCACCTATTCTAAAATTGACCACATAATTGGAAGTAAAATACTCCTCAGCAATGCAAAAGAACTGAAATCATAACAAAAAGTCTCTCAGACAACAGTGCAATCAAATTAGAACTCAGGATTAAGAAACTCACTCAAAACCACACAACTGCATGGAAACGTAACAATCTGCTCTTGAATGACTCCTGGGTAAATAATGAAATTAAAGCAGAAATCAAAAAGTCCTTTGAAACTAGTGAGAACAAGAAACAATGTACCAGAATCTCTGGGACCCAGATAAAGCAGTTTTACAAGGGAAACTTATAGCACTAAATACCTACATCAGAAAGCTAGAAAGATCTCAAATCAACAACCTAACATCACAATTAAAAGAGCTAGAGAAGCAAAGCAAACAAATCGAAAAGCTAGCAGAAGACAAGAAATAACTAAGATCAGAGCAGAACTGAAAGAGATAAAGACAGGAAATGCCCTTCAAAAAAATCAATGAATCCAGTAGTTGGTTTTTTGAAAAAAATAACAAAGTAGATAGATTGCAAGCTAGATTAATAAAGAAGAAGAGAGAGAAGAATCAAATAGACACAATAAAAAAATGATAAAGAAGACATCACCACTGACCACAAAGAAATACAAACTACCATCAGAGAATAGTATAAACACCTCTGTATAAATCAACTAGAAAACCTAGAAGAAATGGATAAATTCCTGGATACATACACCCTCCCAAGACTAAGCCAGAAAGAAGTTGAATCCCTGAATAGACCAATAACAAGCTCTGAAATTGAGGCAGTGATTAATAGCCTACCAACCAAAAAAAAACCCAGGACCGGATGGATTCACAGTCAAATTCTACCAAGGTACAAAGAGGAGCTGGTACCATTCCTTCTGAAACTATCCCAAACAATTGAAAAGGAGGGACTCCTTGCTAACACATTTCATGAAGCCAGCATCGTCCTGATACCAAAACCTGGGAGAGACACAACAAAAAAAGAAAGCTTCAGGCCAATATCCCTGGTGAACATCAATGCAGAAATCCTCAACAAAATACTGGCAAACTGAATCCATCAGCGCATCAAAAAGTTTATACACCATGATCAAGTCGGCTTCATCCTTGGGATGCAAAGCTGGTTCAACTTACACAAATCAATAAACATAATCCATCACATAAACAGAACCACTGACAAAAACCACATGATTATCTCAACAGATGCAGAAAAAGCCTTCGATAAAATTTAACATCCTTTCATGTTAAAAACTCTCAATAAATTAGGTATTAATGGAACATATCTCAAAACCATAAGAACCATTTATGACAAACCCACGGCCAATATCATACTGAATGGGCAAAAGCTGGAAGCATTCTCTTTGAAAACCAGCACAAGGAAAGGACACCCCCTCTCAATACTCCTATTCAACATAGTATTGGAAGTTCTGACCAGGGCAATCAGGCAAGAGAAAGAAATAAAGCGTATTCAAATAGGAAGAGAGGAAGTCAAGTTGTCTCTGTTTGCAGACGACATGATTGAGAATTTAGAAAACCCCATTATCTCAGCCCAATATACAAAATCACAAGCATTCCTATACACCAACAATAGACAAGCAGACAGCCAAATCATGAATGAACTCCCATTAACAATTCCCATTCCCATTCACAATTGCTACAAAGAGAATAAAATACCTAGGAATACAGCTAACAAGGGATGTAAAAGACCTCCTTAAGGAGAATTGACAAACCATTGCTCAGGGAAATAAGAGAGAACACAAACAAATGGAAAAATATTCCATCTTCCTTGATAGAAAGAATCAATATCATGAAAATGGCCATACTGCCCAAAGTAATTTATAGATTCAATGCTATTCCCGTAAACTACCATTGACATTATTCACAGAACTAGAAAAAAAAATACTTTAAATTTCACATGGAACCAAAAAAGAGCCTGTATAGTCAAGGCAATCCTAAGCAAAAAGAACAAAGCTGGAGGCATCATGCTACCTGACTTCAAACTATACTACAAGGCCACAGTAACCAAAACAGCATGGTTCTGGTACCAAAACAGACATATAGACCAATGGAACAGAACAGATACCTCACACATCTACAACTATCTGATCTTTGACAAACCTGACAAAAACAAGCAATAGGTAAATGATTCCCTATTTAATAAATTATGTGAGGAAAATGGCTAGGCATATGCAGAAAATTGAAACTGGACCCTTCCTTACACCTTATACAAAAATTAACTCAAGATGGATTAAAGACTTAAATGTAAAACCCAAAACCATAAAAGCCCTAGAAGAAAACCTAGGCAATACCATTCAGGACATAGGCATAGGCAAAGACTTCATGATGAAAACACCAAAAGCAATTACAACAAAAGCCAAAATTGACAAATGGGATCTAATTAAACTAAAGAGCTTCTGCGCAGCAAAAGAAACTATCATCAGAGTGAATAAGCAACCTACAGAATGGAAGAAAATTTTTGCAATCTACCCATCTGACAAATTCTCATATCCAGAATCTACAAGGAACTTAAACAAATTCACAAGAAAAAAACAACCTCTTCAAAAAAGTGGGCAAAGGATATGAACAGACACTTCTCAAAAGAAGACATTTATGTGGCCAACAAACATGAAAAAAAGTTCAACATCACTGATTAGAGAAATGCAAATCAAAACCACAATGGGACAACATCTCATGCCAGTCAGAATAGTGATTATTAAAAAGTCAAGAAACAATAGCTGATGGCAAGGCTGTGGAGAAAAGGATGCTTTTACACTGTTGGTGGGAATGTAAATTAGTTCAACTATTGTAGATGACAGTGTGGCAATTCCTCAAGGATTTAGAGCCAGAACTACCATTTGATCCAGCAACCCCATTACTGGGTATATACCTAAAGGATTATAAATCATTCTACTATAAAGACACCTGCACACATATGTTTATTGCAGCACTATTTACAATAACAAAGACAGGGAACCAACCCAAATGCCCAAGAATGATACACTAGATAAAGAAAATGTGATATATCTATATACAAGATGGAATACTATGCAGCCTTAAAAAAGGAATGAGATCATGTCCTTTACAGGGACATGGATGAAGCTGGAAACCATCATCCTCAGCAAACTAACACAGGAACAGAAAACCAAACACCGCATGTTCTCACTCACAAGTGGGAACTGAACAATGAGAACGCATGGACACAGGGAGGGGAACACCACACACCAGGGCCAGTCAGAGTGGGGGACGAGGGGAGGAAGAGTATTAGGACAAATAGCTAATAGATGATAATTTGACACATGCAGCAAACACCACAGCACACGTATACCTATGTAACAAACTTACACATTCTGTACTTGTATACCAGTACTTAAAGTAAAATAATAATAATAATAATAATAATAAACAAGCCTCCAGGATCTGTTGCACACAAGAAACACGCTTCACCTATAAAGACACACATAGACTGAAAGTAAAGAGATGTAAAAAGATATTCTATGTCAATGGAAACCAAAAAAGAGTAATGGTAGTTATACCTACATCAGACAAAATAGATTTCGAGACAAAAACCATAAGAAGAGACAAAGAATGTCATTATATAATTACTAAGGGGTCAATCAGCAAGAGGATGTAACAACTGTAGGAATACCCAGATATATAAAATAAGTATTACTAGAGCTAGAGGAAGAGACAGACCCCAATACAATAATTCCTCGAGATGTCAACACCTCAATTTCAGATCTTTCAGACAGAAAATCAACAAAGAAAAATTGAACTTAATCTGCATTACAGACCAAGTGAACCTAGTAGATATTTACAGAACATTTCATCTCATGGCTATCGAATGCACGTTCTTCTCAGTAGATGGATCATTCTCAAGGATAACCATATGCTAGGTCACAGTACAAATCTTAAAACATTCAAGAAATTGAAATGATAACATCAAGTATATTCTCTTCCCTAACCTAAGAATAAAACTAGGAATCAATACCAAGAGGAATTCTGGAAACTATAAAAGCACATTGAAATTAAATAATATGCTTCTGACTGACCAGTGGGTCAATAAAGAAATCAAGAAGAAAATTGACAAATTTCTTGAAACAAATGATAACGGAAACACTCCATACAAACCCTACGGGATACAACAAAAGCAGTACTAAAAAGGAAATTTATAGTCATAAGTGTCTACTTCAAAAAAGAAAAGAGTGGGGCAGTGGCACATGCCTGCAGTCCCAGCACTTTGGGAGGCGAAGGCAGGCATATTGCTCAAACTCAGGAGTTCAAGACCAGCCTGAGCAGCATGGTGAAATCCTGTCTGTACAAATACAAAACAATTAGCCAAGCACAGAGGTGCACACCTGCAGTCCCAGCTACTCAGGAGACTGAGGTGAGAGGATTGCTTGAACCTGGGAGGTCAAGGCTGTAGTAAGCTAAGATCATGCCACTGCACTCCAGCCTGGGCAACAAAATGAGAACTTGCCTCAATAAAAATAAAAATTAAAAAAAGAAAAACTTCAATAAATAACCTAATGATGCATTTAAAGAACTAGAAAAGCAAGAGTAAACCAAACTCAAAATTAGTAGAAAAAAAGATATTATAAATATTAAAGCAGGAATAAATGAAATTGGAACAAAGAAAACAATACAAAAAATCAACAAAATAAAAAGTTGGTTTTTTGGAAAGATAAAAAAATAGACAAACCTTTAGCCAGACTAAGAAAGAAGAGAGATGACCCATATACATAAAATCAGAGATAAAAAAGGAGACATTGCAACCAATACCACAGAAACTCAAAGGATCATTAATAGCTACTATGAGCAGCTATATTCCAATAAATTGAAAAATCCAGAATAAACAAATTCCTAGGCACATACAACCTATCAAGATTGAGCCATAGGCTGGGTATGGTGGCTCATGCCTCTAATCGCAGCACTTTGGGAGATCAAAGCAGGCAGATTGCTTGAGCCCAGAAGTATGACACCAACCAGAGCAACATGGCAAAACCCCATACAAAAATTAGCCAGGTATGGCGGCGTGTGTTTGTAGTCCCGGCTAGTCGGGAGGCTGAGGAGGGAGGACCACCTGTGTCCAGGAGGACAAGGCTACAGGGAGCCGTGATCACACCATTGTACTCCAGCCTGGGCAATAGAATGAGATCCTGTCTGAAAAAAACAAAAAGAAATTTTTTAAAAAGACTGAACAATGAAGAAATACAAAACCTGAACAAATCAATAACAAGAAACAAGATGAAAGTCATAATAAAAGGTCTCTCAGCAAAGAAAAGTCTGGGGCCCAATGGCTTCACTGTTGAATTCTACTAAGCCTTTAAAGAACTAATATCAACCCCACTCAAACTATTCCAAAACAATAGAGGAGAGGATACTTCCAAACTCATTCTACAAAGCCAGTATTACCTTGATATCAAAATGAGACAAAGACACATCAAAAAAAGAAAACTACAGAACAATTTCCCTAATGGATGTTGATCCAAAAATCCTCAACAAAATACGAGCAAAGTAAATGCAACAGTACATTAAAAAGATCATTCATTATGACCAAGTGGGATTTATCCCAGGGATGCAAGGATGGCCCAACATATATATATGCAAATCAATCAATGTGATACATCAACAGAATGGAGGATAAAAACCATGTGACAATCTCAATTGATGCTGAAAAAGAAATTTGGATATTTTAACAATATTGATTCTCCCAATCCATGAACATGGAATATTGTTCCATTTTTATGTCTTCTTTAATTTCTTTCATCAATATTTTATAGTTTCATTGTAGAGATCTTTCACTTCTTTGATTAAGTGCATTCCTAGGTATTTTATTGTATTTGTTGCTATTATAAATGAGATTACCTGTGTGATTTCTTTTTCAGATTGTTCATTATTCACAGATAGAAATGCCACTGACTTTGTATCCTGCAACTTTACTTAATTTGTTTGTCAGTTCTAATAGTTTTCTGTGGAGTCTTTAGGTTTTTCCAAATATAAGATCATATGATCTGCAAACAAGAATAATTTGACTTCTTTCTTTCCAATTTTGATGCCCTTAATTTCTTTCTTATCTCATTGCTCTATCTAGGACTTCCAATACTATGTTGAGTAACAGTGGTGACAGTGGTCATCCTTGTCATGTTCCAGATCTTAGAGAAAAGCCTTTCAGTTTTTTCCCCATTTGGTATGGTGCTAGCTGTGGGTGTGTCAAACATGGTTTTTAATATGTTGAGGTATGTTGCTTCTATACCCATATTGTTAAAATATCCATGCTACCTAAAGCAATCTACAGATTCAGTGCAATCCCTATCAAAATATCAATGACATTCTTTAAAGAAATAGAAAAAGCAATCCTAAAATGTATGTGGAACCACAGAAGACCCAGAATAGCCAAAGGTATCCTAAGCAAAAAGAAAAAAATTGGAGGAATCATGTTACTTGACTTCAAATTATACTACAGAGCTATGGTAAGTAAAACAGCATGGTACTGGCATAGAAACTGACACATAGACCAAGAGAACAGAATAAAGAACTCAAAAGTAAATCCACACATCTACAGTTAACTCATTTTTGAAAAAGATTCCAGGAACATACATAATAAACAGACATTTATGGAAGGATATTCTCTTCAATAAATACTGCTGGAAAAACTGAATATCCATATGCAGAAGAATGAAACTAGACCTCTATCTCTCATCATACATAAAAATCAAATCCAAATTGATTAAAGACATAATTCTGAGACCTCAAACTGTGAAACTACTACAAGAAAACTTTGGGGAGGCCAGGAGCAGTGGCTCACATCTGTTATTCCAGAACTTTGGGATGCTAAGGTGGGAAGATCACCTAAGGTCAGTCAGGAGTTCGAGACCCACCTGGCCAACATGGTGAAACCCCATCTCTACTAAAAATACAAAAATTAGCCAGGCGTGGTGGCAGGTGCCTGTAATCTCAGCTACTCAGGAGGCTGAAGGAGGAGAATTGCTTGAATCCAGGAGGTGGAGGCTCCAGTGCCGAGATCGAGCCGTTGCACTCCAGCCTGGACAACAGAGTGAGACTCCATCTCAAAAAAAAAAAAAAAAAAAGAAAGAAATGAAAAGAAACAGAAAATAAAAGAAAAAGAAAACATTGGAGAAACTCTCTAGGACATTACAGTGGGCAAAGATTTCTTGAGTAATACTCCACAAGCACCAGCAACCAAAGCAAAAATGAATAAATGGGATCACACCAAGTTAGAAAGCTTCTGCACAACAAAGGCAACAATCGGCAAAGTGAAAAGACAACCCACAGAATGGGAAAAAATATTTGCAAACTACTCATCTGACAAGGTATTAATAACCAGAGTATATAAGGAGCTCATACAACTCTATAAGAAAAAAATTGAATAATTCAATTAAAAAATTGGCACAAGATATGAATAGGCATTTCCCAAAAGAAGACATAAAAATGGCAAGCAGGTGTGTGAAAAGGTGATCAATGGCAAGGATATGAAAAAAGAGAATCCCTATACACTATTGTTGAGAATGTAAATTAATACAACCACTATAACAAACAGTTTGGGGGTTCCTCAGAAAACTGAAAATAAGCTACCATATAATCCAGCAATCCCACTACTAGGTATATACCCAAAAGACAGAAAATCAGTATATCAAAAAGATATCTACACTCCCACATTTATTGCAGCACTATTCACAACAGCCAAGATTTGGAAGCAACCTAATTGTCTGTCAACAAATGAGTGGACAAAGAAACGTGATACATATACACAATGGAAAACTATTCAGCCATGAAAAACAATAAGATCCTGTCATTTGCAACATCATGGATGGAAATGAAGATCATTATGTTAAGTGAAATAAGCGCTTAAGTGGAGATGGTTAATGGGTACAAAAATAGAAAGAATGAATAAGAACTAGTATTAGATAGCATAACAGGGTGACTATAGTCAATAATAATTTAATTGCACATTTTAAAATAACTAAAAAAGTCTAATCGGATTGTTGTTAACACAAAGGATAAATGCTTAAGGTGATGGATAACTCGTTTACTCTGTGTGATTATAACACATTGTATGCCTATATCAAAATATCTCACGTACCCTATAAATATATATACCTACTATGTATCCACGAAAATTAAAAATTATAAAAGATAATAGATGTAAATGTACTTTATAAAATATGAGGTATTCTACAACAAAAGACCTTATTATTGTCAACTGTGTCATGTAGTTAATTAGATGGTTAGTGTCAACACCCAAGCAAAAGCATAATTGCATAATTCATATTTTGACCAAATAAAGAAAGAAAACAAGCTCATTAAAAGACATTTTTAAATATATTCTCTGAACCCCAATTGCAACTGCAAGTTCTCTCATTTTAAAACCAGCTGCTTCTTCAAGTTAATTAAAACACAATGAAATATAACTAAGTATTTCAGCCATATCCTTGTATTATGTATGCTTTATGTACAATGTCATGTTATGTCACTCCATTGTATCATAATTTGGGGACAAAAGCTGTAAAGTATATCTATATAAAATCAGTTCATCTTCTTCACACAAATGACCATTTTCAGGAGGATTCCATTTTTTTCGTGATTAAGAAACAGAAACCTCTAAAATACTTTTGACACATGCAAAAGCAATACAAACAATAGAGGGAACACTGAAATTAGGCAGCCTATGGTCTATCAACCAGAAAAGGAGCATGGAACAACTTAAATAATAATAGTAATAATACTGTCAACTCTTTACTGAGCATACATCATAAGCCAGACATTTGTGTTAAATTGTTTGCTTGTACTGCCTCTTTGATTCTTCACAACCATCCTATCAGGAAGGTATTTAATTATCAGCCCAATTTTATAAATAATGAAGTCACAAAAAAAGGAGTTAAGTAAGTTGCCAGGGTCAAGAAGCTAATAAGAAACAAAGGAATTATTAGAATTCAAGTCTGCCAGACTCCAGAGCCCATGGACTCACTTACACTTACTTGGTTGCCACCATTTATTGTAAGAAACATCATCTCCAGCTACCATCCCTCCAAACATATGAATTAATCTAAATATGCATAGTTTATTTGTCACCAAATTAATATTATATGTGGAAAAATCTCACTTTCTTTCAAGTTCCATCTACCCAATTATTCAGAATACATATAGATAGATCATTTATAACCACTTAATTCTCTCTAGGTTACTTGTATAGAACTACTATTCTAGAATCTAGCAGGAAGTTTTTAAAGCTAAAATGTTTAAATTCTTCTTCTAATGGGGAAAATGATATTTCAGTATTTTTCATGTGACAAATGCTTCACATACTTTATCTCACTTAATTCTCAAACACAGTAAAGTAGGTATTAATACCTCAATTTGCTTATGATTAAGCTGAAGTTCAAGCCCAGGATCACGCTATAAGAGGCAGAACCATCATTTGAACACATGCCCTAACTAGGCTCCAAAACCCACTCCCTAACTAGACCACCCTGCTTAAACTAAGAATGAAGTGTGGGAAAATGGACAAGTACAACGAGATTATATGTGCTTGCCATATGCAATAACAATGCAATGTACAACACAGACAACAGAAACACAGAAAATAGAATTTCAAGATCAATGGAAAAGATGGATATCTTTCTTGGTGCTTCTTTCTTAGCCCTTCAAAAAATATTTCACAATACTAAACTAGGGTCAAAGGGGCCTCATAAAGCAGTGAAAGAGGGTTCTTTGTTCTTCAGTTCCTCATACAATGGTATGAGTCACTATTTCCTTTTGAAATGCAGGAAATATCCCCATCTTGTGGGATTTTTGGGTATTGCTGTAACAGACCCCTTTGACCATATTACATTTTTGCAACCACAGGCTTTATTGCTTAATAGAAGAGTCCATTATATATGTTCTGGTTGTTTCAAAGCCAGATAACAAAGGATTTACATTATACAAACGTGGAGATGTTCCATCACATTTGTATTTCTGAATAAGAAGAGAATTTCATCCTACCACACCCCTATAGGCAACATATTTCTTAAGGACAAGAACCAATGCATGAACCAGGTAGTGTTGGTTAATACTGAGTGTCAACTTGATTGGATTGAAGGATGCAAAGTATTGATGCTGGATGTGTTTGTGAGGCCATTGCCAAAGGAGATTAACATTTGAGTCAGTGAGCTGGGGAAGGCAGACCCACCCTTAATCTGGGTGGGCACAATCTAATAAGCTGCCAGCAAATATCAAGCAGGCAGAAAAACGTGAAAAGGCAAGACTGGCTTAGGCTCCCAGTCTACATCTTTCTCCTGTATTGGATTCTTCCTGCCCTTGAACATCAGAATCCAGGTTCTTCAGATTTGGGACTGGTTTCATTGCTCATCAGCTTGCAGATGGCCTATTGTGGGATTGTGGGACCTTGTGATCATGTGAGTTAATACTATTTAATAAATTCCTCTTCATACATATGTGTGTGTGTGTGTGTGTGTGTGTGTGTGTGTGTGTGTGTGTGTGTGTAGAGAGAGAGAGAGAGAGTTCTGTCCCTTTAGAGAACGCTGACCAATACAGAGGTCTTATCCATCTGCAGCACCTAGCACAGCACCTGACACATAGTAGATGCTACATTTAATGAGCCAGTTAAAAAGCTTTAATAATATAAATTTGTATTGAATCATATATCCAAGTAATAAGTGGTTGAGCATGGCAGAACAATATTTTATCAACTCCAAAATTTAAAGAATCTTTAAAACATTTTGTGTCCAGCTAACTTGAATTTTAAATTTTAAAAAACACTAAAGTAACCATTTGTAGTAGATAAGTAATTATTCTTTTTGTGTACAAGTAGGAATAGATATAGAAAATACTCAACACTTTCTGTTGAAATTATTCTCATGAAATGAATCCAAGCTAGGATATTCCTTCCTGCTGATTCCTTAACAGAAATTTCAATAAAAAGCTCTGACTAACATTCAGGAACCCCTATAATTTCAGCATCTAGTTATGTTGGTGGTGGCCTAGGTAGCCTGGACAATATTTCAGCTTCTCACTAACTGTCCATCACACCACCATCAGATGACAGGTGCATGTCTTCTCAAAGTACTGCCACACCTTTATACCAGCTCTTTCTCATTTTTGTTAAGCATGCAAACAATTATTAAATTACTACATTATATTGGCATCATATTCTCAGCAAGTTATTTGGGGGCACAAGTGGTATTTTGTGCTACCATATATATTTCAGCAACATGTGATTTTCCTCTTTTAGTGACTGCATAATAATTTTAAAAGATATCACAGAAGAGATCACTATGATATTATGATAAAAAAGTTTTTTTGGTCAAAAGAGAAAAATCACTGCAAAAGTGAATTCAACATTTGTTGAAAACAAAACAAAAAGTAATTATGACAATAAGGGCATTTTATATCGAAGTTATACTGGAAGTACAGTTTCACAGACTAAAAATCCTATGTCGGGCTGGGCACGGTGACTCATGCCTGTAATCCCAGCGCTTTGGGAGGCCGAGGCAGGCAGAACTCCTGAGGTCAGAAGTTCGAGACCAGCCTGGCCAACACGGCAAAACCCCGTCTCTACTAAAAACACACACACACAAAAAAAAATCAGCCAGATGTGGTGGTGGGTGCCTGTAGTCCCAGCTACTCAGGAGGCTGAGGCAGAAGAATCACTTCAACCAGGGAGGAGTAGGTTACAGTGAGCCGAGCCGAGATCGTGCCACTGTACTCCAGCCTGGGTGACCGAGTGAAACTCCATCTCAAAAATAAAAAATTAAAATAAAATAAAATAAAAAATTAAAATCCTATGTCAAATGTTAACCCTACAGCCTGGGCAATATGGGAAAATGCTGTCTCTACTAAAAACACAAAAATTAAATGGGTGTGGTGACACTTTCCTGTGGTCCCAGCTACTCGGGAGGCTGAGGTACTACCCAGGGAAGTACAGACTGCAGTGAGCCGTGATTGCACCACTAAACCCCAGCTTGAGTGACAGAGTGTGAGCCTATCTTAAAAAAAATGTTAACCCTAAATATGCATGTCCTTCAAATTAATTGTTAACAAGTGCTCTATTAAGTAATGTCAAGTGATTGCTTTTATGCTGTTAATGTCCAAGCATGAGCATCTTGAAAGTTAAATGATGTTTTAGATCATAATTCCATTAATATGTAATAGCATTAAAATCATGGACACAAAAATGCAAGAACAGAAGTTATCATGGCCTATGCCGTACTAAACAGAGCTACTAATAAATAATATTTATTTATCTTATTCTATTATGTACACTATACAGTAAGTACATATATGTATATAAAATATACATATTGATTTAACAATAAATGCACAACTTGAAAATATGTTGGAAATTGATTTAGGGTGTTCTCTTTTAAAAGTTTAGTATAAAATACTTTTAAAAGACTGAAGAACTTATTGCAACAGAAGAACACTTACTGAAACATGCATTTTTAACACCAGGGCAGAGCAGACAGCCTCGATTAGGAAAGCCAGAGGATATTTCATTTGATTGCTCCAAAAGATGAAAAGGCAAGAAAGAAAAAGGATGAAACAATTTCAGATGCTTTCAATGCATTTATCAAATCAGAATGAACTGCTTTTGACTGTGGATGTAATAAGTCAGAAGGCATTCACTAAACGAAAAGGCAAGAACTTCTTTTCCACTGTGACTAATTCAACTTAATGAATTATTTTTTTTAAAAAAAACCTATATATATGAGATACAAGAAGAAAAGGGAAGATGATAGAAAGGCAAGTAACAGCTAGTACATTTTATGAGAAGACAATAGTCACAATTTTGAACTGATTAAAGTTAGAATTTCTCCCTGACCTTGAAGTTGACAAAACTCAATATAAAGGCCAACCTTATAAAAGAACTTCAATTATAAGAGGTTATCTAAAGAGCACTTAAACTGGTTTTCAAGATGAAATACTAACTGAAGTTTGTATTTATTTCATAAACAACCATGTTAACCTTGCTATTTGCACTGCCAATGACATCTTCCCAAGACTATAGAATCCCTATGCCATAAATCTTTACTAGATAAGCAGCTCATTCCTTGTTTGTCAAAGTGTGGTAGGAAGTTGCACCAGGAAAATAATACAGAAATGAATCAAATGCAATACTGTATATTACAAAAACAAAATATATTACAGTACACGCCATATACTTGGTAATAATCCTTTATCCGCTAGAAACAAAACTGATATCACAGTAACCAACACTTATACATCTGAGAATGGTCTTAAGAGCTAATAAAAGATAATATGGTATTAATAATCCCTTGTATGTGTTCATTGTTTTTTAGTTCACAAACCTCTCTTGCTAGGGTTCTGTCAATTGAACTCGCCCTGTGAGATAAGTAGAGCATCTGAGACTTAGAGAGGTGACCTGATTTGCCCAAGGTCATATGACTAAGAAGAGGCAAACTTAGAACTCAAGCACAGTGTAGGTTTTCCTGGACAACTGAACTATTTCTCTGAAGTTATTGCTTCCCTTCAGGGATAGGAGACATGCAAAAAGAGAATATCGCAATGACAACACTCATAAGATTTTAATTGATTTGCTTACAAATAAACAGAAAGCCACAATTCTTTCAGCATTTAAAATTTTTTCAAAAGATCTTCCACAGATTTAAGGTTTTAATCAAGCAATATTAAATAGAATTTCTAATACAGTCGAAGTCTTTTTATCAGATGCTATCAGGGTCACTATTAGGTTGTTAATGGCAGAGGTCAAAGTACAAAACCTTTAAAATACAATAAATACTGTATTTTATTTTGCTTGAAAACATTAACGTACATTTATTCACTAATTTTTTTCTTTTTGTTTTTTTTCCTTTTTAAGACAGAGTCTCACTCTGTCACGCAGGCTGGAATGTAGTGGCACGATCTTGGCTCACTGCAGCCTCCGCCTTCTCTCCTCCTGGGTTTAAGTGATTCTCCTGCCTCAGCTTCCTGAGTAGCTGCGATTACAGGCGTGCGCCACCAAACCCGGCTAATTTTTGTGTTTTTAGTAGAGATGGGGTTTCACTATGTTGGCCAAGCTGGTCTCGAACTCCTAACCTCAAGCAATCCACCTGCCTCAGCCTCCCAAAGTGCTAAGATTACAGGTGCGAGCCACCGCACCTGGCCTATTCACTAATTTTTTTTAATATAGAGCCAAATACTTGTGTTTGAGAATGAGCCCAGTAACTATTATCCTAAATGTCTGTCTTCTAACAACCTATCCATAATTAATCATATACATTTTCCAGTTTCAATTTACTCAGTTTGAAGCTAGAACTTAATTAACTGAGGAAAAACTGCTTAATCTCA
This sequence comes from Piliocolobus tephrosceles, assembly GCF_002776525.5. NCBI lineage: Eukaryota > Metazoa > Chordata > Mammalia > Primates > Cercopithecidae > Piliocolobus > Piliocolobus tephrosceles. Next base: position 133,510,538 of record NC_045434.1, on the reverse strand, counting down.
AAGTATCTCCCCTAAGAAAGCATATTAACAAAAAAGATAAAGATAACTTTTACAGTAAAGAAACCCAGCAGATACCAAGTAATAACATCACCAGTAATAAGATATATCAATACCATAAACCCCTTGATATGATACACTATGAATGGCAGAATGTCACTTCTATGTTTTTCTTGTCCAAAGTGAATGGCCTCATTTCAATTATGAGAAAACATTAAACAAGCCAAAATTGAGGGACATTCTGTAAGATAACTGATCAATTCTTTTTAAAGTATCCAGATCAGGAAAGACAAAAATTGAGCAACAGTGACAAAATGAAGAAGATAAAGAAGAAATAGCCACTAACTAATGCACTGGGGGATCCTGGATTGGATCCTGAAACAGAAAAAAGAAATTAGCGGAAAACCTCGTGACATTTGAATAAGGTTTGTTATTTAGCAGTATTGCACCAATGTTAATTTCCTGGTTTTGTTAATTGTACTGTGGTTACATGAGATTAACACATTGGAGGAAGCTGGCTAAGGGACATACAACAACGCTATATGCTATTTTTTAAATAAATTTTCTGTAAGTATAAAAGTAGTTCAAAATAAAAAGGTAAAACAACTAACAAACAAAAATTCTTGCAAAGCAATCAGACTTTAAACCAGCAATATCACCAAAATCCCAATAGGAAAAAAAGCTTATTTCCAGCAGGAATAAGCGAGTCATAAAACAAAAAAACAAATGGCCAGTAACAAACACATAGAAAGAAGGTTCCAACTCAGTAATTAACCAAAGAAATGCAAATATAAATGAGAAGATATTTGCATTTGCATTCCTTCAATGAAGAATTTGCATTTCTTCATTTTGTTTTACGAATACTATTCAGTGGGTGTAGATATAGGGAGAAAAGCATGCAAAACCACTCAGGTGGGAGTGTAAATTGATAGAAACTTATTTGGGGGAAATTTTTTAAATTAAAATGTGTATATCCTTGGGACTAGTATTTCCCCTTCTAAAAATTCATTTTGAAAACATACATCAGTCAAGAACACAAAGGATGTTCATTGCAATGGTATTCATAATCATGAAAATTCTTAAACAACCTAAATATTTACCAGTAGGAAAAGGTTAATTATGATGTACCTACATAATTAAATATTATACAATAATTTTAAAATAGTATATAGATTAATATTCATTGACATAACTAGATATATATGATTATTATGTATAATATGGTTACAAAAGAACATTTATAGTAAATAACAATTACAGTACAAATTATAGTATAAAATATAGTACCTATAAATACATAGAAAAATGTGGAAAAATATGTATATGTATGTGTGTATATTTTTTCCTGATTTATTTTTATTTTCCTTTTTCCAATTTGTCTCTTCTAATTTTCTACAATTAATATGTATTACTTTTGCAACACAATTTTTTTAAATTAATGCCCCACCCAAATTTTATTTACTTCTCAGGGACCTCAGATTGTGCAAAGGTCACTATCTCCATTTGCCCAAAGATTGAAAAACCACCTCTGGCATATGACTGCACTTTCAGGAATTGTCACTAGATGGTACACTGTTTCTCTAGCAGATGTTCAAGACCTTTTAAGTTAGCCATATGTACTTACTGCTGTGACTCTAGAGACAATAACTTAGTTCAATAGTTTTTTCATGTAAAAATTATTTCACCTTCCCCACATCACTAACAACTTAATAGCCAATTGTTCCATTGCCTAACTATAGGCACTCAAGAAATATTTGTTGGGCAGATAAGGCATAATTAAAAATAGAAGCCGGGTGCAGTGGCTCATGCCTGTAATCTCAGCAATTTGAGATACCAAAGCAGGCGGATCGCTTGAGCTCAGGAGTTCGAGACCAGCCTGGGCAATATGGTGAAATCCTGTCTCTACAAAACAAATTTAAAAATTAGCCGGGCGTGGTGGTACACCCCTGTAGTCCCAGCTACTCCAGAGGCTGAGGTGGGAAGATCACTTGTGGCCGGGAGGTCGAGGCTGCAGTGAGCCGTGACTGTACCACTGCACTCCAGCCTGGGTGACACAGCAAGACCCTGTCTCAAAAATAAAATAAAAACAGAAATGGCTAAAGCATCAAAAATTGAGCAGCTTCTTCAATTATTTTGTCAGCTTTCTAAACAAAGTTAAATAGGTTTGATGGGTGCCTTTTTTATATAATACTCTGCATTGTGAATCTACAAAAACAAAATGGAATCAACATTTATTGAACATACTTGAATCCCTTTTCTTATAAAGCATCTTTGAAGGAATGACATTCCAAGGAATACGATTTGGAAAATCTTGTCCTCAACGCTTTTCCATTTTGTTGAATGTAATCACCTTAGTGACAAGTCATCTGAAGTTCCAGTCTTCTTTACTCTTCATTATGGACTTCATCTTTGCTGCATTCATATTCCCCAGGACTATCAAGTCCCATGTTGGCACTTGCTATTATGTTACTAGCCAGGTGCTGAAGTCTGTCAAATGTGCACTCTCTGCACTTAAAGCACTTCTCTCCGGGTAGTGCCAGTTTCTTCACAGGTGTTGATTAAATAGGTGTTCCTATTCACAACTGATTCCAGTCTGAACTAAACTCAGTTCAAAGCCAAGAACGTGCCTACTCTCCAGCCTCTAGTTCATGTGAGACATTAAAATCTCATTTCCCTGCAATGCTTGTGAAATAGAGCTGAGTGAGTTACTATGCACTCATTAAGTCAAACTTTGAAAATATCTCCATTATCTAAAGAAAATAAACAGTCAGCCGGATACATAGACACAGTTGTATTACACTAAGAAATGGTCTAAAGAAGCAACTATTATTATCTATTATCCAGGTACCTGTTTGTCTCTTCCACGTGACTGTGAGCCCCCTGGGAATAGGAACCACGTATAGTTCACCTCAGCTCCCCCAGTAACTAGCATGGTATCTGGAACATTACAGGCTTTAACAAATGTTTAAAGAATCAATAAATTAACAAATGAGTGAATGAGTAGAGTAATATGTTTATTAGTAAATACTAAAATGAACTAGTTCTAATAAATCACATTTTAAAGAAGTTCTAATAATATCACATTTTAAAATCCTGTATTAATATATGTTCCAACAATATCATAGTTAGTTCTTATAATATCTAGTTCTAATAATAGAATGAGATAGTTCTATTCGTTCTAATAATATCACATTTTAAAACCCTGTATTAATATATGTTAATATAAAAATTCCTTTCTCATTCATTTATTCTTTCAAAAAACAGTAAAGTACACACTGTATTTCAGACACTGTGCTAAGGATATAAAGATGAATTAGAAATAATTTTGTCTTCAAGAAGTATAGTATAGTGAATAACTTACATGTATTTAATGTTTCTTCATGTACCATCATACTTGATACTCAGAATAATTCAATGAGGCTGATGTCTTTACTGTCCACACTTAATTTTTTTTGTTTTTTGTTTTTGTTTTTTGTTTGTTTGTTTTTGAGATAAGGTCTCACTCTGTAGCCCAAGCTGGAGTGCAGTGGTGTGATCACAGCTCACTGCAGCCTCGACTTCCTAGGCTCCAGCAATCCTCCCATCTGACTCTCTTAAGTAGCTGGGACTACAGGAGTGCATCACCACACCCAGCTAATGTTTTTATTTTTTGTAGAGATGGAGTTTCTCCATGTTGCCCAGGCTGGTCTCGAACTCCTGGGCTCATGTGATCCTCCTGCCTGGGACTCCCAAAGTGCTGAGATTACAAGTATAGGCCAGGCGCGGTGGCTCATGCCTGTAATCCCAGCACTTTGGGAGGCCGAGGCCCGCGGATCACCTGAGGTCAGGAGTTCAAGACCAGCCTGGCCAACATGGTGAAACCCCATCTCTACTAAAAATTCAAAACTTAGCCAGGCATGGTGGCAGGCGCCTGTAATCCCAGCTACTCAGGAGGCTGAGGCAGGAGAATTGCTTGAACCTGGGAGGCGGAGGTTGCAGTGAGCCAAGATCGCACCATTGCACTCCAGCCTGGGGGACAAGAGTGAGACTTCGTCTCAAAA
>NC_045434.1:133469620-133506101 GCF_002776525.5 Piliocolobus tephrosceles | reverse complement strand
ATTTACATTTAACCATGTTTTTTGCTAAGCAAGATATGTGGTTTTGCATATTTTTGTACTTTGTTCAAATGGAAACATACTGGAAACTTACTCTTTCTGCTCAACATTATAGTTTTGCCTTGCATAGTCTTAATCCACATGGATTTGGTGTTTTATATATAGCGTGAGATAAGGTTCCAATTTCAGTTTTTAAATTCACGCAACCACACAACCAGTTGTTCCAGTGCCACTTATTAAAAACGTCATCTTTTCCTAAACAATTTGCAGTGTCATCTCAGTCACGAATAAAATTTCCTTTTTTGTATTGGTCTATTTCTGGGCTCTCTTTTCTCCTTTGTTGGTCAATTTGTACAGTTTTGCACCTTATTCCAGACTGTCTGAAGAAATAGAGCTTTATAATAAATTCTTTATTTTGATAAGCAAGTTATTCTACTCTGTACTGCTTCTTCAGAAATGCCTTGTTTACTCTTCATCATTTGTACTTGGATATAAATTTTAAAATCAGTTTGTCATATCTCCTTTATACATATAATTGAGTGGAACCTCAAAGTGACTCATAATGAACCTATTTTGAACCCATTCCTTCTAACTCCCAAATCCAAGTCTCCTTTTTCTCTTTCCTTTTTTTTTATTTTTTATTTTTTGAGACAAGTTCTTATTTTGTCATCCAGGCTGGAGTGCAGTGGTACAATCATAGCTCACTGTATCTTCAACATCCTCAGCTCAAGCAATCTTCCCTCAGCCTCCCCAGTAGCTGGAATTTCAGATACACACCACTGTGCCCAGCTAATGTTTTTTATTTTTTATAGAGACAGAGTCTCACTTTGTTGCCCAAACTGTTCTCAAACTCCTGGCTTCAAGCAATCCTGCCGCTTTGGCCTCCCAAAGTGCTGGGATCACAGGCCTGAGCCACCATGCCCAGCCTCCAAGACTCCTTCTGTGTAGCACTCAGCATTTCAGGGGAGAACACTTTTTAATATCCCCATCAAAAAATAAACTCATACAGCTACTTCAGAGTATTCTGCAACTAATTCATCAGAAGATCCACCAAAATCTAATGTTCTTTAAGGGATTCCATGGGACTATGCTGAAAGTTCTTTAACGGATAATTATTGCAAGGCTGCTAGATGTTTGTTCAACATCCAATTATTCTCGCATTGTTCCTCAGTGATACAACCTTCATTTTATTGGGGCATGAGGGCAAAGTTGCCCAGCTAGTAAATACTAAATTTCCCAGCCACCTTTATAGATACAGGTATCCATGTCTCACTGTTCTGCCCGAGGAGATACAAGCAGGTGTTTGGAGGCAGGAAAAAGGAAAATTCCTCAAAGAGGGATGGGGCAGACTCAGCAACAGGCCCTTTGTGCCCTTTGGGTCCTTTGTGCCCTTTGTTCTTTCTCCTTCATGCATCCTAAACTGTACCCATAACGGCAAATGTTGCAGCAGCCACTTGCATTTGACCACAAGGGGAAGGCCAAGAGAAACTGCAAAGATCTGAGAGATATGCTCTCCTTGAGCCTCTACACCATCCTTGTATACCATTCTTTCAGACTTTTCATTTTATTTAAGAAAAATAAACCTCTATTTGACTCAAGACACTGCTACTTGGGTTTTCTATTACAAGCAGCCAAATTTAGTATCTACTGATAAAGAATCAAATAGCACATTTGCTCTAAAATTGTATCTGCTTACAGTTACATCTTCCATGGTATATAGTACAGAATTTTTAGAGCTCTAACTCAGCCATTAAGTCAAAGTTATTTTCCAGGGCAGAAAGTGAGCTCCACCTACGGTACTACTCATGTTCATGCTCGAATGGGTTGGGCACCTGTTACAGTGAAAATATATGCCCCTTGGCCAGGTACCGTGACTCATGCTTGTAATCCCAGCACTTCGGGAGGCCAAGGTGGGTGGATCATTTGAGGTCAGGAGTTCAAGAATATATGATCCATATAAACTGGCACTCTTACCCACTTCAACTTCCCTCATGCTGGTGTTTGACGTATATAATTCTACTTTAATAAGTACATATTAACACTTCAAGTCCTTTTTAAAAGATTAAGGCCAGGTGCAGTGGCTCATTCCTGTAATCCTAGCACTTTGGGATGCTGAGGAAGGTGGATCACTCAAGATCAGCCAGGTCAACATGGCAAAACTCCGTCTCTACTAAAAATTCCAAAAATTAGCCTGGCACGGTGTAATCCCAGCTACTCAGGAGGCTAAGGCACAAGAATCACTTGAACCTGGGAGGCAGAGGTTGCAGTGAGCCAAGATCACACCACTGCATTCAGCCTGGGTGACAGAGCAAGAGTCTGTCTAAAAAAAAAAAAGAAAAAAAATCATTAACTCTTAGAGGAAGGCAGAATGGTAGAAACATTTAGCCCAACTTCCCTTGCAATGTATGCAAGTATGGATGTTTGACAGTCTACAGACACTGACCATCTGGCAAGACATCATGCTAAAGGTTGTATGGGGTTCAGAGATTAAGACATAGTCCCTGGTTTGAAAGAGTTTATAATCAAGCAAAGAAAACAGGCTCACTTGATGATCCCACCTTCTGAGGTTGGGACTCAAATTCTTGGAATAAGAGATTGAGGGCCAAGGTCAGTGGGAATCTGCACATTTCTACCATCTACCATGGGCCCAGAAAAAAAGAATTGTGGCAACATTGTATTTATCTCAGATGCCACAGGGCATCTGTTTTTTAAATTTTATGTATAGGATCTCTGTCCTTTTTTTATTCCTATTTTTCTTATTGTACATAATGTGTACTTCCATTAAATCTGGAAGACCCAACTCCTTTTGAAAAATTTAAAAAATATATATAAACTAATTTGTAGATCGAGATGGGAGGACTGCTTGAACCCAAGAGTCTCAAGCAGCAGTGAACTATGATCACACCACTGCACTCCAGCCTGGGCAACGGAGCAAGACCCTGTCTCAAAATAAATAAAATGTCATAAACTATGAGATACAGTGGGAAGAATATTAAAACAAATCATAAATATTGGTTCTAAGACTCATTGGCTCTGTGATCTTTGGCAAGTGGTTTAAACTCTCTAAACACCATGTGTTGCCCCACAACCTGAGGTTATACCCATTTACCATGCAGAGTGCTTACGAGGTTCGAATGATAAAAGTGTATGTGATTTGATAAAAAAAAAATTCATTGCATGCCTACCATGAACAAGCACTCTTCTAGTCTCAGTGAATAGAATACACTCTGCACTCATGTACCTATAATATAGTAGGTAATAAAAGACACATAGTATCAATAGTGAAAGTGCTAAGAAGAAAAAGTTTGTAGTTATCATTACCATTAAAGATAGGGAATTAGAGAGGATGTAAAGAAAAATTAAAAGTCTCCAGGGTCAACTTTCCCTTTAGCATAATGAGTTTAGGCTGCTCTGAGACATTTTACTTTATGAGCAGAAGGTGCCTTTTGTGATAGGCTTGCCGGGCAGGAGCATCATTTGAACAGAGTCCTGAATGAACAGGGAGATGGACAATATAGATATCTGGAGAAAGACTATTTAAGCAAAGAGAAAAAGAGGCAAAGGCCTAGAGACTGGAGCATGTTTGACCATTCGAGAACCCAGCAGATACTCAGGATATGATAGTTCCTTTGCAGCAGGGATATTTCCAGCTGCCCATTCTGCAACAAAGTTGTACCACCTCTTTATCTCCTTCAGTCTGAACTCTGGACCATACCACAGGCTATCTCTTTCTTTGAAATTCTCATACTACCAGCACTCTCACTCTCTTCTTCTCTTTTAGCTTAAGCTAAATGCTTAAAGTGTCCTCTTTTTGAAAGTTAACATATACCGAGAGCCAGATATGTGTTGAGCACTTTACTAAACAATTCGAGTATCTTAACTTATTTGATCCTCACAAAAATCCTATATAGTTATTATTGTGTTCCAAATGCGGAAACAGATTAAAAAGTTGAATATGATCAAGTTCACCCAGCTAAGTTGAAACTTCAACCCAAACCATCTCGTATATATGTCCATCAGATTAGCCACTATCCTATGCTACTTTCTTGTCAACCGAAAGATACTGCAGACCTATTGATGAACAAGTTTGGAATAGTCTGTGTTGAGGAAAAATCAATTGTCCTAAAGAAGGGATTTGCAATTCCAGCCTTCTAGAACTCTGGAATGCTCACATTCATTCATTCATTCAACATTTATTAAGCACCAATTATGTGCAAGGATTGTGCCAGGTTCTGGGTATAGGGCATGCAGCTAAGAAAAGCCCCTGTCCCAATGAGTCAAAGGTATATCAAAATGCTATAAGTGAAATTTGCTTGCTGTACTTTAAGAGTGGGGGAAGGCATATAAATAGAATAATAAAATAATTATAATAAACTGTTTCACTAGGGTATCTCAATTGCAAAGATAAGTTGAAAATCACCTCTCTAAAGAAGAGGGAAAGTCTAAAGGAATCTGCCTGCGTCATAATCAAGTCCCATTTGCTATATCCCAAAGGAGTCTCTTTATACTAGATTTTCAAGTATCCATCATAAGAGTTAAAAGTTGCTAGGTCCAAATGTGTTCTTTATTGTTTGAGGGCTTTCATCTATGTGCATTTTTACTACCGGGGATTTGAGAGGCTGCAAACTAAATTTCATAAACCATAAAAACTTATAATGCTATTAACTTAGGATGAGCATAATCTTCATTTCCTATCTCCTTCAACCTTATTGGAGTTTCACCTTTCATCTTTCCTGTATGCACACTGGTTTCTGTGCACCTATTTGGGTGAGGTGCAACAAGACTGTATTGATACTGTTCATATGCTCTACAGTGTCCTGTTTTTCACCTACAGAGTGCTGGCTGGCAAACCCAAGGAGCACTCAGAATATCACACTCTGTTAGGCAGCAATGAATTTTATGAAGTTTAAATGGTCTCTACTGACTCTGGGGGATAAAATCCTAGCTAACACAATCAGCAATGTGGAATCAAATTTTCAGTGATGATAGAAATGTTCTATATCTGTGTTGTCCAATACAGTAGCCACTAGCAATGGCAATAGAGCATTGGAAATGTGGCTAATGTAACCAAGAAAGTAAATTTTTAATTTCATTTAATCTTGATGAATTTAAAATTTAAAACTCACATTTGGCTGATAGCTACTATATTGATAGCAGCAGCCACATAATAGAAAGATTTCTCATTATTTTTAAATATTCCTTTTTTTTTTTTTTTTTTTTTTTTGATGGAGTCTCCCTCCCTCTGTCACCCAGACTGGAGTGCAGTGGTATGATCTCGGCTCACTCCAACCTCCACCTGCCGGGTTCAAGCAACTCTTCTGCCTCAGTCTCCTGGGCAGTTGGGATTACAGGTGCGCACCGCCACGCCTGGCTAATCTTTGTATTTTTAGTAGAGATGGGGTTTCACCATGTTGGCTGGGCTGATCTTGAATTCCTGACCTCGTGATCTACCCACCTTGGTCTCCCAAAGTGCTGGGATTATAGGTATGAGCCACCACGCCCAGCCATTTTTAAATATTCTTAATGGCATTAAAGCTGCTACAATTCTTATTTGTTGATTTTTCTTTTTTATTTTTAATTGATAAATAATAATTGTATAGATTCATAATATACAATGTGGTACTTTGATATATGGTTATATTGTGGAATGATTAAATCAAACTAATTAACAAGTCTCACCTCACATACTTATTTTTTGCAATGAAAATATTTAAAATCTACTTTTTCAGAAATTTCAAATATACCACGCTAAAATTCTTAAACTGACTTTTTTTCATAAAACAATAATTTTATAATTCTATTTTAGGGCTTCTACTGCTAAGTGATTGATTGGTTGCAAAATGACATTTTCTTATTAAACAACAATTGCACATTTTATGGCTTATCTCACCAATGCCACAGAGCTAAATGCCTTACTTTAAAATGTTTACATTTACTAATGCAAGATTTGGGGGCATGTAGATTTTAGTATTCAAGATAAGGTTTCACCTAAATGGCAGAGAAAAGCATTTCAGTCCATTGACAGATGAAGGAATATACAAATCCATTAGTGTATACACAGAATAAAATATTATTCATCCTTTAAAAAGAAGGAAATTCTGATACATGTTGCAACCTGGATGTACTTTGAAGACATTTTGCTAAGTGAAATAAGCCAGTCACAAAAGGACAAATGCCATATGATTCTACTTATATGAGGTGCCTAGAGTAGTCAAATTCATAGATACCTAAAGTAGAATGGTGATTGCCAGGGGCTGAGGAGAGGGGAGATGGGCAGTCATGTTTAATGGGTACAGAGCTTCAGTTAGGGAAGATGAAAAGGTCCTGGAGATGGATGGTGAGGATAGTTGCACAACAATGTGAATGTACTTTATGCCATGGAACTGTACATTTAAAAATGGTTAAAACAGTAAATTTCATTGTGTGTATTTGACCACAAAAAAGAAATTCAGTAATTCTTTTTAAAAAAAAAAAAAAAAAAAAGCATTTCATAAGAGGAGCTCTTACAAAGCAAATCAGACATTGCAATACAGTCAACCCTCAGTCTGCCCAAAGCTCCTGAAGAAAAAGAATAGATCAGATTCAACAAATTATAGACAATCCAATATCCCTAATAACTCAGACATTCTACTTAACTTGAGAATGTGTGATGGCGTGATTTTTACTGGGAACTGTCTTCATCAGTGGGGTTGGTCCACACAAATTTTTTTTATTTATTATCACTTTATTTTTATTTATTTTTAAAATTCAGAGGTACATGCGCAGATTTGTTATACACCTATATAACATTGTGTGTTGCAGGGGTTTGGTGTACAGATTGTTTCATCACCCAGGTAATGAGCATAGTACTTGATAGGTAGTTTTTCTATCCCCACCCTCCACCCACTCTCCACCCTCAAGTAGGCCCTGGTGTTTGTTGTTACCTTCTTGGTGTCTGTATTTACTCAACATTTAGCTCCCACTTACAGTGAGAACATGGAGCATTTTGTTTTCTGTTCCTGTGTTAGTTCTCTTAGGATAATGGCCTCCAGTTCCATCCATGTTGCTGCAAAGGGCATGATCTCATTCTTTTCTTTGACTGTGCAGGATTCCATAATGTATATGTACCACATTTGCTTTATCCAGTCTACTGTTGATGGGCATTTGGATTGATTCTGTGACATAGTGCTGCAACGAACATACATGTTCACATGTCTTTATGGTAAAATGATTTCTATTCCTTTGGGTATATACCCAATAATAGGATTGCTGGGTCAAATGGTAATTCTGCTTTGAGTTCTTTGAGAAATCACCAAACTGGTCTCCACAGGGGCTGAACTAGTTTACATTGCCACCAGGAGTGTATAAGGGTTCCCTCTTCTCCACAGCCTCACCAGTATCTGTTATTTTTTTACTTTTTAATAGTAGCCATTCTGATTGGTGTCAGATGATATCCCATTGTAGTTTTGATTTGCATTTCTCTAATGATTTGTGATGTTGGATATTTTTTCATATGCTCGTTGGCTGTGTACCTACACAAATATTGAATTGCCTAAGCACACACCACCAAAAGCGACTGGGTAGCAGAGAGATTCTAGTCTAACCTAAAATTTGCCAATAAAAGAATAGACAAATGTGCAATCCGCAAACCAATAATGTAGAAAAGGAGAAAGCTGTTGACCCAGCAGCCCCTTAGATTGTGTAAGTGAAGGACCCTCTCACTGCTACTCACCATTGCAACTCTTAAGACCCAGCATATGCCTTTATGTAGCAGACATTCAATATATGTGTTGATTGAATAAATAAGTGAAAATAATGAATGACTAAAATGAGTGAGTAAATAAACAGCAAAGGGATTCAGCTTGAGCCTAAACTGGATCTCTACATGTTTGGACTGGTCAAGAAAGTTTATGGGATATTACAGCTGAATTCTATTTACATATGGGACTGAGAAATCTGAAAAACAAGTCTAGTAGGAGAAGTGTCAAGCACATAAGCTTGATTCAATAACAATTTCTCAGTAATCAGAGAATGGAAGAATGATTTCGAGTACAACAAGGCTTGTGCTATTCAGAATTGTCTTCCACCCCAACACCCACGGGCTTGCTGTGAAGTTCTAAAGAGAAAATAAGCTATGTGTAAAAGCTAAACTCACTAAAATGTCTATAACATGTTAGAAGCCCTCATCAGTACTGCATCAGTACCAAAGACTGGGGGTGGAGAGAGACTTATAACAGGAAGGTTGGTAGCTCTAGTTGTTACCAATGACTTTAGTGTCAATGACAAACAAAAGGCTACACCATAGCTTTGGAAAGAAATCTTCGATAGTGACTAGAAATTGCACTTGACAGAAATTGCCATCAATTTCTGGCAATTCTGAGGCTGGATTAGACTCCAAGCACAGTGCAACCACCTCATGGAAAAGTGGCCAGACTGTTCTCCATGCAAGTCTCAGTCCTCACTTCTCCTCACTGGGCAGGGTTGCCTGATCTGGAATTCCAGCACAACCACCCTGCTGCTGCTTGATCCCCTCAGTCAGAGGCAGCCAAGCATTTCTCCAAGGCAGAAATCCCATAGTCAATCCGCAACCCCTCCATCACTATACTTGCAGCGGTACCACCCTATCAGCCCACTTTTGCCATCAAAAGTGGACACCGGTGAAAATGTCATTTGTAAGACACCTAAACATAGTTTCACAAGTTTTTGAGGTTCCCATAGTTGAAATCTAAAAGGATGTTCACATATATGAAATGCCCCCTGAAGAGTTTTGGAAGTATTTGGGGGTAAGTTTGTGGAATCCTGAAGGTGAATAAAGGAAAAACGTAAAAAAATATTATCTGTTATCATCGTTGTGTTCCTGGGTTATATCAACTCAGGCACTGGAAATCACATACTTACATTTGAACACTGTGACATAAACTGTTAGTGTTCTCATTCTTGATAGGGCAAAGTTATCAAGAAAAAAATAAAAGGGAGGTTGGCCAAGATGACAAACTAGAAGCAGTTAGTGTGCGCGGCTCTCATGGAGAGAAATGGAAGGGGTGAGTAAACGCAGCACCTTCAACTGAAACACCCAGATACATGCATTGGGACTCATCAAGGAAACAGCTTGACCCACAGAGAACAGAGAAAAGCAAGGCAGGATGGCTGCCCACCTGGGAGCAATGCAGAGCGAGGGGAGCCTCCCCTGTCCAGCAAAGCTATACTGGAAAATTGGAGGTGACTAGGGACTCGAGTAGACTCCCAGCATACTGCAGCAGCCCTATGAAAAAGTGGCCAGACTGTTCATTATGTGGGTCCCCAATCCCATATCTCCTCACTGGGTAGATCCTCCAGGCCTGGGTCTCCAGCCGCCCCCTCCTAGGGCTATCGAGCCAGTAGTAGCTCTACAACTCCCTGGGACAGAGTTCCCAGTGGGAGAGACTTGGAGCCTTAGCCCTTGTCGTCTCCAGGCTCTGGAGAGTCCACAGGGACCAGGGGCTGGTCTGGACCCCCAGCACAGTGCAACCATCTCATGGAAAAGTGGACAGACTGTTCTCAACACAGGTCCCAGTCCTCACTTCTCCTCACTGGGCAGGAGTGCCTGACCTGGTACTTAAGCACAACCACACTGCTCCTGCTTGATCACCTCAATCAAAGGCAGCCCAGCATACCTCCAAGGAGGAAATCACCCTAACAGCTCTCACGTTGGGAAAGGAACAAAGGGTCTAGTCACTATGCTGGCACCTCCAGCACAGCTTAGCCACCATACACAGAGGAGTCCAGCCCTTCGTCCCTGGCAACCCCTGACTCCCAGTCTTTACCAGGCAGGGCTCCCGGCTCGTGACCACAGAACAATCACCACACCCACAGCTGAACACACCCACTGGTGGTGGCCCAGGGTTTTTCTGGGAAGAGACTTCCAGAGGCATCCAACAACCCATCTACCAATGCCACAGCAACAGTTCTATCCCTTCTGCTCTTGGTCTGGGGAAGAAACAAAGAGCCTGAAGACTACACCCAAGCTTACAGCACGCCACAGTCACCATATGGAGAGGAGACCATTCTCCCCTCCCAGTGAGCCTTTGACACCCTTCCCTTGACAGCAGCTCTGCATTTCTCAGAGGCGGAGCTCTGAGAAGTAATTGAAAGGCCTCCTGCCACTACCTCTGCAGTGGTACTACCCCTGCTACCCTCAGACCAACAAAGGAGAAAAGACTCTAAGTGCATTATCCATACCTCCAGCAAGTTGCAGTCAACGCAAGGAAAGGAGGCCAGTCCATCTGCCACAGGTCCCACCCTCCCCTCCTCTGCTCATCACCAGGCAGGGAACCCCTGGCTTGGGCCCACATCACAGACCCCCCATGCTGGTTGCACTGAGTGGCTTGCTAACTGCATCTCTCTGGGGGGAAGCCCCCAGGAGACAAGCAAAAGGCCCTCAGCCACAACTACTACTTGGGCCCTTTCCTCTGCTGCCTCTAAGTTGGGGAGGAAACATAAACCCTGAGATCACCCCAGAGATATGGCAAGCAGGTGAGCAGTCGGGAGTGACAAGCCATGATCTACAGCCAACAATCAAGTGGGAGAGAAGCTCAGACTTACAGAGCATTGACAGGGAGAATGGCTACAACTATGAGGAAATGTAGGGGACTCACACAACTGAACAAGAGCCTACCTAGCAACTAACCACTACCCCTAAGCAGCACCTACTAAATCACAGCCCAAAGCTTCAACACCAAAAATACGTTGCTAACATACACCTCTGTGAAACTAAAGAGAAGAAGTCAGCTACAAATAAAGACCCTGAACAAAGCCTCAGCCCTGAGAAAATATCTAGAAAAGAAATCTATTGGCAGTACTCAATCTATAATGTAGTTAAAGGGACACCCACATGCAGAGATGAGAAAGAACCAATGCAAGAACTCCAGCAATTCAAATGGCCAGAGTATCCCATGTCCTCCAAATGACTTCACTAGTTCTCCAACAGGGGTTCTGTATTAGTCTGTTTTCACACTGCTATAAATAACTACCAACATTGTGTCATTTTTAAAGAAAAAAGGTTTAATTGACTCACAGTTCTGCATGGCTGTGGAGGCCTCAGGAGACTTACAATCATGGCAGAAGGAGAAGGAAAAGCAAGCACCTTCCTACAAGGCAGCACGAGAGAGAGAGGGCAAGTGGGGGAAGAGCCAAACACTTTTAAAGCATCAAGTCTCCTGAGAATTCACTCACTATCATGAGAAAAACACGGGGGAAACCACTCCCATGATCCAGTCATCTTCCACCAGGTCCATCCCTCAACATGTAGGGATTACAATTCAAGATGAGATTCGGGTGAGGACACAGAGCCAAACTGTATTATTCCACCCTTACCCCCTCCAAAATCTCATGTTCTTTTCACATTTCAAAACCAATCATGCCTTCCCAACAGTCCCTCAAAGTCTTAACTCATTCCAGCATTAACTCAAAAGTCCAAGTCCAAAGTTTCATCTAAGACAAGGCAAGTCACTGTCACTGATGAGCCTGTAAAATCAAAAACGATTTAGTTACTTCCAAGATAAAATAGGGATACAGGCATTGGGTGAATATTCCCATTCCAAATGGGATAAATTGACCAAAAAAGCCACAGGCCCCATGCATGTCTGAAACCCAGCAGAGCAGTCATTAAATATTAAAGTTCTGAAATTATCTCCTTTGACTCCATGCCTCACATCCAGGGCACACTGATGCAAGGTGTGGGCTTCCAGGGCCATAGGCAGCTCTGTCCATGTGGCTCTGCAGCGTACAACTGCTTTCACAAGCTGGCATTGAGTGCCTGCAGCTTTTCCAGGTGTATAGTGCAAGCTGTCAGTTGATCTATGATTCTGGAGTCTGGAGGGCCGTGACCCTCTTATCATAGCTCCACTAGGCAGTGCCCCAGTGGGGACTCTGTGTGGGGACTCCAACCCCACATTTTCCCTCTGCATTGCCCTAATAGAGGTTCTCTATGAGGGGTCCACTCCTGAAGCAGACTTCTGCCTGGACACCAAGGCACTTCCATACATCCCCTGAAATCTAGATGGAAGTTCCCAACCCTAAACTCTTATCTTCTGTGCACTCACAAGTCCAACACCACCTCCAAACCACCAAGGCTTGGGTCTTGCACCCTCTGAAGCAACAGTCTGAGCTGTACCTTGGCCCCTGTTATCCACAGCTGGAGCTGGAACTGCTGGGATACATGGCACCATGTCTCAAGGTTGCACAGAGCAGCAGGGCCTTGTGGCTGGTGCAAAAATAACTATTTTTCCTTCCCAGGCCACCAGGCCTGTGATGAGAGGGTCTGCTGTGAAGATCTCTGAAATACCCTGGAGACATTTTTCCCATTGTCTTGGCTATTAACATTGGCTCCTGGTTATGTATTCAAATTTCTGCAGTTGGCTTGAATTTCTTCCCAGAAAATGGGTTTTTCTTTCTATCACATGGTCAGGCTGCAAATTTTCCAAACTTTTATGTTCTGCTTCCCTTTTCGACATAAGTTCCAGTTTCAGACCATTCCTTTGTGAATACATATGACTAAACACTTTCAGAAAAAGCCAGATTACACCCTGAATGCTTTGCTGCTTAGAAATTTACTCTGCCAGAGGCCGGGCGCGGTGGCTCAAGCCTGTAATCCCAGCACTTTGGGAGGCCGAGACGGGCAGATCACGAGGTCAGGAGATCAAGACCATCCTGGCTAATACGGTGAAACTCCGTCTCTAATAGAAAATACAAAAAAACTAGCCAGGCGACGAGGCGGGCGCCTGAAGTCCCAGCTACTCAGGAGGCTGAGACAGGAGAATGGTATGAACCCGGGAGGCGGAGCTTGCAGTGAGCTGAGATCTGACCACTGCACTCCAGCCTGGGTGGCAAAGCAAGACTCCGTCTCAAAAAAAAAAAAAGAAAAAGAAAAGAAATTTACTCTGCCAGATACCCTAAATCATCTCTCTTAAGTTCAAAATTCCACAGATCTCTAGGGCTAGAGCAAAATGTTGCCAGTCCTTTGCTAAATAATAGCAAGGGTGACCTTTACTCCAGTTCCCAGTAAGTTCCTCTTTCCCATCTGAGACCACCTCAGCCTAGACTTCATTGTTCATATCACTGTGAGTATTTTGGTCAAAACCATTCAACAAGTCTCTAGGAAATTCCAAACTTTCCCACATCTTCCTACCTTCTTCTGAACCCTCCAAACTGTTCCAACCTCTGCCCATTACCAAGTTCAAAGTTGCTTCCACATTTATAGCAGTGCCCCACTCCCAGTACCAATTTTCTGTATTTGTCTGTTTCCACTCTGCTATAAATAACTACCCAACACTGGGTGGTTTATTTCAAAAAAAAAAAAAAAAAAGAGGTTTAACTGACTCACAGTTCCACATGGATGGGAGGCCTCAGGAAACTTACAATTATGGCAGAAGGAGAAGGGAAAGTAAGCACCATCTTGCAAGCAGCAAGAGAGAGAGAGAGAGTGAGGGAGGGGGGCTGCCAAAAACGTTTAAAGCATCAGATCTCATGAGAATACACACACTATCATGAGAACAGCATGTGGGGGAACCACTCCCATAATCCAATCACTTCCCACAGGTCCCCTGCCTCAACATATGGAGATTACATTTCAAGATGACATTTGGGTGGAGACACAGAGCCAAATCATATCAGGTTCTTAACCAGGCTAAGGTGGCAGAAATGACAGAAATAGAATTCAGAACATGGATAGGAATAAAGATCATTGAGCTTCAGGAGAATGGCAGAACCCAAACCAAGGAAACTAAGAATCATAATAAAAGGATACAGGAGCTAAATAGCCAGTATAAAAAAGTACCTAACTGATCTAATAGAGCTGGAAAAACACACCACAAGAATTTCACAATGTAATCACAAGTATTACCAGCAGAATAGACCAAACTGAGGAATCTCAGAACTGGAAGACTGGCTCTCTGAAATAAGACAGTCAGACAACAATAAGAAAAAAGAATAAAAAGGAATGAACAAAACCTCCAAGAAATACGGGATTACGTAAAGGGGCCAAATCTATGAGTCCCTGGCATCCCTGAAAGGGATGGGGAGAAAGCAAACAACTTGGAAAGCATATCTTAAGATATCGCTCGTGAAAACTTCCCCAACTTTGCTAGAGAGGCCAAGAGTCAAATACAGAGAACCCCTGAAAGATTCTACACAGTAAGATCATCCCCAAGGCACATAATCATCACAT
Source organism: Piliocolobus tephrosceles (assembly GCF_002776525.5). Lineage (NCBI taxonomy): Eukaryota > Metazoa > Chordata > Mammalia > Primates > Cercopithecidae > Piliocolobus > Piliocolobus tephrosceles. The sequence goes on along the minus strand of NC_045434.1, from coordinate 133,491,922 downwards.
TTTCCAAGGCCAAAATGAAAGAAAGAATATTAAAGGCAGGTAGAGAGAAAGGGCAGGTCATCTACAAAGGGAACCCCACCAGGCTAACAGCAGACCTCTTAGCAGAAATTCTATAAGCCAAAAGAGACTGGGGGCCTATATTCAACATTCTTGAAGAAAAAAAAATCTTCCACCAAGAATTTTGTACCCAGTCAAACTAACTTTCCTAAGCAAAGAAGTGAGATCCTTTTCAGGTAACCAAATGCTGATGAAATTCATTGCCACCAGAACCTCCTTACAAGAGATCTTGAAAGGAGCACTAAATATGGAAAGGAAAGACCATTACCAGCCAATACAAAAACACACTTAAGTAAACGGACCAGTACTGTAAAGCAACCACACAAACAAGTCGGCATAATGACCAGCTAACAACACAATGACAGGATCAAAGTCATACATATCAATACTAACCTCAAATGTAAATGGGCCAAGTATTGCCATTTAAAAGGCAAAGAGTGGAAAGCTGGATTTAAAAAAAAAAAAAAAGCAAGGCCTGGCCGGGTGCTGTGGGGACATGCCTGTAATCCCAGCACTTTGGGAGGCTGAGGTGGGTGGATCATGAGTTCAGGAGATCAAGACCACCCTGGCTAACATGGTGAAACCCCATCTCTACTAAAAAAAATACAAAAAGTTAGCCAGGTGTGGTGGCGGGTGCCTGTAGTCCCAGCTAGTGGGAGGCTGAGGCAGGAGAATGGCGTGAACCCGGGAGGTGGAGCTTGCAGTGAGCGGAGATGCACCACTGCACTCCAGCCTGGGCGACACAGCAAGACTCCATTTCAAAAAAAAAAAAAAAGACCCAATAGTATGCTGTCTTCAAGAGACTCACCTCACATGCAATGATACTGGAAATAAAGGGATAGAGAAAAATCTACTAAGCAAATGGAAATCAGAAAAAAGCAGGAATTGCATTCCTAATCTCAAAAACCAACAAAGATCAAAAAAGACAAAGAAGAGTATTACATAATGGTAAAGGGTTCAACTCAACAAGAAGACCCAACTATCCTAAATATATATGCACCCAACACAGGAGCATCCAGATTCATTAAGCAAGTTATTAGAGACCTTTAAAGAGGCTTAGCCCCCCAAACAATAATAGTGGGAGATTTCAACACTCCACTGACAGTATTATACAAATGATTGAGGTAGAAAATTAACAAAGATATTAACAACCTGAACTCAGCATTGGGCCAAAGGGATCTGATAGACATCTATGGAACTCTCCACACCAAAACAACAGAATATACATTTTTATCATTGCCACATAGCACTTACTCTAAAATTGACCACACAATAAAACATAAAACCATCCTCAGGTAATGCAAAAGAACTGAAATAATACCAAACACACTCTTGGACCACAGGACAATAAAGATAGAAGTCCAGACTAACAAAGAACATTCTAAACCATGCAATTAAGGAAAATTAAACAACCTGCTCCTGAATAATTTTTGCATAAATAATGAAATTAAGATAGAAATCAAGAAGATCTTTGAAAATAATGAGAACAAAGATACAACATACCAGAATCTCTGGGACACAGCTAAAGCAGTTAGTGTTAAGAGGGAAATTTATAGCACCAAACACCCACATCAAAAAGTTACAAAGATCTCAAATTAACAACCTAACATCAGAACTGAAAGAACCAGAGAAGCAAGAGCAAACAAACCCCAATGCTAGCAGAAGACAAGAAATAACCAAAATCAGGCTGACCTGAAGGAAATTGAGATGTGAAAAACCATTCAAATACTAATAAATCCAGGAGTTGATTTTTTTAAAACAAGTAAAATAGATAAGCTGTTAGGTAGACTAAAGAGCAAAAGAGAGAAGATACAAATAAACACTAGAAACAACAAAGGGGATATTACCACTAACCCCACAGAAATAAAAATAACCATCAGAAACTACTGTGAACACCTCTATGCACACAAACTAGAAAATCTAGAAGACATAGATAAACTCCTGGACACATACACCCTCTCAAGACTGAACCAGGAAGATATTGATCCCCTGAACAAACCAGTAATGAGCTCCAAAATTGATTCAGTAATAAATAGCCTACCAGCCTAAGAAAGACCAGGACCAGATGGATTCACAGCTACATTCTAACAGATGTAAAAGAAAAGCTGATACCATTTCTACTGAAATTATTCCAAAAAACTGAGGAGGAGGGGGCCCTCCCCAACTCATTCTGTGATGCCAGCATCATTCTGATACCAGAACCTGGCAGAGACAAAACAAAAAAAGGAAACTTCAGGCCAATATCCTTGATGAACATTGATACAAAAATTTTCAACAAAATACTTGCAAACTGTATTCAGCAGCACGTCAGAAAGCTAATCCACCATGATCAAGTAGGCTTCACCCATAATATGCAAGTTTGGTTCAACATAGGTGAATCAATAAATGTAACTCATCACATGAATAGAACTAAAGACAAAAACCATATGATTATCTCAATAAAGGCAGGAAAAGGCTTTCAATAAAATTCAACATTCCTTCATGTTAAAAACTCTCAATAGGCCAGGCAGAGAGGCTCACGCCTGTGATCCTAGCACTTTGGGAGGTCAAAGAGGGGTGATCACCTCAGGTCAGGAGTTTAAGACCAGCCTGGCCAACATGGTGAACCCCCATCTCTACTAGAATACAAAAATTAGCTGGGCATTGTGGCACATGCTTGTAATCCCAGCTACTCAGGAGACTGAGGCACAAGAATCATTTGAACCTTGGAGGCAGATGTTGCAGTGAGCCAAGATCACACCACTGCACTCCAGGCTAGAAGACAGAGTGAGAAAAAAAAAAAAAAAAAAAAAAAAAAAAAAAAACCTCCACCTTAATAAATACCTTCAAAAAGTATTGAAGGAACATACCTCGAAAGAGTAAAAGTCATATATGGCATACCCACAGCCAACATAATACTAACTGGTGAAATGCTGGAAGCATTCCCCTTAAAAACTGGCACAAGACAAGGATGCTCTCTCTTATCACTCCTATTCAACACAGCATTGGAAGTCCTGGCCACAGCAATCAGGAACCAGAAAGAAATAAAAGGAATCCATATAGGAAGAGAGGAAATAAAATTATCCCTGTTTACAGATGACATGATTCTATATCTAGAAAACTCCATAGTCTCAGTCCAAAAGCTCCTTCAGCTGATAAACTCCAGCAGTTTCAGTTTACAAAATCAACATATAAAAATCACTAGCATTCCTATACACCAAGAACAGCCAAGCTGAGAGCCAAATCAGGAACAAAATCCCATTCACAATTGTCACATGAGAATAAAATACCTACGAATACAGCTAACCAGGAAACAGCAAGTTGAAAAATTTCTACAATGAGAATTACAAAACACTGCTGAAAGAAGTCAGAGATGACACAAACAAATGGAAAAACATTCCATGTTCATGAAGAGGAAGAATCGGTATCATTAAAATGGCATACTACCCAAAGCAATTTACGGATTCAGTGCTATTCCTATCAAACCACCAATGACATTCTTCAAAGAACTCAAAAAAAAAAAAAAAAACTATTTTAAAATTTACATGGAATAACAAAAGAGCACAAATAGCCAAGGCAATCCTCAGCAAAAAGAATAAAAGTGAAGACATTGCGTTACCCAGTCTCAAACTATACTACAGGGCTATGGTAACAAAACAGCATGGTTTTGGTACAAAAATAGGCACATAGACAAAGGGAACAGAACAGAGAGCTCAGAAATAATGCTGCAAACCTACAACCATCTGATCTTCTTCAAAGCTGAGCAAAACAAGCAATGGGTAAAGTGCTCCCTATTCAATAAATGGTGCTGGGATAACTGGCTACCCATATCTGCAAGAAGGGAAACTGGATCCCTTGCACCATATACAAAAATCAACTCCACATGGATTAAAGACATAAATATAAAACCCAAAACTGTAAAAACCATGGAAGACAACCTGGGTAATACTATTCTGGACATAGGAATGGCAAGATTTAATGGTGAAGACACCAAACGCAATCACAACAAAAGCAAAAATTGACAAATGGGATCTAACTAAACTTAAGAGCTTCTGTGCAGCAAATGAACTATCAACAGAGTAAATAGACATCTTACAGAATGGGAGAAAATATTTGCAAAAGCCTAATATCCAGCATCTGTAAGGAACGTAAACAAATTACAAGAAAAAAATATATTCCATTAAAAAGTGGGCAAAGGGTGTGAACAGACACTTTGCAAAAGAAGACATAGGCAGGGCACAGTGACTCACACCTGTAATCCCAGTAATTTGGGAGGCCCAGGCGGGTGGATCATTTGAGGTCAGGAGTTCTAAACCAGCCTGGCCAACATGGTGAAACCCCGTCTCTACTAAAAATACAAAAATTAGCCAGTCATGGTGGTACGTGCCTGTAGTCCCAGCTACTTGGGAGGCGAAGACAGGAGAATCGCCTAAGTCTGGGAGGTGGAGGTTGCAGTGAGCTGAGATCATGCCACTGCACTCCAGCCTAAGCGACAGAGTAAAACTCTGTCTTAAACAAAAAAAAAAAACAGGCCGGGCGCGGTGGCTCAAGCCTGTAATCCCAGCACTTTGGGAGGCCGAGACGGGTGGATCACGAGGTCAGGAGTTCGAGACCATCCTGGCTAACACGGTGAAACCCCGTCTCTACTAAAAAATACAAAAAACTAGCCGGGCGAGGTGGCGGGTGCCTGTAGTCCCAGCTACTCTGGAGGCTGAGGCAGGAGAATGGCGTAAACCCGGGAGGCGGAGCTTGCAGTGAGCTGAGATCTGGCCACTGCACTCCAGCCTGGGCGACAGAGCGAGACTCCGTCTCCAGAAAAAAAAAAAAAAAAAAAACATATATGTGGCCAACAAACATGAAAAGAAGCTCAATATCACTGATCATTAGAGAAATGTAAATCAAAACCATGAGTTTTGATTGGTGAGATACCATCTCCTACCAGTCAGAATGGCTATTAAAAAATGAAAAAAATAACAGATGCTAGGGAGGTTGCAGAGAAAGGGGAACACTTATACACTGTTGGTGGGAATGTAAATTAGTTCTACCATTGTGGAAAGCAGTGTGGGAGTTCCTCAAAGAGTTAAAAACAGAACTACCCTGCGACCCAGCAATCCAATTACTGGGTATATACCCAAAGAATACAAATCATTCTACCGTAAAGACACATGTATGCATATGCTCATTGCAACTTCACAATAGCAAAGACATAGAATCAACCTAAATGCCCATCAATGACAGATTGAAAAAAGAGTATGTGGTACATATATACCATGGAATACTATGCAGCCATAAGAAAGAATGAGATTATGTCTTTTGTGGGATATAGATGGAGCTAGAGGCCATTATCCTTAGCAAGCTAACACAGGAACAGAAAATCAAACAACACATGTTCTCACTTATAAGTGGAAGCTAAATGATAAGAACTCATGAACACAAAGAGGATAACAACTGACACTAAGGCCTACTTGAGGCTCGAGTGTGGGAGGAGGGAGAGGGTCAGAAAAAAATACCTATTGGTACCAGGCTTAGTACCTCGATAATGAAATAATTTGTAAAACAAACTCCTGTGACATGAGTTTGCCTATATAATAAACCTACACATGTACCTCTAAACCTAAAATAAAAGTTTAAACATTTAAAAATAAAAATAAAAGGACTGCATTTCCCAGTCTCCTTTGCAGTTATGTATGACCATGTGACTCGGATCTAGTCAAAGAAGACAAGCAGAAGTAAAATAGGCCTCCCAGGGGACACTAGACAATGTCTGGAGTCATTTTTCATTGTCACAACTGGGGACAGGGAGGTGATATTCCTGGCACCTATCGAGTAGAGGCCAGGGATGCTGCTAAACATCCTATAATGCACAGGACATCTCCCACAACAAAGAATTATCTGGTCGAAAATATCAATAGTCTGATGGTCAGAAACCTTGACTTAAAAGGGAAAGATACTTCCACTTCCTTCTTTTTCCCTTCTATCAGGTTGGAATTGGGACATAGGAGTGATCCATATTGGGCCACAGAGAGAGAAGCAACATCCTGGAGACGACAGAGCAAAACAGCAGGCTGGTGCCTCATAACTTCATAGCGCAGAGTCACCCTATCATCTCAGGCTTTAAATGGGAGTGAAATGAACTTCTATCTTGTCTAATCTACTGGTATTTTGAGTCTCTATTTTATGCACCTGAAGCTATATCCTAACCAACAGAGAAGCTAAACTTGACTAAGAGTCCTTTCACATGGACTGCCAAAAAAGAATGGATTTAAAAATCACAGGGGACAGAAATCTCTTCTTTACTATTTAGTCTCCATTTCCCCATGTATCTAATAGCAGAACTTCCTTTAAGGAAATCCTCCTAGCCTTCTTCCCTGCCATGTTGTTTGGATGGGAATGACTCTGATAACCACCCCCACAGTGGACCGTGATTGACTTAAGCAAAACCCCAACTCCTTGGCCATGGTAATTGACTCTGAGAAAGACTTGCACTGTCCCACTGGATCTTTCAGATGAAGATGTGGCACTTCAGATGAAGTGCTGCAGCCATCTTGTCTCATTAGGGAAGCAGCCCAATGATAAAGCTGGCATCACAAAGGAAGAAAGAGTTGAAAGATGATGAGAAACCCATCATTTGATCCCCCAGATCAAACTGCATCTATGATAAGCCCTACCTCCGGCTCTTTCAAATACATGAGCCAATAAATGTTTTACTTACACAATTTTTTTTTTTTTTTTTTTTTGAGATGGAGTCTCCCTCTGTCACCCAGGCTGGAGTGCAGTGGCACGATCTTGGCTCACTGCAACCTCTGCCTCCAGGGTTCAAGCGATTCTCCCACCTCAGCCTCCCGAGCAGCTGGGATTACAGGCACGCTCCACCACACCTGGTTAATTTTTGTATTTTTAGTAGAAATGGGTTTCACCATTTTGGCCAGGCTGCTCCCGATCTCCTGACCTCATACTTACACAAATTTTTGTTAGGTATTCTGTCACTTGCAACTGAAAGAATCCTAACAGGTACAGAGAGTTTTATGGTTAAAAAAAAAAAAAAATCTGACAGGAGAAGGATCTGACAGAAGAAGTTTCACTTCTAGGACCTTTTTATTTCACTCAAGGATTAGGACATCATCTGCAAGATTCCTGTGGTAAGAAAACAATGAGAATAGAAGTTCTGCCATTGTCTGATATATATGTACTAGGGGAAGTGGATGTCAAGAGATTTAAATCGTTCATATTTCTTAGTATAATATATATCCCTTAGACTTTAGAAGTAGCATTACTGCTCTCACACGATACACTAGCTTCTCATCACCATACTTAACTTACCCACTATTCAAATCATCAAGCTGGAGGGGGATTCTACTTTTCCTTAATGTTGTTTTTCTCAGTAATTCGTTGTTAGCGAAGGCCAGAGATGTCTAGCAATTATTATGATTATATTCAATTGCTCAGTTTCCTTAGGAATCCATCATAAACTATCAGTTCCAGACACACAGAAATTTGCATTAATGTTTCTTAAACTTCCACTTCACTTGCCTGTTTCTTATTCCTGGGTTTCATATTGCTATCTTTCTTAACCATTGCCCCGGACTCTAGTTTGTGCTGAACTAGATACCAGCTTCAAAGGAATTCTCAGAGACAACACATGCTTTCAAGACTCAAAGTAATATTACTCTGATAGAATGTCAGAAAGGAGCTATGGCAGATGATGTTGGCAATGTTTTCAAGCTAGAGGTCTTCTTCACCATTCAAATCAGATGACAAATACATTTGTCTCAATGATAATTAGGAGTTTTAGTTATTTTTGTCCTGTATTTTATAAGTAATATTCAGCCTCTGTGGTTGTTCTTGATCTTATATTTTATTGATCTTGTATTATAGTTGATTTTTTTTGAGACAGAGTCTTGCTCTGTCATCCAGATTGGAGTGCAGCGGTGCGATCTTGGTTCACTGCAACCTCTGCCTCCCAGGTTCAAGCGATTCTCCTGCCTCAGCCTCCCGAGTAGCTGGGACTACAGGTGCCCGCTACCACACCCAGCTAATTTTTGTAATTTTAGTAGAGATGGGGTTTCACCATATTGGTCAGGCTGGTCTCGAACTCCTGAGCTTGTGATCTGCCCACCTCAGCCTCCCAAAGTGCTGGGATTACAGTTGTGAGCCACCATGCCTGGCCCATGCTCCTGATTTTAATGTGTGAAGACCATGTTACCCCAGATCTAACCTGCATGCAATTTAATAGCTGTGTAACCTAGGAAAAGATATCTAACCTCTCTGTGCCCTAATTTCCTCCTCTTTAAAATGAAAAGAAATGCAAATTATGGTATTGCATATTCTGATAATTGCCATATTTCAATTCAAAGTGTAATGCCTTAAACAACAACTCTGAAATATTAGGAATCCACTACACAAATGATTGCCTGCAAAAAAAAAAAAAAAAAGGAAGGAAGGGGGGGGGGGGGGGAGGGAAGGGATTCATTGCTAAGACTTGAAGCCAGGGTTGCAAATGGATAAACTTTACACATTTCACACATCAGATATTCTATGAAACTAGCTACTACATTGTCCATAAGCAATTCAAGTGAAGATTTCTGACCTAGCAGAACATCTACCTTGAGATATTTGTTGAACTACACTAACTCTTGCCTCAGGGCCTTTGGACGCAATGTTCCATTTACTTTGAATATTCTAGCATCTTTTGTTGCCCTCCTATTACCCATATATCCCATAAGACCTGAAATATTTCCTACAGTTTCCCATGGCAATGAAAGGATCAGCTGTCAGTCTACACACCACCTTTTGTGGAAAATCTTCCCTAACCCCCACCCTACCCAATCCAACCATTCCACAGTTCCCTATTCTTCCCAGTTATAGTCATTACCAATCTGGATTTAAATTTTCTATATACTATTTACTTACACAAGAGTATAAGTTCCAGAAGGACATATCTGCTGTTTGCAGATATGAAGTGCTCAATAAACACTTGTTGAAAGAAGGGAGGGAGAGAAACATAGTTGGATAGTTGGATAGTAGGAAGGATTAATAGATAGGTATGATTAGTCTCTTCATGGATGTCCTTTGCAAATCTGAAAGCTGACAGACCCACCTACGATTGCAAGGCATTTTTAGTTTTTCAAAGTATTTCACATCCATGATTTTATAATACCTTTCTGAGTGAATAAAGAAACAAGAGAAGATCTTGCTCTTAAAATATGAGTATAAAGACTGTTAAAAGATTAGAAAATGTAGAGTTTAAAGTGACATAAGAAAACCTAATTGGAGGGGAAATCTGTTTCTGAAATCTCACTCTGTACTCTTTTTGTTCATCTACACTATTCTCAAGGTGATATTGGCAATGTTTTCAGGCAAAGTCTTCTTAATGACTCAAATCAGATGATGAATATGTTCATCTCAATGATAAACGTTTTAGCTGCCTTGTTGTCCTGTATTCCTGTATTTTATAGGTACTACTCCACCTCTGTGGTTGAAGATCAAGGGCTCAAGTACTGAGAAAGGCTACCAAGAAAACCAAGCAGTGTGACACTTTTTTTGTTGTTGTTTTGTTTTTTTGAGACAGAGTCTTGCTCTGTCGCCCAGGCTGGAGTGCAGTGGAATGATCTCGGCTCACTGCAAGCTCCGCCTCCCGGGTTCACACCATTCTCTTGCCTCAACCTCCTGAGTAGCTGGGGCTACAGGCCCCTGCCACCACGCCCAGCTAAATTTTTTGTATTTTTAGTAGAGACAGGGTTTCACCATGTTAGTCAGGATGGTCTCGATCTCCTGACCTCGTGATCCACCCGCCTCAGTCTCCGAAAGTGCCAGGATTACAGGCGTGAGTCACCGTGCCTGGCCTAGCAGTGTGACTCTTAATACAAAAAACAATAAATTAATCTACTGCCATCTTAAAATCTTCAAACGTTTGCATTAGTAAGAATAAAGATACACTCAACTATGTTATCAAAAAAATTAAGTTAATTGAATATGACCCACCTGCAAACTAATATGATTGTGTGTACTGTGCACAATGGTCATGTGTTTTGCATATTGTTGTTTTCAAGGGGACTATGATTGCAATTTTGATTAATTGGACTAGTTCTCGAACTTAGGATCAAACTGAAAGCTGTATAATTCTTAGGCCCATTTAATGTCCTTTACATACTTTCATTGGAGGTCTTGAAAATCATTTTCAAAAACTGAAATTAGTTTTTGTCCTAATCCCCTAGAGACCAATGCAGTGAATTTCATCATGCCATGATGATTCAAAATGCTGAAATGACTCATGATATAATTAGAGTTCTTTTATCCAAGTCAAACCTATGAACTACATCTAAAACTGGTTCACTTTAAAATATCCCAAACAAACTTAGCAGCTTATACAAAGACACAGTAGGAGAGAACAAGGAATACTATGGGAACTGCAGGAAAACCAATGTGGCGAAAACACATGTAACAAAACGAAGAAACTTCTACTCTTTTGGCAACTAGTACAAGAATTCCTCTAAGAATATAACACCATATTTTAAGGAAATATTTTAATAAACTACATGGGATGAGAGACAAGATCTTAAGGGACATAGTCAAGCTAAAAATAATGGTAACTAAACAAGAATGGAATCTGGAAGTAGAAGAACACTTTGTCTTGGTGAGCCCTTTGATGGAGTTGGGTAAAGCCAAATTGCTCAGTACAATAAAGAGATGAATGTAAAAAACTTGGAGTGAGGATAGGGGCTGGATCCAAAAAGGCTGTATGCCGTGGGAGGAAGATAAAGACAAAAACAGTCCTTGGAGTGCCACAGCTAAGAAAAAGCTTTGGGGAAAAAAATCTCAAATGGTTATTACTATACCAAGTATAATAAAATATCTCCCTCATCTCCCCATAAATTCCCTGTTTCTCACTAAGACTTTTATAAATGTGGGTTTGGGAAAGATAATGTGATGACATGCAAGAATTCTATGTCTATGAGGGTGTAATATTTTTTAAAATAATGGACAGGGAACAGCTGGCATCTGAGCTTACATACAGTGTATGAGGAAAGTGAGAAGGGATGAGTTTGGAGGAATGAGCAGGACAATTTTATGAAGGGCTATGAGAGCAATCTTAAAAATTGTGCACCTTATCCTGGGGCAAATAGGAAACAGTTAAAAATATTTAAGGAGGGGAACAACATCGTCAGGTTTATAATTTTAAAATAATATTCTGGCCAGTTGCAGTGGCTCACGCCTTTGGGAAGCCAAGGCGGGTGGATCATCTGAGGTCAGGAGTTCAAGACCAGCCTGGCCAACATGGTGAAACCCTTTCTCTACTAATAATACAAAGATTATCTGTGCGTGGTGGTGCATGCCTGCAATCCCAGCCACTCAGGAGGCTGAGGCAGGAGAATCTATTGAACCCGGGAGGCAGAAGTTGCAGTGAGCCAAGATCACAGCCATTGCACTCCAGCCTGGGCAACAAGAGCAAAACTCCATCTCAAAAATAAATAAATAAAATAAAAATTTAAAAAAAAAGAATCTTCTGGCAGCAATTCAGAGAATGGGTTGGAGGAAGCAATGTTAGAGGCAGAAGGAAAGTTGGCAGCAATCCAGGTAAGAAATATTAATAGCCTGAACTGGTACAATGGCGGTAGATATGGAGAGAAATAGACAAACTAGACATATTTAAAAGTTATAACAGGCCGGGCGCGGTGGCTCAAGCCTGTAATCCCAGCACTTTGGGAGGCCGAGACGGGCGGATCACGAGGTCAGGAGATCGAGACCATCCTGGCTAACACGGTGAAATCCCGTCTCTACTAAAAACTACAAAAAACTAGCCGGGCGAGGTGGTGGCGCCTGTAGTCCCAGCTACCCGGGAGGCTGAGGCAGGAGAATGGCGTGAACCCGGGAGGCGGAGCTTGCAGTGAGCTGAGATCGGGCCACAGCACTCCAGCCTGGGCGACAGAGCGAGACTCCGTCTCAAAAAAAAATAAATAAATAAATAAAAAATAAATAAAAGTTATAACAAATGAGTCTTAGTAATTGATTGGATGTGGAAAACAGACTGACCAATCTTCCTCGTATTTTCAGAACTAAGGGGATTCTACAACGTGGCAGTTCCAGTTTAAAAGTGGAGACAGCTCTGAACAAACCATTTCAGTTTGCATGGAACTGAGGGGTTCCACATGTTAAAACCAGAAAAGTCCTGAGAAAACTGGGACCCAGTTTCTGGCTTAGGAATGAAGGCATCAGTCCATGAGATAGGAAAGGCAGCAACAGGAACAGATTCAGGTGGGAAGAGGATGCTGAGTTTCACTTTTGAACACGTTCAGTTTCAGGAGCCAATAGCATTCCAAGAATAAATATCCAGTAGGCAAATCGTTTTAAGAATTTGATACTCAGGAGGGAAAGTTAGATCTGAAATATAGTTTTGAAAGTTATCAGCACTTGAGGCTATGTATGCGAATGAACAAGACTGTCCAGGGATAGTTTATACAAATATTAGGGAGGGAAAGAGAGGGACGGCAAGCAAAGGGGAGGGGAGGGGAGGGGAGGGAAGAAAAGGGGACTGAGAACAGAATTCTGGTAAATATCAATACTTATAAGATATGTAAAGGTGACTGAAATGGAGCAGCTAAAACGGCAAGATAAAAACCAAGAGTACATTGTCTGGAAGTCAGGGGAAGACAATATTTGAAGAAGAAGGCGAGGTCAGTGTCAAGTGCTACAGAAAACTAGGTAAGATAAAGGCTGAAAATTATCCTTTGGATTTAAGAACAAAAAAAATCACTATTGATCTTAGTGAAGCAGTTTCAGAGAAATGGTAGAGAGAAGCAAGACTGAGGAATGAATGGCAGATAAGAAAACAAAGATAGGGAGATAAGGATAAAGATACCTCTTTTGGAAAGTTTCAAAGGAGGTGAGATATAAGGAGAGTCCAAGGAGAGATGTAGCATTGAGGGAAAGTTTTTTATAATAATTATCTTAGCACAGGATCTCTAGGAAACAGAGCCTGAAGTAGGATTAAAACACTGTTCTTTTTCTGTGAGATTCAAGCCCAGGGAAGTGAGGGTGAGGAAAGGGAAAATTGGACAAGATAAGATGCAAAGCTGTGTTGAAGCACTGATTTCCACTTCATAATGAGCCACGAAGCAACAGAACAGGTTATTCATCACACGTATTTGCCAGTCTTTTTGAGGGACCGTGAGAAGAAATTTCATCTCAGAGTAGTGTGCGGAGAGGAGATGAACTGAGAATTTACCTTATCGTTTCCTACTCTGGAATCTCATTGGTCAAGGCTCATCTCATAGTTTGTTTTGCTTTTCTAATTTCTTGAGGTGAATCATTAGGTGGTTTATGTGAAATCATTCTGTTTTAATGTAACGATGTTTTAACGTTTCCTCTTAGTACTACTGCTTTCCATATGTCCATAGATTTGGTATGCTGTGTTTCTGTTTTCATTTGTTTCCAAACATGTTTTAACTTCCACCTTGATTTTTTCATTTGCCCATTGGTTGTTCAGGAGCATGTTGTTTAATTTCCATGTATTTATACAGTTTCCTACGTTCTTGTTGATTTCTAGTTTTATTGTAAAATGGTCAGAAAATATACTCAATATGATCTCAATTTTAAAAAATTTGTTGAGACTTGTTTCATGGCCTACCATATGATCTATGTTGAAAAACAGTCCATGTGCTGTTGTGAAGAATGTGTATTCTGGTCAGCTGCAGTGGCTCGTGTCTGTAATCCCAACACTTTGGGAAGCTGAAATGAGAGGCTTGCTTGTGCCCAGGAGTTTGAGACCAGCCTGGGTAACATGAGGAGATCCCATCTCTAATCTCTACAAAATTTTTTTAATTAGCTAGGCATGATGGTCCACACCCGTAACCTCTAGCTACTCAGGAGGCTCAGGCTGTTATTGTGCCAATATACTGTAGCCTGGGTGAGTGACAGAGTGAGATCCTGTCTAAAAAAAAAAAAAAAAAATGTGCAGCTGTTGGATAAAACGTTGTTCTGTAACTGCTTGTTAGGTTCATTTGATCTATAGCACAGTTTAAATCCAATGTTTCTCCATTGATTTTCTGTCTAGATGATCTACTCAACACTGAGAATGGGGTGTTGAAGTTTCCAACTATTATTATACTACAGTCTGTCTCCTCCTTTAGCTGAAATAATATTTGGTTTATAGTCTGGGTCCTCTGGTATTGGGTGCATGTATATTTACAATTGTTATGTCCTCTTGCAAAACTGATATTTTTATCATTATTTAATGATCTTCATCTCTTTTTACACTTTCAACTTAAAGTCTATTTTATCTGATATAAGTACAGCTGCTCCTGCTTGGTTTGGTTTCCATTTGTGTAAAATATCTTTTGCCATCTCTTCAATCTTTTTCTTTTCTTTCTTTCTTGCTTTCTTTCTTTTTCTCTTTCTTTCTTTCTTTCCCTTCTTTCTTTCCTCTCTTTCTTTCTTTTATTATTTTTTCTTTCTTTTTTGAGATTGGGTCTTGCTCTGTTGCCCAGGCTGGAGTGCATTGGTGCAATCACAGCTCACCGTAGCCTCTACGTCCCCAAGCTCAGGCAATCCTTTCACCTCAGCCTCCCAAGCAGCTGGGACTACAGGTGTGCACCACCACACTCGGTAATTTTTTCTTTTTTTTTTATAGAGATAGGGTTTTGTCATGTTGCCCAGTCTGGTCTCAAACTCCTGGGCCCAAACGATTTGCCCACCTCATCCCTTTGCTTTATATGTGTGTCTTTACAGGTGAAGTGAATTTCTTGTAGGCGGTATATAGTTAAGTCATTTTTTTAAACCTGTTCAGCCATGCTATATCTTTTAATTGGGGGATTTAATCTATTTACACTCAAGGTTATTATTGATAGGTAAGGACTTACTCCTGTCATTTTATTATTTTTGGGTTGTTTTGTAGATCTTTCATTCCTTTCTTCCTCTCTTATTGTTTATCTTTGTGACTTGATGGTTTCCTGTAGTGATAAGGTTTGATTCCTTTCTTTTTCTCATTTATGTACCTGCTCTACTAGTGAGTTTACAGTTTTGTGTATTTTAATGATGGTAGTTATTATCATTTTGCTTCTCAATGTAGGACTCCCTTAAGTATTTCTTGTAAGGCTGTTGTAGTGGTAATAAATTTCTTCAGTTTTCGCTTGTCTAGGAACATTATTTCTGCTGCATTTTTGAAGAACAGCTTTGCTGGCAATGGTTTATTTTTCTTTCATCACTTTGAATATGTTATCCCATTCTCACCTAGCCTATTAGTTTGATTATAAAAAAACTTGCTGATAGTCTAATGGAAATTTCCTTATATGTGACTTCACACCTATGTCTTGCTGTTTTTTAAATCTTTGCTTTGTGTTTGACTTTTGACAGTTTGAGTATTCTGTGCCTTGGCAAGGACCTTTATGGGATTCAATCTATTTGGTACCTTTAGAGCTTCACAGATCTGGATGTCTATATATCTGACAATACTTGGGAAGTTTTTAGCTATTATTTCATTAAATATGTTTTTCTATGCTTCTTCCCATCTCTTCCCTTCTGGAACTGCCATAATGTGAACAATTTGTTTGCTTATTGGTGTCCAGTAAGTACCAAGGCTTTCTTCTTCATTCTTTTTAATTCTTTTTTTTTCTTTTTGTCTGACTGGTTTATTACAAAAGAGCTTTCCTCAAATTCAGAGATTTTTTTTCTTCTGTTTGGTCTAGTCTATGAGGAAGCTCTTGGTTGTATCTGTTATTTCATTCATTGAATTATTTAGTTCCATGATTTGTTTGACTGTTTTTTATGATCTCTACTTCTTTGTTGGACTTCTCATTCTGATAATGAATTGTCTTCCTGATTTTGTTGAATTGTCTATCTGTATTCTCTTTCAGTTTCCTTAGGATCATTAATTTAAATTCCTTTGCAGGCATTTCATAGATTTCATTTTCTCGAAATCTATGAAATTACCAGAGAATTAATGTGTTCCTTTGGAAGTGTCATATTTTCTTATTTTTTCATATATTATATGTCCCAATGTTAATAGGTACATCTGGAGGAACAGTCACCACTTCCAATTTTATGGAGCAGCTTTCAGAGGAAAAGATTTTTTTCCTGTAGATGGGTCCCATAATGTCGGTTGTACTACACTCAGGTGTTTTGGCTTTGGTTCTGGATGGGTGCGGTAGTATAGTCTCCATGTGATTGCTTCGGTTGTAATCAACAGCAGGAATGTCTACAAGTGCCTTAGTGGCCTAGATTATGGGTGTTTGTGGAGGCAGTGGTGTGGCTTTGCTTGGGGCAGGGCTGCCGAGAGGGCCAGTTATCAGGTCCTAGGGTGGCACATGCTGGACATAGTGGCTCTGCCAGTTGCAGGGACAATGATGGCAGAGGCAGCAGGCACTGGGTGTGTCAATCCTTAGTCAACAGGGAGTACACATGTACTTGATGGCTTGGGCACTTGTGGGGGCAGGGTCACCAGTGGCAGCAGGTGCTGGGCCAGCTGGTCCTCAGTCATTGGGGAGCATGTATGGTGTATGGTGGCCACAGGACTGGGAAGGCAAAGTCACTAGTGGCAGTGGGCACCAGGTGGGCTGGTCCTATGTCCTTGGAGGAACCACTTATATACCACTTTAGTATGTATCTCAGTTTTACCTATCTATGGCATGCCTGTCTAGTGTTCGGGGTACTGCTGCAACAATTGACTTAGTGCAGACACAACCTTATTCTATCTTCCTTTATGCCATGCTGCACACTTCTCACCTATTACCCTAGCATTTCTATATTGATTTCATGGAACAAATGCTACAGTACCCTACTTGCCACTTATATGTGCATTCCCTATAAGTGACAGGGATTACCACATGGGGTGAGTCTTTGACATTGTTTTCTATCCACCAACTCCATACTTTCAGGGCTAGGTACCAAAGGACATTTTCATAGGTATACACCTCTACCCCTGCATCTTCTGTTACATTGCCAGGTAGACTGTTAAAGTAGGCACATTAGTAATGCTGGAAGCCACTCCCACACTGATATAGTTTGCTATACACTGTAATGACCATAAACTACATAAATATACCCAACTAAATGATTTGTCAATTCAACTTCCTCTTAGCCAGATCCCCAAAACACCTCCAATGTTACCAAACTCAAGGGTAAATATAAAGGAAGAGAAGTATATTAGTTAGGGTTCTCCAGAGAAGCCCGTGAGAGTGTGTGTGTGTGTGTGTGTGTGTGTGTGTGTGTGTGTGTAGAAAGAGAGCGTGAGAGATTGTAAGTGCTTATGTAGTGATGGAGGTCATGTGATTATGTGTCATGTGATTATGGAGGCTATAAAGTCCCAATGTCTGCTTTCTGAAAGCTGGTGATTCAAAAAAAGACAATAATGTAGTTCCAATTCAAGTCTGAAGCCTGAGAACCATGAGCACTTATAGGGTAAGTTCCACTTTGAGGGCAGGGGAACACTGGTGTGCCAGCTCAAGCAGTCAGAAAGAGAGAATTCTCCTTTGCTCTACCTTTTATAAGCCCTCAATGGATTGGATGATGCCCACTTATATTGGGGAGGGCCAGCTGCTTTACTCAGTCCACCAATTTAAATGCTAAATACTCTGGAAACACATGCACAGACACACCTAGATATAATACTCAACCAGATGATGTGGTTTGGCTCTGTGTCCCCACCCACATCTCATCTTGTGGCTCTCATAATTCCCATGTATTGTGGGAGGGACCTGGTGGGAGATGGCTGAATCATGGGGGCAGGTCTTTCCCGTGCTCTTATGATATTGAATGGGTCTCACAAGATCTGATGGCTTCTGCACAAGTTCTCTTCTCTTCTCTGCCACCATGTGAGATGTGCCTTTCACCTTCCACCATGATTATGAGGCCTCCCCAGATATGTAGAACTGTAAGTCCAATAAACCTCTTTCTTTTGTAAATTGCCCAGTCTCGGGTATGTCTTTATCAGCAGTGTGAAAATGGACTAATACACCAGATATCTGGCCACCCCATGGCCCTGTCAAGTTGACACGTAAAATTAACCCTCACAAGCCCATTTTCTTATCAACTTGACATCCATGCACATTTCCTTAAACCATACTTAATTGCCAAATAAAGATAATTTAAAAGGCATAACTCCACCTAACATGGTACAACAATCCTATATATAGCCAAAACCTCACTGACCCTTCCCCAGGAGTGGAGTTAAAGCCCTTGAATAATTTGAGTAATGTTTATTCTTCTTTTTGACATCTCATAACTTAAATACTATGATGAAATATTAACAATATTTAGATACTGTTAAATAAAGCCAATACATCCTAGTTATAAATATGTGTGTATGTATAAATATGTATCAAACATCGACTTTCTTTTCCTCTTAATCCCTTGTCATATAACAAAATACAAAGGAAATGCTCATGACAATTACCGTCTTCCTTTCTGTAACTAATTACATGGTCATAGGTTTTTGTTGTTGCTGTTGTTGTTGTTGTTTTGAGACAGGGTCTCGCTCTGTCACCCAGGCTGGCATGCAGTAGTGCATCTTGGCTCACTGCAAGCTCCACCTCCCGGGTTCACGCTATTCTCCTGTCTCAGCCTCACCAGTACCTGGGACTACAGGAGCACGCTGCCACACCCAGTTAATTTTTTGTATTTTTAGTAGAGACAGGGTTTCGCCATGTTAGCCAGGATGGTCTCGATCTCCTGACCTCGTGATCCACCTGCCTCGGCCTCCCAAAGTGTTGGGATTACAGGCGTGAGCCACCACGCCCGGCCGGTCATGGGTATTTTTAACTACATTTTTCTGCTACCATTTGCCTTTAGAAAAAATCTTCGCTGGTCATGGTTGTTTACCTGGTGGTAAAGAACTCAGTGTTCATTTACGCTGCCAGCAGATTGCACATTCAGCAGTTGTCATAACCAGGTCAGCCTTGGTGAGTTGAAGTGCATGTTGCTGGGCCCATGCATACCCTCCATCCCTGCCACCATGGTGAATTTATCCATGAGTCCACTGGACAATGGCAGGAGTATCTGGGGAAAGAGACTGACTAGCATCCACAGAATGGGTCATTCTATCCATTTGATTATTAGAATCCTCTTTTGCTAGTGCTAAAGAACCCAAACTTTCATTCCTGAAGGGTCTGGGCCATTAGTAGTTCAGTTAAATTAGGTTGTTATAGTTTTTCATTGACCTTAATCATAGGGCATGGTAACACTACAAAATTCCCTAAGGGATCTCCTGTATTCCACACATAGTCTTCCCTACCTCCTTTGTGGAGTAGTAGTCAAAGTTCTCCCTTGGTTATTTAGGATCAATCACCCTAGCCAGCACAGTAACTGCCTTCTTTGCCTGTTGATTCAGAGGCATGAGAAGTGCCAATGTGGCCAGGTGACATTCTTAACTTCCAGGTCAATGGAATCATTGTTGTGCCTTTTCTGGGAGCATGCCTCTCTTTGGAACTAGAACCCCTAGGCCAACAGAGCCTAAGGTCACAGAAACAGGAGGCAAAATTTTGCTAATGTGTCATTAGGGATAATAGTATGTGGTGTTATTCCCATTTCCACCCATTGCTTCTGGGACCCACAAATCTTGGCTAAGGGAAAAAGAGCACTATATATTGGGTATTGATTCAGAGAATATACATCCTTCATATACAGCCTTCTAAAGAAACTTGTCTCAGTTCTGCAAGGTATTGCCATTAGCTGGTGCTGGAACTGAGTGTCCAAAAGGTCATTCCATTGTTCTGTCAAGCTAAATGCTTTAGGATGGTGGATAACATGGTAAGACCAGTGAACTGCGTGAGCACAGAACCATTGCAATACTTCATTTGTTGTGAAGTGAGTTCCTTGATTAAAAACAATGCAGTGTGAAATACCACGACAGCAGATAAGGTATTTTGTGAGTCCACAGATAGTAATTTGACAGAAGCATTGCATGCAGAGAAGGCAAATCTGTATCCTGTCAGAGTCTATTCCAATAAGAACAAAATACTGCTTTTTTATGCTGGAAGTGGTCCAATGTCATTAACCTGCCACCAGGTAGCTAACTGATCACTCCAGGAATTGTTGCCATATCAAGTACTCAGCGTTCATTTATGCTGCTAGCAGACTGGACATTCAGCAGTGGCCACAACCAGGTCACCCTTGGTGAGTTGAAATTCATGTTGCTGGGCCCATGCATACCCTCCATCCTTGCCACCCTAGTCAATTTATCCATGAGTCCATTGGAAAATGGCAGGGGTGGCTGGGAAAAAAGACTTACTGGTATCCACAAAATGGGTCATTGTGTCCATTTGCTTATTAAAATCCTCTTTTGCCTAGGTCACCCTTTGATGAGCATTCACATGAGACACAAATATCTTCATGTTGTTTGCACAATGTTGAGATGACTATCTACAAATCTCTTCCCCCAAATTTTCTTGCCACCAATTTTCCAATCATGTTCCTCACAGCCCCCTGATCATCCAGCAAAACTATTGGCCACAGCTTATAAATCAGCATATAATCACACGTCGGGCCACTTCCTCCAAGTGAACAACTTGGTGCACTGCTTGATGTTCTTCCCACAGGGAGGATTTCCCTTCACTGTCCATCACGGATATCTCAGGGAAGGGTTGTAGTGCTGCAGCTGTCCACTTCCAGGTAGTGCCTGCATATCATGCAGAACCATATGTAAACAGGGCCTAATTCTTTTCTTCTGTCAGTTAATAATAGGGTACTACTCTCTGCAAGGTCATAGGTGCAGGCTGGAAGACAGAAAGGAGTGTAACCAGAGTAGGAACCATGGGCATTTGGGCCACTTTGTCAGGTAACTTACTTGTGCCTTTAGGGCCTGTTCAGGCCCAATCAATATATACCAGTTCCATTTGATAATGAAATGTTGCTGTGCATGCCTTACTTTATGGCTTGGTAGGTGAGATAACACCCAGTTTTTGATGGACACCTCAGATCACATGGTAGTTTGATAACTTGGCCCATAGTTAAGCATTTAATCTCTACTAAGGCCAGACAGCAGACCAAAAGTGATTTCTCAAAAGAAGAGTGGTTATCTGAGAATGATGGCAGGGCCTTGCTCCGAAATCCTAAAGTACTGAGCTGCAATTTATCTATAAGGGTCTGCCAAAGACTTCAAACAACATCCCTATCTTCCACCAACACTTCAAACACATTGGATCTGCTGGATCATATGGCCCAAGTGCCAGAGAAACTTGCAAAATAGCCTGGATCTATTGCAGAATCTCGTTTTGTTCTGGCCCCACTCAAACCTTGCAGCTTTCAAGCTCACCCAGGAGTAACACCTGAATGAGAAATATGTTGCCTCCAAAACACAAAGAGTCCCACTAGAGGGGGAGGTGCCACATACTTTTAAACAACCAGATTGCACAAGAACTCACTATTATGATGACAGAACCAAGATGGAGATGGTGTTAAACCATGAGAAACCGCCCCCATGATCCAATCACCTCCTACCAGGCGCCACCTCCAGCCTTGAAGATTACAATTCCACCTGAAATTTGGATGGGGACACAGATCCATATCATATTACTCTCCCTTTCCAATCAATGCTCTGACTTTAACAACAGACATTCTACAAGGCTGGGAGTAAATTGTCTTGTAATTCAGCCAGTCACAGGATAGAGGTTCTGGGTTTGATTTTCAATAATCTCAGCCTTGCCAATACAGGAGATAAGGCTCTCCTTTGGGGCACACATGGAAGCTTTCAGGTCATTTATGCAGTACTTGAGCTGGTAATTCAAATGCTTGACCTCATCCTTTTCTTTCCCCAATTTGTCTAGTGACATTAGAAACAATCAGCCAATCTCATTATACTCATTAGTTTGCCAAAAATATTCAAAAGTAGCACATACACAGTCACCGAAACCCTTGCATTTTATGAGTAGTTGATTAGGAGTATCCAATGGTGATATTTTAGGTATCCTTATTGGTAGACCTTGTTACGAACTATCAGTTCTCTCTTTACTTCTGGAAATAAAGTTATTAGCACCTTTATATCTAATCAGACTAGACAGCCAATTCCAGAAATCCTCAAACTAATTTACAAAATCCATTTTTTAAAATTCTGTTCCTCTAAAAACACTCTCAGTACCAAAATCCGTATTAGTTAGGGATCTCCAAAGGAGCAGAACCAACCAGGACATACACACACATATATATAGGAATACATACAGACAAGTACCCCAAATATTCATATACACACATATATACACACATATATATACAGAGAAAGAAAGAAAGAAAGAAAGAAAGAAAGAAAGAAAGAAAGAAAGAAAGAAAGAAAGAAAGAAAGAA
>NC_045434.1:133406069-133469610 GCF_002776525.5 Piliocolobus tephrosceles | reverse complement strand
GAAAGAAAGAAAGAAAGAAAGAAAGAAAGAAAGAAAGAAAGAAAGAAGAAAAGAAAAGAGAAAAGAAAAGAAAGCAAGCTGGAAAGGAGTTATAGGAGTTGGGTTGGTTCACACAATTATGGAGCCTGAGAAGTTTCAAGATCTGCAGTTGACAAGATGGAGACCCAGGAAAATTGTGTAGTTCCAGTCCAAAACCCAGTAGACTTAAGATCTATGAAGATCCAGTTCTTTAATTTGATTCTGAAGGCAGGAAAAGAGAGATGTTCCAGTCCAATAAGTCATACCGAAGTTTCCTCGCACTTGAGGAATGGTCAGACTTTTTTGTTCTATTCAGGACTTCAGCTGATTAAATGAGGGCCACTCACATTAGGAAAAGCAATCTGCTCTACTCAGGCTACCAAGTCAAATGTTAATACCATCCACAAACCAGGCCAGCCATAGTGGCTCACACCTGTAATCACAACACTTTGGGAGGCCAAGGCAGAAGGATTACTTGAAGCCAGGAGTTTGATACCAATCTGGAAAACATAGTGAGACTCCATCTCTAAAAAAATAAACATTAAATTAAAAATTTAAAATGTCAACAACATCCTCATAGACATATCCAGAATAATGTTTGAGAAAATATCTGGGTATCCCATGGCCCAGTCAAGTTGACACATAAAATTAATCATCAATGGAAGTCAAACCAGAATGACCTAGTGATCTTAATAAATTGCAGTTAACTTATCTTACTTTTTCAAATATCATTTATATGTATGACCATATGAGCATCCTAAAAGGCCCATGCAAGTGAGAAGCCCAGTTTATTCATCAGTTTCAAAGCACTGGTAAGTGACCTAGATGATGAACTTACATAAACGCATATTCCCAATACACGCTGTCAAAAGAAAACACCACCAACACCACCAGACAGCACTTTACTCAGGTAAAGCAGTTTTGTCCAATATTCCCAATCCTTGTGATAGTCCATCCCAAGAATCATTGCTCTGGCCCCAGAGCCTAGGACTGCCATATCCATGTGGATCATGGGAATGGATGTTTGACTATTTTAACTGTTCTTCATTTTGTATAATCCATCAAAGCAATTCCCTCCATTCCACTTGAAATAAATAGCACCTCTTGAGGTTTTGGACAATACTGTATTCCTTATCTTTATCAGAAAAAAATAGCAACAAAAGATAACTTCATTGTCCCTCGAGACTGTAACTGGTTGAATAATTTTCTGCTACACCATGGGATACATTCCAGTCCTTTCAACTGTTTAAGTTAAGCCTAATTTTATTCTTAAAGCAAAATAATTCATCATTTTATATCTTTCTTTTTCAAGAAATAAGCGTATACTATTTTCACAGGATCAGTTACCACAGTACTTGAAGTTTTGGTTCCCAAGATGCAAAGTCCTATATGAATCAGTACCAAGTACAGCATTGAACTAGGAAAGTCTTACTTTCTGAAGGTTTCCAAGGGTCCTAACTAAACTCAGGGAGGAAGTTGGGACAGGGATATGTTTTTTTATTTATATACCTTAAGGAGGACTAAAGGGAGATTTTTTCCTTGTTCTTTTTGTTTGTTTGTTTGCTTGCTTATTTTGTTATTTTGAGACAGAGTCTCGCTCTGCTATCCAGGCTGTAGTATAGTACTGTGATCTTGGCTCGCTGCAGCCGCCGCCTCCAAGCTCAAGTGATTCTCCTGCCTCAGCCTCCCCAGTAGCTGGGATTACAGATGTGCACCATCACTCCCAGCTAATTTTTGTATTTTTAGTAGAGATGGGTTTTCACCATGCTGGCCAAGCTGGTCTTGAACTCCTGACCTCAGGTAATCTGCCTGCCTCAGCCTCCCAAAATGCTGAGATTACAAGCGTAAACCACCGCACCTGGACATTTTTTTTTTTTCCCTTTAAATTCCACCAGCTGGGGGCAGTGGTTTACACCTATAATCCCAACACTTTGGGAGGCCGAGCTAGGCGGATTGCTTGAGTTGAGGAGTTCTGGACCAGCCCAGGCAACATGACAAAAACCCTTCTCTGCAAAAAAAAAATTAGCTGGGTGTAGTGGTGTGTGCCTATAGTCCCAGCTACACAAGAGGCTGAGGTGGGAAGATCACCTGAGCCCAGGAGGCAGAGGCTGCAGTGAGCCTTGATCATACCACTTTGCTCTAGCTTGGGCAACAGAGTGAGACTGTCTCAAAAAAAAGAAAGAAAGAAAAATCCACTAGATGGAGATGTTGATGACCTAGTTATCCCAGGAGCTCTGTAAGAAAAGTCAAAAACTCTGAATTGCAAAAAAACAAAAAAAAAAACAAGCAAACAAACAAATAAAAAAACTCTGAATTGCTTTCTAGCCCTCATATTCCCACTAGTAAGTGTGATCTAGAAAACAATAAAAAAGGATTACAAGATAAAGTCTCTTGAGGAGATTCCAATCCAAGACACAAAATAATCTCCCTTTTAATCCTCTGTAATCTGTATAATAAAACCTTCTCTCTTTGTCAACAATGTTTTCATCCCAGAGGAAAGTACTACCTAGGGCATTGAAATATTGTCATCCTCTTTTCCCCTTTATGCTCCAGAATCTTAAGAAAAAAATATTACAAATTGAATGTGTATGAAATGCAAAAAGAAGGGTAGAAGTGTAATATAATAAAGGTAGTATGTCAGGCTCACATAGAGGCACCAAAAAATGAACTTTTATTTTTTGATGAAAAACTCTCAAAACTAGATTCCAATCTTCTTTTCTCTTTCTTTAAGTTCTTCTAATTGGCTTGCCAAATTAACCAATGTTCTCCATTTTCTCTCTAAAATATAAGACTTAAGTCCAAGTACACTGAATAGTTTATATCATATTGATCCTGGTTAGTAGGCTATATTCCACTACATCCCCATACTTCTCTTTCCATTGGCTAGGTTGTATGCTTATCAATAATTACTTTTAGGTACATTTTCACTATTCTAATTGCTTTTGTGAGGTAAAAATTTTGTAAACTGATGAAGTATGTGTGAGAAAAGAAAGTTGTGTTTATAAAACTTAAGCTACATGCTTTGATGAAGTCTAGGTAAAAGCAGTGGCTAAAAAATTTGCTGTCAAAGTAAGTGTAGGTGAGACAAGCATAAAAGAATGGGTAAAAAGCATTACAAATCTCAGTGAAAATTATATTAAAGATTGCAAGACAGAGTCTCACTGCTGCACAGGCTGGAAAGCAGTGGCCCGATCTTGGCTCACTGCAACCTCTGCCTCCCTGGTTCAAGTTTTTCTCATGCCTTAGCCTCCTGAGTAGCTAGGATAACAAGTGTGCACCACTACAGCCAGCTAATTTTTTGTATTTTTAGTAGAGACAGGGGTTTCACTATGTTGGCAGGCTGGTCTTGAACTCCTGGCCTCAAATGATCCACCTGCCTCAGCCTCCCGAAGTTCTGGAATTACAGGCGTGAGCCACTGCACCTGGCCTGCTTTACAAATATCTTTAAAGTTTTGTTCAGCTTTCAAGAAACCAAAACTAAAATTGTAGGCAATGCATCATAGTTACGATTGAACCAAAAAAGACAACTTAGAACATCAATAACTGTATCCACATTAAAAAAAAAATTAAACAAGGCCTTAACCCAACTTCAAAATAGGGCTGTATGCATGTACACTTTCAGGTGTTAATCTAAAATAAAATGTTAATGTAACATTTGGAATGATTCCCCACTTTGACTTTTTAAACTATCTGTTAACAATTCTCAAGAGCTTTTCACTACACACCATTTACATGCTTATCCTCCAAATGTTATGTTCATTAATTTTTCAGTGTCTACTCAATGAACTCTCAACTTTGTGGTCTAGCAAATCCACACATTTTTACCTAACTCAATATTCAATTTTTATTTTTTATTCATATACCTTATCTTTAGTCCAATTAGAGTCATTCTCTGAGCACATGCTTTAATTTTAAGTTCATGTTATACTATTTAGGAAAGGAAGGAAGGAAGGAAGGAAGGAAGGAAGGAAGGCAGGAAGGAAGGAAGGAAGGAAGGAAGGGAGGGAGGGAGGGAGGGAGGGAGGGAGGGAGGGAGGGAGGGACCTGGGTGGGCCTTTGGAGAACAGGATGAGGAGGCTCCAGTTACAGGTTGAGGCAGTAGCAATGTCATCTCATCATGGGTGGGATAGTTGCAAACCGAATTAGGAGAAACTAAAGGACTCTGGGCTGGGAAGGAAAAGACAGAACCCTCTATTAGTTGACTATCAGTTGAGTCCCAACCAAGAGATTCTAGAACAACCAATGGACTATGTGATTTCAAAACAATTTCCAAAATAACAAATCTTGAAGACCTGAATCTCTTCACTTCTCACATTCCTGATTCAAGAGGGAATAGTTAATTTGATTATTCTTCTACTTTGGGCATTACTTTTCTGCCCCTAATTTTATTTTTTTATCCATTTTATACAGTTTTCTTAAAAATCGACAGTGTCCCAAAGGAACTGAAAGCTTATGTCCATGCAAAAAAAGCTGCACAGGGACATTTATAGCAGCTTTATTCATAATTGCCCAAACTTGGAAGCAACCAGGAAGTTCTCCAATAGGTGAATGGATAAATGAACTGTGGTACCTCCAAACAATGAAATAATGTTCAGTGCTAAAAAGAAATGAGACATTAAGTTATGAAAAGACATGGAGGAAATTTAAACGCATATTACTAAGTGAAAGAAAAAAATCTGAAAAGTTACATGCTGTTTGATTACAACTATGTAACATTCTGGAAAGGGCAAAACTATGGAGACAGTAAAAATATCAGTAGTTGCCAAGGGTTGAGGGGAGGGAAGGAGGAATAAGCGAAACACAGGATTTTTAGGGCAGTGAAATATTCTACGATACTATAATAGTGGATACATGTCATTATACATTTGTTCAAACTTACAGAATGTACAACACCAAGAGTGAACCCCAATGTAAACTATGAATTTGGGGTGATAATGATATGTCACGGCAGGTCTGTCAGCTGTAAGAAATGTACCATGCTGGTGAGAGATATGGATAACGGCGGAGGCTGTGCACGTGGGGGCAGAGGGTACATGGGAAATTTCCGTATCTTACTCTCAGTTTTGCTTGAACCTAAAACTGCTTTTTTAAGAAGTCTTTTTTTTTTTCAAATGACAATGTTATAAAAATTTCTAAGCTAGAAAAGACCTTGAGTGATTATCTTCCATCTCCCTATTTTAGACAGCATCACAATAACATCACCCTAGGCAGATGAAGAGCTATTACTTTTCAAACCTCCAGAAGAGAAGATTCTACAACCTCCCAACGTTAACAACTCTCACTGTCAGGAAATGCTTCCATCTGTAATCTAAATCTCTCATGCTGCTGTTCAAATCAGTTTTCACTCTGCAGAGCTGAGTTGATACTGAGAACAGCTGGTCTTCAGTTTCTACATAGAAATTCTTCATTTGTTACCACTGTAATGTAATGAGATTATATTTTCTGTGTAGCTTTGATTTAGTTTTTAGCTTACATCCTTGACCAAGCTGATTAACCCCAGTTCCCCAACCTACACAAAGAGTTCATTTGTACTCTTATCTGTACTCCCACATCACTTTGCAAGTATCTCTACTTTAGTATTATCACAACTTAGTGGAATTGTAGGTAGGTGTGACTATCCTCACACCTCCTTCTATCTTATTCGTGTGCCTATCTCTGTAACTGATATGTAATAGGCCCTCAATAAACGACTGTCGAATGAATGAATGAATGAAATAGCACCCAGATAAACCATTTTCTTCTGACTATTCAGCCATGGATGTGGGTATCCTCTGTCAGGTAAGTTTCTCTTGATAACAAGTAACAACAACTAACTCTACTAGTTTTGAAAAAAACAGAGAATGTACTGGAAGAATAATAGAATAGCTTACAGGATCAAAGGAAAACTTGGATCAGAAAGGTTAGGAACTAGGGTGTTTGCTCTGCAGAAGGTTGTGGGCCTTCTTTCCAGCGTTTTACAATGTGTCTCAACTACCAACAACTTTCAAATTATGCTGTTTCTCTTCTTGCAACACTTCCAGTACACAAAAGAGACAAACTGATTGGCCCAGCTTAGGTCAGGTGACAGACCTGAACCAATTAGTCATGGTCCAGGGAATAAAGATGGCTAATGTAGACACAGCTATCAGGGCAAAGGTCAGCAGAGGACGTGTCTGTGCATGATGGCAGCTCCTCAGAAAAGGGAAACCCTGCATTGTAGAGCCACCTCAAAAGATGACTACTACAAACAAGCACTGAGCCCTTGGGCCCATTGTCATTGTTGAATTTTGAGAGGATGTCACAGAGCTAAATAAACAAGGTAATTAAACATTTTTTTCTCTCTTCTTCTTTTTTTCTTTTTTTTTTTTTTTTGGTTCCATTATTTATCTTTAGGCCCTCTGGTACCAAAATTTAAGAAGATAAAAACCTATCTTACTTAGTTGAAATGTAAATTTCCTTGGAACTAGACATCTAGAGATCAGTACTTGAGCTAGTGATAAATACTATCACAAGATTTACAGCACACAGAAAACTCTTTCAGAAATACAGTACATTTTACACGTCATTGAATTAGTAGCAGACACATGCCTGAGCTACTGAATCGCAAAGAGCAAAAAGATGGAGGTGTTGCATGGCCTAATACCCTGCCAATTGGCTCAGCATGCCTGCAGTATCCTGTCCTGAAGTTCCTCATGAGTACATATGCCAAGAAGACACTATAAAAGGAGAGGAGGAACAATTGGTCAGCTATGTAATAATAATACTTTGCAATGATTTAGAAGTTTTCAGTTTAAGTCAAATTGTTTCACATCTCTTGTCTGATTTTGTAATTGAGTTAAACACCTACGATCGATTAAAATAGCCAAAAAAGAAATTCTTTGCAGCTCTTTCCATGAGGAGGAGGAGTCAATTTTCCCACCCCATGAATGTGAGCTGATAGAGACTTGGTTTGACTGAATGAAAGAAAATGACTGTGTGTGAATTCCAAGCCTAGGCCTTGAGAGACCTCATGAACAAGCAAATTAACAAAAAATAAGAAACCATGTGAAGACACTTACATTTGAAGGCGTTTGTTGCATTGAAGTAGATAACCTATACATCACCCAAATGCAGTGGCCCATTGTGTTTTATTTAGTTTGGCACAAAACTATAATCTTCTTTCAAAAAACTTTTGTTTGGCATCTCTATATATCTCTAACTATTCATCTATCTGTCTGTGAATCCCCCAAGTTTATAGGCAAAGCAAGCTTGGTTTCCTAACATTTTGGAAAAAAATTTACATTTAGATTTTGGCTAATCCAGAAATGCTGTTCTCCAGGTTAAGACATTCAGGCAGTCTATAAAATCTTCCTAAATGTAAGATCATTTTCAAAATTCTTGCTATTTTTTTTTTTGCGTCATTTACTGAGAGAATTAAACTTATGTTTTATGTGTTTCCAATTCTGTTCTCCTGTGTGAGTTACCTGAAAGTTAACAGGGTAGTTATAATCTACGGGCCATCTCCCTGGATGTGGAGATTTGGCTCTGCTTCACTTCATCTTCTCTGACTTCCTGATTTGAAGATCTGTCACAGGCCCCTGCTGTGAGATCTTCTTTATTCTGTTTTCCTTTTATCTTTACCGAGAGACTTCCAAGAATTCTTCTTTGTTCCTCCCATTTCCATAGTTACTTTGGTATTTGAATATCTTCCTATGCTTCATCCTGCTAGAGTTTATGGATGCTTGATTTGAATATAGGATGACAGCTGGGGTACTTAATAATTAGCACAGAAGCCAGCCTAGAAATTCCCACAGCTGGCTGTATCATACACTCCTCTGTACTCATTATTTTTAGTATGGTTTTGGTAATATTACACTTCACAAAAACTAAACAAGCCACAGTTTCTTGACTAAAGGAAATCATATTCATCTTACATGACTCCCCCATTTAGTTCATTTTTAATCTAATACAGTTATTGTTCTTATGTCAGTTTTCTGTTCTGATTTTCTTTTCTCCCATGATAATATTTGGTTTTCTATACCTCATTATTCTATTCCCCTTCCCCTAAATCTAGCATCTCTTTTTACTCTGAAAAAGGATT
Organism: Piliocolobus tephrosceles; assembly: GCF_002776525.5. NCBI lineage: Eukaryota > Metazoa > Chordata > Mammalia > Primates > Cercopithecidae > Piliocolobus > Piliocolobus tephrosceles. Next base: position 133,461,533 of record NC_045434.1, on the reverse strand, counting down.
GTGATCATTCTGATAAACAGCAGGCAAAAAATCCTAAACCCTTTGGAATAAGAGTTAAAACATATTATTTTAAGAGATGTCTTCAGTCTGTACGATTTCTCCAGGTACCAACACACCATAGAACCAGCTGCCTGTATTCACAGTCACTACCTGCCACTCTAAAAGAAACAATGATGCCCTGGAATGAAAGGAGGGAGGGGCTTCACGAGAAAATTGGGACACTATCGATGAAAAACATCAAAAAGAAATTCTTCTAATTCACTTTAAATGGAGTTTACATTGGAAAAAAATAAAGACAGTGGAGCATTTGATCCCATTCATCAAAAAGCACTTACTGAGCACTTTGGTAATACAGGTTACATCTGCATGCCTCAATTTCCAGCGTGCTTACATAAATTATCTCATATGTGAGGTAGGCAGGCAGATAATCAATGAGTTATTGTCTATGAAACATTTTAACTGAATACACAACATAAACATTAAGAAACAAATATTTCTATTTTACACATAAGCAAATGGGGTCTCAAAGAAGTGGAAAGACCTGCCTAATCTGACAGGCCTGGTGTCTTGACTACCACAAAGCTTTGCATCACACTGCTTTTCTGTGAGTCTCCTATGTGCAAAGCAGAGGGATATGTGGAAACTTCTGATTTGAAAGGGTTTACAAATCAGTTATGGAGAAATGACATACACATAAAAGAATACCATGATGATGATAGTGAAGATGATAATGATAGTTGACACTTTCATGGTACTTATCCTGGGCTAGGCATTGTTATACATGCAGTGACCCATTTAATTCTCTTAGCAATCTTTCAAAATAGGCATCATGAGATAATTAAGGCACAGAGAGATTTAGTTACTTGCCCGAAGTCACCGGGATAGTGTGTGGTAGGATTGAAATCATTTGAAGTCAGCTGCCTGGCTCCAGGGGCTATGTTTGACTACTATACTCTACTGCCTTTCTATAAAACAGTATATGGAATACATTCTATATTCATGATCTAATTAGTGTGCTAGAATGTCAGGGAGATTTATATTGGGGAAAAAAAAAGACAAGCATTTGTCTCACCAAAAAACTAGTATAGAACAGAAATTTGGTGAAAGATTTATTTAACCAGAAGAAGCTACGGAAATATGAAATGTAAAAAAAAAAAAAGAAAATCTCTGCTCAGTGTTTTCAGGAACTACTCATGGAACCAGTGTGACTAAAAGAGAGGATTTGTGTGGTGGCATAATGGATATTAAGACTGGTGTGTTAAGTGTGAATAAATTGTGACTTGTCTGCAATGAAAAGCTAAGTCTAGACTCAGTAATAAATAATGGGAAACCCCAAAGGCTAAAGTCCTCAAAAATTTGTTTTCCTGTGATAAACATATTAGGGAGAGGAAGGCATAAAACTGAGAAGAGCAGTTAAGCAACGATTGCACTGGTCCCTGTGGCATGAGGTCACGGGGGGCTTAGGCTAGAGTGACGTGGACGGGGAAGGGAAGGCTAGCGAGGATATAACCGGCATTACTCACTGAGGATTAACAGGACCTGGCAACTGACAGGATGAGGAAAACAAGGGATTTCCAAGGTGACTCGAAGCTTCCAAGCTTGCATGAATAAGAAAATAACAATGCCATTTATACAAACCGGGAGGTCCAGAAGGGAGCTGATTTGGAGACATTCAGATTTGAACATACTAAATTTAGGGTGACAGGGTATCATCTAAGTTGAAAGGCTGAGAGTTAACAAATATTTATTGAACCCCTACATTGTATTAAGACAACGTACTAGAGCCTGGGGGTACTGCTGTGACAAGACAAGGCCCCTCCCATCATGAAGCTTGGAGTCAGGCAACTAGAGGATTATGTAGATTAGAAGAAAGCCAATCTGCTAGACTTGGTGGCTAGAACCGCAATGGTGATGTATATCCTCTCTCTCTCTCTCTGTTTCAGTGGGGCTCTTTTTATATTTAACCTTCTAAGAGATTCAATTATTTATATTCAGTCTCTCACCCTATTGAATGAATTACTATGCACAGTTGTTTTTCTTCACAGAGAATTAAAATAAAAAATGCTTATTTAGGAAACCTAAAGAGACAGGGAGGTATTCCAAGTCAAGCACTTGCTTGAGTTTGCTAACAATAGGAATTATCAAGTTCCCAGTCAAGAGACAGCATCAAAAAGAAGAAAAAAAAAACTGCACAACAACTTATTTGCTGATGGAGAAGCCTCTGCTCCTCATATGCACATGCATCCCCCAGACTGATGACAACTACTTGCAGCTCATGCTTGTCCCTGTCATTGGGCCTGGAGCTTAGTTTCAGAGTAGAGGAACCAGGGCTTCCACTGTTTTTAGTGTATAGGTGCCCAAGGGCTAGATATGGCCTATGGGCCCATTCTGTGTGGCCTATATAAGATTCTTTCTTTGAGACAATACTTCAATTTCAGGTGTGGAATTCAGAGGTTACACATTAAACTCAAGATTTCCAGCTGCTCTTGAAAAATCAGAATGTATGTCAACATTGGATCTGCTTTTTTGCTGACAATTTTGGGTTGGAGTTAAGTTAGAACTGCTCCCATGTAGACACAGTCCATACCCCTCATACAACAAATACTTGGTATACCTCACTCCTGATGTTCTCTGTATGGCTCCCATAATATTTGAACTTGCAACCTCTCAAATGTGTAGTTCTCTAGGGAAGTTCAGCAAATGTGCTTGCCTGGTAAGAGACAGTAGACCAAAAAACTATAGCTGCATCCAACATATTAAGAGGAATAAAAAAATGAAGGCATTCTCCAATAACAAATAGGGGGCTCTTTCAGAAGAAAGATGCTTTGGTCATTAGCAAATGACACTCTGGGCATGTAATTTATATTTTCTGAAACTCAACTTCCTGATTTGTAAATTGAAACTAATAGGGATCCAGCAATCCCACTACTCGTTATGTACCCAAAGGAAATGAAATCAGTATACTGAAGGGATAGCTGCACTTCCATGTTCATTATAGTATTATTTATAATAGCTAAGATAGGGAATAAGCCTAAGAAATATCTGTATTCCCATGTTCACTGAAGCATTGTTTATAATAACTAAAAGAATCTGCCTAAATGTCCATCAACAGATGAATATACCAAAACAATGTGGTACAGATACACAATGTAATCCTATTCAGCCTTTTAAAAGAAGGAAATCCTGTCATTTGCCACAACATGGAAAAATAAACCTGGAGAACATTAAGTGAAATAAGCCAGGCAATCAGAGACAAATAGCATATGATCTCATATGTAGAATGTAAAAAAGTTGAAATCATAGAAGTAGACAGTGTGAAGGTGGTTACCAAAGGCTGGGGGTGGGGAGTAGTAGGGAAGATGTTAGTCAAAGGATATAAAATTTCAGTTAGACAGTAGGAATAAGTTCAGAAGATTTATTGTACAATATGATGACTATAGTTAATAACAAGGTATTGTATTCTTGAAAATTGCTCAAAGGGTAGCTTTTAAGTGTTCTCACCACCACACACAAAGAATGTGTGATGTAATGCATATGTTAATTAGCTTGATTTAGTCATTTCAATGTATACATATTTCAAAATGATGTTGTACATGATAAATACATAGTTTTTATTTGTCAATTAAAATGTTTTTAAAAGAAACTTACAGGATTTCCTCCCCACCCTAAAAATTGCCATTAAATGAGATCATGCTACAAGAAATCCTTACTACAGTGCCTGGCATTTATGATTGCTAAGTAAATAAAAATAGTTGTTGTAATTGTAGGTATCCTTTTCAGAGACAATCACAAACTTCAGATGCAAATGCAAGCTGGTTTTAATTTTTTGTTGTTGTTGTTTGTTTGTTTTTGTTTGTTTATTTTCGAGACTAAGTCTCACTCTGTCCCCCAGGCTGAAGTGCAGTAGTGCAATCTTGGCTCACTGCAACCTCTGCTTCCCCGGCTCAAGCAATTCTCTGCCTCACCCTCCTGAGAAGCTGGGATTACAGGTGCCCACCACCATGCCCAGCTAATTTTTGTATTTTTAGTAGAGACGGGGTTTCACCATCGTGTCCAGGCTGATCTTGAACTCCTGACTTTGTGATCTGCCCACCTTGACCTCTCAAAGTGCTGGGATTACAGGCGTGAGCCAACAGCTGCAAGCTGTTTTTCTGTATACTTCACTCATGTGTGTCTATTGAGCACCTACTATAGCTCCATGCAAGGCACTGGAAACACATATAGAACAAACATACTTCATGTTCTTGACATGACCAGGGAACCTTGAGGTTCCCTGGTAAGAATTCAAAAGGTTACAGAAAAGTGTATGAATAGGAGAAAAGAGTTTCTGAAGTCAATAGTACCATCTAAGAAGAAAAACTGGAAGTAAAAGGCTGGGAAGAGGCAAAGAAAATTCAAGACCAGAGTCAAGAAAAGAGTATAGGCCAGGTGCGGTGGCTCACATCTGTAATCCCAACACTTTGAGAAGCAGAGACAGGTGGATCACCTGAGGTCAGGCGTTCAAGAACCAGCCTGGCCAACATGGTGAAACTCCGTCTCTACAAAAACACAAAAATTAGCTGCGCATGATGCCGGGTGCTTGTAATCCCAGATACTCAGGAGACTGAGGCGAGAGAATCACTTGAATGCGGGAGGCAGAGGTTGCAGTGAGCTGAGATCATGCCATTGCACTCCAGCCTGGGCAACAGAGCAAGACTCCATCTCAAAAAAGAAAAAGAAAGAAAAAAGTATATAGAAAGATATCACAAAAAGATGAAAGGCAAAGAATAAGTCTCTTCCTATGTTGAATTTGGATACAATATTTCATCCTCCACAGAATAATGACCATCCACAAATAATGACTCTGTAACAAGTAACCCTTACACAGTACTTACTACACACCATGCAGTATTCTGGCTACTAATACTTTATACATATTAGTTCATATAATTTGCAGAACAACTTTTAAGATAGGTTCTTTTATTTAGCTTTTACAAGTGCATAAAAACTGGCTCATAGAAGTCAATAATTTGCCCAAAGTTATTCAACTAACAAATTGGTAGAGATAAGCTTTAAAACTAGGAATTCTGGCTCCACAGTCAGTGTTTTTAAGCACTTTCAGATATGTACAAGGTAACTTGCAATTAGATCCTGGAAAAAAAAGATATTTTCATGGCTCACACCCTTCCAAAAAATGTAGTCTAACGTGCTCAACCCAGCATGCTATTTTCTCCAGATTCTAATGGAATCTGTCTTTCCATGTTTTCTGATAGAACTTTTGCTTTGCTGTCAGAAAAGACTAAAATCAAATCATGGTTTTGAAGTACTGAGGAGGAAATAAACAGACATTGGGGCATGCCCAGGAGCAAGCACGCTATTTCTGCTTTCCAGAGAGTGCTGAAATTCTGAGAAAGAGAGCTGAATTGGGAAAATGAATGACCACATCAATAATGTTTATGTCGGGCATGGTGGCAGGTGCCTGTAGTCCCAGCTACTCGGGAGGCCGAGATGGGAAGACTGTGTGAGCCCAGAAGTTTGAGTCCAGCCTGGGCAACACAGGGAGACTCCATTTCTAAAATAATAATAATAATGTGTAAAAAAAAACAATGTGGTACAATGGGATTTTGGACTGCTGTCTCTCCTAGGGTGGGAACACTTCACTGAGTCAGAGAAGCAGGAGATTCCCAATGTCCTGACAAACTGTCTGAGTACTTGGCACAGTTCAATTACATACCAAAAAAAAAAAAAAAATCACAAATACAGAAAATGAAGTCAATAATGATACCAGAAATTTTTTTATTGGAGTATTTGTTCTGTGTCAGGTGCAATTCCAAGTGCCTTCCAGGCAGCATCTCATTTAACTTTATAACTCTGTGAGAGAGGTAGTAGTATTTTCATTTCATAAATGAAGAAACCAAGGCACAAAGGTCACACAGCTAATAAGCACTTTCCAGAATTGGAACTCAAGTAGCCTGGCTTAGAGCCCATTGTTAACCACAGCAATGTATTCCATTCAGGTAAACATGTAATCTTGATTTCTAAATATCTTTTGGCTAAGTTGATATTTTTATACAACTTAGAACATTTCTCAGGCCTTATTAAGGCCTGAATCAAAAAGCCCATGATCTTAACTGCAGAGGGGTTGATCTCCCTATTAACATTTCTCTCCTATTAACTCGGGCTAGGCCTAAACTTTCAGGGTGATATATAATTTTAGGTTGAGTATAGATACAGATATAAATGTTGATGCTCGTTCCTAGACTGATTGAGAAAGAAATAATTATATGAAATTTGAGTTGGTTACAGATGTGTCTTTACGTTTATTTAGATTCATTGAGTAGTGGTTTTCTTCTCATGTTGGGTAAATTTTGTTATTTTAAGTGGCAAAATAAGATAGTAAGTCCACTAAATACTTTTTTTCTACCTACCAGAACAAAATTTGAATAGAATCTTCAACATGAAAAACTAAAATCTTTTCACTAAAGTCATATAACAGTTCACCACTAGATGGAGCAACTAAATTTTAAATTTTTTCGTTCACAGCAAACCTTTAAGCTTGTTTTGAATTTAGTCCTGATTTTAGGTCACTTATTTAACTGCTCCCTTTTCTTTTTCTTTATCAGATGTTTAGAAGCATATTATAATCTCTAATACAGAAAATGTAATAAAAACAATGCCACTATTAGTGCCTTGAATGCTTGTAAACAAAGTTTACTGAGACAAAAGGAACCTAAAAAAGATTGACCATAGGCAAATAAAAGTTCAGGAATTAAAGCAAAATAAAAAAATTTAACTTAAATGAATTTTAACATGTTTAACAATGATATTCACTGCTTTCCTGTCTGCAATCTACTATCTCACAATGTTACCCATCCAGTTAAACCAAGCAAAAAGACCTCTTACCTACCAGAACAAGTATCATACAGTTTGTGAATATATAGCCTTGTGCACATATGATTTCATGCATGCACCAAACAATACAAGTTCTGGCTGAAAGACTCAGGATGATGTTTAATAGTGTGACACAAGAAACACAACAGTGTAGGCTTAGTGATTCCTGTGCAATTCAGGGAGTTTTAATAGATCATGTGTCTTATTCTCCTTCCACTGAAAACCAAAGCAATCATTCATTCATTTAATAAGTATTTATTGAGAGACTTCTATGTGCTGAGCCTCATAATCTTCAGTCACTTTCATCACAGAGACAAAAGATGTTGTCTCAGAATTAGTTCAAGGTTGATCATGCCCTGAAATTTGCAGCCTTGCATAGGTCTGCTGGGGACCAACAAGGAGGAAGGATAGCTAGAATCAGTAACTGCTGAAGCTTGTGAAAATCAGGATGATGAAAGAAAAGAATCTACACTGAACGAGCACAGAAATGTTTCCTTTATCCTCTATTGACTAAAGTTGTCACCAGTTGCTATACATAGAACATTAGAATCAACATGAGAACCACACAGAACATTATTTAAAATTTATTCTGAGCATCACTGCATTTAATATAGCTACTTGCAAGTTATATGCTCATATTTCAGGCCAAGTCATTTTCATCTTTTTGTCACTATTATAAAGACTTAAATTAAATACTACTTTGTATAACATTAAAATTATTTGTCTAGGCCAGGCACGGTGGCTCACACCTGTAATCCCAGCACTTTGGGAGGCCAAGGCGGGCGGATCACGAGTTCAGGAGATCGAGACCATCCTGGCTAAAACGGTGAAACCCCATCTCTACTAAAAATACAAAAACAAAATTAGCTGGGCGAGGTGGCGGGCGCACCTGTAGTCCCAGCTACTAGGGAGGCTGAGGAAGGAGAATGGCATGAACCCAGGAGGCGGAGCTTGCAATGAGCAGAGATGGTGCCACTGCTCTCCAGCCTGGGCAACAGAGCGAGACTCTCTTTCAAAACAGAAACAAACAAACACACAAAAAATTATTTGTCTAGACTGATAATTGGGGTCAGGATTCTGTTAATCAGAAGGACTGGTGAGGTGAGCAGCACTTAAAAAAAAAAAAAAGGTTCTTCATTAAAGCTTTTTCCTGCCTGAATGGACAGCCACATTAATGCTCAACCACTTTACTAATTAGGCTTTTTGGTTATGCACTCAAAGACTATGCAATTTTATCTTATTTATTTTTAAAAATTAATTATTACTTTTTTCTTTCAAGACAGTCTGTCTATCACCCAGGCAGGAGTGCAGTGGTACAATCTTAGCTCACTGCAGCCTCCAACTCCTGGCCTCAAGTGATCCTTCTACCTCAGTCTCCTGAGTAGCTGTGACTACAGGTACATGCCACCACACTTGGCTGAATTTGTATCTTATTTAGAGTTTGAAGGACTTGACTGTTTTCCAAGGCCTTAGGAGATTCAAAACAACAAATGAGAAAGAGGATAACAATAACAGACATTTATTGAGCACCTATTATTTTCAGGGCATTGTTTTAAGCATTTTATTTCACTTAATCTTCATAGCAACCTTACAACATAGGTACTATTATTTTCTGCCACTTCATACAAGAGAAAACTGAAGAGCAGAAAGGTTAAGTAACTTGCCCACAGTTACATGGCTTTTATATAGCAGATCTGAGATTTCCACCCAAACAGCCTGGCTCCAGACTCACTATGAAAACCACTACCTATGCTATGAAGAAAGACTGTTAACTGGCAGACTCATAGACAGCAACAAGAAATTATCATTACTAACCTGACAGCAAGGAAGAGATGAAACATGAAGAACAGCTAAAGGAATTCAAAGTGCACAGCACCCTAGGGTCATTTTAAACACCAGTAAACTGCTCTTTAAATACATGTTTTTCCAGATTTTCCAGGACAATTCATATTTTACATATTTCTATAACCCCTACAAGGACACTCAAAAATTTCCCACTGTTTTTCGGTTTTCAACTCGAAAAATATAGTTATTACCCAAAGCTTACTCGGCATGTAGGACAGTCTAGCAATGATTACAATGCAGCTCAGATACTATGAGAGTCTATCTGTGAATCCAACTGCATCCTGGTAGGAAACATCATGGACTCCTAAGTTCTCTGAGAGTCATTTGTGTGCCTCTCCTCCCCAAACTAGGGACCCTGAGATAATGGCCCCGCTTTCTCCTAACAAGAGGCTGGAGTCTAAAGAGTATACACAGATAACCTCCACTAAGGGGGAGGCTTATAGAGAAGATACTATTATCTTGTTAAGATGGCAGGGCATGTGCCCCACCGGACCAGGTGAACTAGAGCTACTGGATTTGTGGGTAGGCATAGCATACTAAGGAGTCAGTCCTCACAGACAGTAATGTGGCTTAGACCTGATCATATGTCTCAGAAGAGGAAAGGTAACAGCTGTGAAAACACAGCCCCACTCCTATGAGACCAGCGGAAGCATGAGAACATTGGTATACTACTGTCTGGATCCACCGGGATCAACACCCTGAGCCAACTTTTCAGGGTGAGTCCCCCTTTCTCCTAAGACGGAAAGAACTAGAGAGCCTTTGGGGAGCTGTATAAACTCTCTAGAGAAAGACAAATAGTTCAGTATACAAATGATGCCAAGATAATGGGGTGGGTACATGCATGGGTCCAGGTTTTATGATCCCTAAAGCTAACATAATTTAGGAATACGTTTTTTAAGAAAACTCAAAACGATGAATACAAACAATTAGGTTCAAAACTGAAAACTCATAGACAAGGAGAAAAGAAATCACAACAAATTACAAGTCTTGAAAAACTGACATATACCACAAGCATCCAGAAAAATAACATAATATTTTACTAATTAATTTTAAAACATAATCTGCAATGCTTTTTTCCATATTTTAGGACTGTTCTCACATTTGGAAAATATTGAGCTTTTATCATAAATCAGCTGTAAGATTTCAGGAAAATTCAAGTTTTCTTGGCAAGGACTAGAGTAAAGAATTCTTTGAATTCACAACACTCTAATCGTATTGCTGGGATCTTAGAAGCAGCCCACACAGGTGGTGAGCCTAAAAACTTAAGCTTTGATAACTTCATGATAAACCCACTTCTCTGTGAGCAGACAACTTCCAATGCAGATTTGAGAACCAGTAGAAAGCTCAGTAGTGAATATTTCTGTGTGGGCAACAGAAGCTAGCTGCCTACCGGAAGACTTCCACAGATAGCCATTTGGAGACTTTGGGAATCACTTCATGTCTCAACAAAGTAAGCCACACAGCATCAGCAGCAATTCAGAGGCTTTAGCTGGGTGAATAAATCTCTTCATCTTCAAAGTAAAAGAGGAACTGCATGAATCTGGATGATGTCAATCAGTAGTGAGAGTGGCCTGAGATGCTATAGAGTGCTACCCAGAGGGAAAGCATACACTCAAATGCAGAAGATGGGAAGAGTGCATCATCACTGGTGGTTTTCAAAAATCACTACTTTACTTCATTTAGAAAAGACCTAGAAATACAGTGTTGTAATTGATGGTATTTAGGGGCTACACCTGACAACAATGTTTAGGCTTTGAAATTAAGTAGATTTAGATTTCATGACCCAGTTTCAAAATTTATTAACTCATGCTAGTCTTGTTTCGTCTGTACCCTCAAACCACACACAATCCCCTTCACCACCAGGCAATTTTAAAACAAACTCTAGACATCATTTACTGCTCAATCATAAGTATTCTAGACTGTATCTCTAAAAGAAGGACTCTAGAAAATATTAACCATAATATCACTATCACACTTTTGAAATTAATACTAATTCTATCATATCAAGAAATGTGCACTTATATACTTTCTTCTAGCGATGCAAAAACTGAAAAAACAAAAACAAAAATCCTCCAATAAACTGACAAGTGAAAATATTATTTTAAATCTTAGTTTTGATGAGTATGTGACCATGGCAAATTCAAATAATCCTTATGGACCTTGATTTACCCCTAAAAAATGAATAAAATGCCTGACCCACTTAGCTCTAATTCTCTCATCATTGTTGGCAAATAGCAGGTTATTTAGCTTTTCTAAGCTTTCATATCTCAATGATTGATAAGATGAGAATAATAACTATCTTATAAAGTTGTTATGAATATTAAAGAAGATAAAACGTATGAAATGCCTGGCATAAAAGTATCACTCAAAAAAAAGTTAGTTATCTTTTCTTTTGAATCCCAAACTTAACTTCAAATAATACTGCTATATGTAGTTGTGTATAATCCATGCTCTGATTTTCTCCCATATGAGAACCTGGCAAAGTAAACAGCTCACTTTATGTGTAATACAAGGATCAGAGAGATTTATTGACTTGCCCAAAGTGCACAGCTGTTGAATGGCTGGACAGAATTTGCATAGAAAGCTCCTTACTTCCCCTGTTCTTCTGAACCTGTGATATCCAAAGAAATGTAATGTGTGCTTGGAATATTCTATTCAGAGACAGGGAGATATATAATCACCTCAAGGAAAAATTTCATTTAGGTTATTTTTTAAATTTTTTTGAAACTTGTAGAAAATGAAACTACCTTAAGAATTATTTCTTGGGTGTTCAGTATGCCAGAAAGTTTCAGTTTTACTCTCTCCCAAAAAGAGTCACGTAAAGGTTTTTTAAAAACGAACCATACTGAAGCTAAAATGTCCAATTTGTTATGTAAAGTTTGACCTTTTAAAGCCGAGTGTTTATTGACCTTCAATAAATAATCACATTTCAAATCTGTCTATGAGAGTTTGCAATGATTTTTAAATACTAAACAAAAATGGCCATATTTTCTCATAAAATGAAATTAGATAATATTACCTAGAAAAAACACTGTAGCTTGACCAAATGCTAATTGCAATCAGTGTTCCTATTGTAACTTGGGTTGCAGGTGGTATAATACTCACCAAGCTTTCTTGATTTTGGTCTCTTCAGAAAGCCAAAGTCACAAAGTGGCTGTGGCTTCCCAGCACCAGGTCCGCCAGTAGCAGCACAGATTCTTCAGACTCTGGCATTCATTTCCTTAACTCACTCACTTTAAGGCCTTCTGGGTGAATGCTAGGTCTTTCTCAGCTACAAAATCTATTTTTAAAACTTTCTTTTTATCTCAGTGGTTTTGTATTTTTTTTCCTTTGTAATGAATCTCACATTTCCTCTTAAGATTGTTTCTAGGTATTTTACGTGGTTTGTTGCTATGTGGGTGAAATTCTCTTCCTTGAATTTTCTTACAGGTATTTGTTGGTATATAAGTAAATTTTCATGGGCTTAGGGTTTAATATTCCCTGTGAGACCTGTATAAGAAGATAGAAGTGATGCCCCCAAACATCTCGGGTCACGGGTAACCATTAACTGTAATGGTTGGGATCACAATGACTTTAGACAATTAGAAAAATGTTCAAAACAAAGGATATAGTATTGAGTGGTGGCAGGTATGACAGAAAACAACAACAAAACAGATTATCAAAAAGAAAAGAATTAACTGACCATGAGTGAGCACAAGGCACTGTACTTTTTTCTGACTGATAAAATTGAAATCTGGAGTATAGGGACCATCAAGCAAGCTTCCTTGTGTTTTCAGTGACAGTGAAACCTCTAACACGACACCCTCTAACTCTGACAACCACCACTTGAAGAGAAATATAGAGATCTTAGAACCTAAGTGATATGAACACTGTAAAAACGAGTATAAGAGTTAAAAAAAAAAAAATTAGAAGATGGACTTACAAAAAGGATAAAGGAAATGTCCTTTAATGCCCAACATTGTCCATATACACTGACAACAAAACAAGATGAAACAGCCTTAACCCACAACATGAAGTCATGCCTTCAAGGTCAGTGTTTTCAGACAGCAGGTTTATTAATCATTAAAACAAACTGACACATGAGGTTGTGGCAGTGTTATTAATTTTTTAATGTGCTACTGGATTCTAAGAATGCGGACAACTTAAGTGATCTCAGGCTGTTTTTAAAGATCCTAGTAGCTAAGCTATTCACAGCTAAGAAAGTAAATCAGTCACCTTACTTCTGAATGCAAACAAAAGGACTTTAGAGTGGCTGGGAAAAATCAGAACCTTTTTTTACAGTGCTTAGTGGAAGAGGGACACAGGATGTTTACACCCAGCAACCTTCCAGGCCTAGTCTCTGGTGCCTGCTCTGCTTTATAAAGGATAGATAAGAAGCAACTTGGAAATAAGGTAGGATCTTGTAGGATCAAATACAAATGTATCTCTTAACTAGCCCAAAGAATAAGCAAGGAAGAGACTTTCAGCAGCTGAGAAATAAACCTTTAGGATTTTCAGATGGATGCTGGTATAGAGGGAAGGAAGAAGATTTGGATTCAAAATCTTTGTGACTTGGAAAGTCATTTTCCTCTTTTAAATCTATTTTCTCATCTGAAAAATGTATTATAAATACCTCAAAGGGCTATTATAGTATTATATAAAATCATATGTATGAAACTACTTTGGAATTTGTAAAGTGCTACAGAAGTTAAGGAATCTTTCACTCAGTAACCATCTATTGAGTGTCTACTGTGCAGCTGTAGTCTTTATTAGGTTTTGGAAATACAGAGATGAATATACAATGAATACAATATGATATTTTTGCCCTCTGTAACATCATATAGGATCTGGATAACATCTAGTATAAAAATAAGCTCAGTACATCTTAATTTTTTTAATTCTTAAAATAAACCAAATACTTAAGAATTGAGTAAGAAGGTATACTCATTCAACAAATGCCAGGATAGTCTATATATTATAGAATAGAGATATTACTCAAAATCTGAGCATAAAATCACATCTTTAAAGCAAATCTTTCACTCATTTTACTTCTATCCTTTTCACAAGGCTGTATTTTATTCTGCTCACCTCCTCAACAAATGATTTCTTCCTAAGATTAACACTAACGGCCCCTGTCTGGCTTCTTTCCTCAAAAGTGATCCTGTGGCTAATTCTCTGTGGAATGTTTCTCATCCTTCTATACACACATAACCCTGAATACAGCAATTCTTACCACAAGTCTCCCTCCCATGCTATCTCATCTCAATTTCCCAAAAAAGCCAATTTTGAACCTCATTCATGTTCGTTTTTATTTTTATATCTTTTCTTATCTTGGCACAATTCTCTTATTAAATTACGTGGTCCTACCTAAACTAATGCTTTGGGAAGGCATTAATAAAACCAAGACTTGTCTACTATGAAATGATCTTGTAGTTCCCCAGCCATTCTGAATCTAAAATTATCCCTTATCATTTGTGTCAGTCAAACTGATTTCTCTGATAGTGGTTTACATTTTTATCATCCTGACCCACATTTGCAAATATGACATTTTAAAATTTTTAACAAGATTAAACAACAAATTATAAGAGACTTTTAGGAACTTCTTACAAAAAAAAATACTTGCTTACCTAGGCATACAAGTTTATATGCCAATTACACATTTATTCAGTCTAAACTGGTTACATTATAGTAAGTTCCTGTCTCTGCCAGAACTGTATAAAATTCTCAGACCTGAGGCTAGCTTAGTGGTCATAATGCTGTTACTTATTGCTGGTATTTTTACCTATTGCTTATAGTTTTGTCATGGGTTCCTAACCCACTCCTATGAAATTCTTTGCCTGCATTTGTTTGTTCATTTTTTTCTTCAGCAACTATTTGCTGAAGGTCTACTATATGCCAGGTCCTAGTCTTGACTGGGTGGGTACAAAATTAATAAGGCACAGTCTTTGCCCTCAAGGCCCTACAAAGCAGTAGAGGAGATGGAGAACTCAAAAGATAATTGCAATACAGGAGATGCAATAGATTATGGAAAGTATAGTTTTTGTCTGCCTCCTCCTAGTTCCTTCAGGAAATAATTCCTCTACTCAACTGAAAGGCCAATGTCTGAAAGGCCAATCATACTAGTTCAGGGATGGGCAGGTACCTGTCCCAGGCCCATCCAATGACCCAGAACTTTCAGCTAGAGGTATAAGGGAGGAGTATCCTGGTATTGCTTTAGGACCACAAGCTTCAAGTACGGAGCATGAAGCATGCAGATGTTGTCACTATTCATGTGAAGTGCCAAATGAAAAGTTGCTGGTGGCACTTTTCCCACCACGTGGAGAGATTCTATTCAAGAGAGACAGAAGCTAGCATGCTAGGAGAAGCAGAGGCAAGTAAGACCTGAAAGACAGAAAGAGCCTTGCTGATCCTTGGGTCTGAAATGCTGAAGCTACCACTTCCCTGGACTTACCAATTTTGTGTGGAGGTAGTAGTCCTGGGTTGGTATGGTCCACAATTATCAGGGATCCAAGTTCCTCCTGTCTTTCCACTCTGCCATCCTTAGCACTGAATTCCATCCCATGTAGCAACTTCATTTCTGAGATAAAGCTTGTCTCAGTCTACTCAGGTTGCTATAATATCATAAACTGGGTGCTGCCAAACAGAAGAAATTAATTTCTCATAGTTCTGGAGGCTGGGAAGTTCAAGATCAAGGAGGCAGTAGGTTCAGTGTCTGCTGAAGGCCAGTTTTCTGGTTCATAAATGTCCCCCTCTCACTATGTTCTCACGTGGTGGATGATATGATAGGTCTCTCTTGGGCTTCTTCTAAGGGCACTAATCTTATTCATGAGGGGATACTCTCATCACCTCCTAAAGGCCCCACCTTCTACTACCATCACCTTGGGGGTAGAATTTCAACACTGGAATTTGTCAGGGAGGGGAACAAAATTCAGGCCATAGCAGGGCTGTACCATGTTCTGGAGTCCCTATCATCCCTTAATATCTCCCAGACAGAGTTCAGTGTCAGTTGTCATTTATCCTCGAGCTTACAATATTGTTTTTCTTATATCCTGCACTTCACTCATATACATAATCCACCTACCTTATAGAGACTTTCCGAGTATGGTCTCTGATGAAACGAAGGGGGACCTCTATTTAAATGTACCTTTGCGAGGTTGAGTAAGAAGTCTAACCTCTCCTTTCTTGTAAAGCTTTTGAAAAAAATAAAAGCAAACTCACTATTTTGGCAATGTTCTCAACTCCATGGTCATAGGAAAATAGTATATTTACCTGTTGTGAAGAATATGAGGTATATCCTAAGTAACACTTCTTCCTAGAAATAGATATGCTTCTAACGTTTTCTAAAGTGCTCTTCTTTATGAGATTTAAGGTCATCCCAATGATGAGATCATTCTCTCTCTGTCTCTCTCTCACACATTCATGAATCCTTTATAGAATGGGAGAAAAAAGGCTCAGAACTACAGATTCATTCACATAATGTGAAGCCTATTTAAGTACATGTGTAACACACTTGAACTTCATCTTTTATGTGTAGCAACAGCAGATGTTGAAAGTATAACCCCAATGCAGATAGGGTAAAGCTTTGAACGGGATAGGGAGTAGAGACTTATTGTCATCACTAAACATGCAAATGATTTCACCATTCATGTGAAGTGCTAAATGAGATTAATTTGTTGGTCAACTGGGGCCCTGTGTGTACTTTAGTATATATCAGTAGTCTCTTGGGAAAGGATGTTCCACCTTATGATTAGAAAGAGAAGACTGAGGTTACGTTTAGGGGATTAGGAATTGTGGGTGGGAAGAGAGAACGATCTGTCTCTGAGATCATGGCTCACTCCTCTGGTAATTCAGGAGTGAGCTTCAAACAAAGGCAATCTAAGGCTAAGAGTGAATTACAAAGAGAGAAGTAGTCTCTGCTATGAGATGTAGTGAATAGAAAAACAAGGAATCTAGACTAGTGTAGGTGCTAGCTCCAAATGACTGGAAAACAAGAAAACCAGCCATGAAAAAAAAACATGCTGTAGAGAACTTACTGAAGAATTTGATGTTGTCAACAGTAAGCAGGTACCAGCAGCAGAAAATAGTACAATTGATTTTGCAGCAATAGCTCAACCAAACATCCTAAGTGATGTGGGAGAATACTTAGTACATTGTGAGCCTATGAAATACATTGGGGGCCTTAACTGGGGATGTGGCAGTAGAAAAAACAAGGGATGGATGTAAGAAACATTAATAAAGTAATAAACAGAAAAGACTTGCAATCAACAGTGGGTGAGGTAAAAAAAAAAAGAGTAAGAGATAGGAGTCAAAAATCACTTAATTATTTTGGGTCTGGATAACCAGAAGAATGAAGATACTTTTCATAGAAATAAGGAAACTTGAAAGGGGAGACTTGCTTAAAGGTGATGTGTTCGGCTCTAAATAATTTGAGTTTGAGGTGAAAGTGAAATGTGTAAGTGGAAATATTCAGACTATTCAATGTGAGGTTGAAGATAGCAAGACAAGTCAAGGATAGAATTCTAAATTTGGGAGTTAGTGGAAGCTGGAAGAGTAGATGAGATCACCAAGGGAGGTGCTGAGATTCAAAGATGTGTGAGGCTGTCTTTTCCTTTGTTTTTACTTATTAATCTTAAATATGTAGATGGAAGATATACAATTATTGCCTTGAACTGGTGATCATTTATTGCCTACAACTGAGACACAATGCACCCAAGGATACTTGGTTTGAATTTGAATTTTGGAATTAGATTAGCTCAATTAAGAAATTTAAATACACAGAGTGAGAATATTTGAATAACAGAAGCTGCTCCTAACTTTGTCATAGTGTTATAAACTGAATCTATTGCGAGGTACATTAAAATTTCAGAGTGCCAGCCAATACTGAAAGAATATGCGGTCTTCACATAACATTTTTTTCCCTTAAATCTATTCACAGTATGTTTTTTAAAGAAGAATTTCAAGATCATTTCTGCATTTTCTGTTTTTTAGTTTTAAGTTAGACAAATGAGATATGTTTTTTCACATACAGTGTTAAATGATCTAGGTACATTGTGTAATCCAAAATACCTATGCAAATGCTTAATTGTATAAAGAACATTATGCAAATGTTTAACTGAATAAGGAATAAGATGTCATTATTAATAATGACTTGTGAATGTAATTAGAAATGAGTAATTAGGAAAACACCACAGTAATAAAGGGTGTATTTCAAAAGTAGTACACTGGGGATATGAGAATATGCCTTTTATATGTCCTTTACATGACAATAGAACATACATGTGGTGTTCCTGCCTAAGCACATGATTTGAAGTGAAAAGGTAGGGATAAAAGGGTCATAATGATCTCCTAACTCCTTTGAGTAGTTTTAACATAAAACACTATATTCACTTTGGAAAATTTTTTAGAAAAAAATTTTGATATAAAAATTTTATATATAAAATACATATTCTATCTATTACACAGATTTGAATAGACTAGAGAATCAAGTAAAATATAATTCTATTTTGGTAATTTTGTTCTGCCTCAACCTATTAATCAATGGATTTCAGAGTTCATAGTTGCATAAGTGAGTGTTGGCATTGAGAGAACATAGACTAGTAGAGCCAGGCAATTTTGAGTTCTGGTTTTGCCTCCTGCATCTGTGAAGCTATGGGCAGTTCACTTAACTCTGCCAAGTCTCGGTTTCCTCACCTATAAAAGATAAGTACTAATAGTACTTACTTCGCAGGGTCATTGGGAGGATAAACTATAAAGCATTTAGAACAGTATTTGGCATAAATGTTTACTATATTATTATTATTATTGATATAAGCAATGTATTTGACCCATGTAAACACACACACATACATGCAACACATACAAGTTATCTTTTGTCATATGTAATGACATATGGGTGGGCCATGTCATATGTAATGGGTGGGCCAAATAAGTATACTAACCAAGGCAAATAGGTAGACAGAATCATCACTTCGGTCTCAGGCAGTTGAACTTAGAGCTGGTATAGGCTCCTCTGGAAAAAAGTAAAATTGAATGTGTTTTATTTAACTTCTAAATTCTACTGTTGTTTCATTATCCTTATCTCTTTGTTCTTTACTGTTTTACTGTTTGTGGTTTCATTAAACAGATGCCAATACAACGAAACAGAGATATACTAAGTAGTGTAATAGGCAAAAATAACAGTAGAATTGTAGGGGCAATTTGACCTAAAGTTACAGCTCAAATCTTAATACTCTTGACTGCCTGCCTGAAATGAAAATAAAAATGTTTCTGTACTTTGGCTTATCATATTTTATTTTCTGTACCTTGGCTGATTCACAAGACAATTCAAATTAAGAAACAAATGGGACTCTAATGCAATCCCTTGATATTTGAGGAAATTGGATTTGGATTACATGTAAAGAAATTGACAATTGCTGGACAGAGATTTGAAGTCATCCAGTTAATCTAATACATACTTACATCTGCAAATTATTTCTCCTATTTTCAATTGCTAAATGTAAAACTCAGCTATTCTATTTTCAAAGTTGATAGTGGAGAGCTCTCTGTATCCATGAATTTCCTATCTTTGAATTCAACCAACATCAGATTGAAAACATTTAAAAAAATGGATGGTTGCATATGTACCGAACAAGTATAGACATTTTTACTTGTCATTATTCCCTAAACAGTACAGTATAACAAAGACACAGCATTTATATTTTATTAGGTATTCTAAGTAATCTAGAGAAAATTTAAAATATACAGGGTAGGGTATATGCAAATACTATGCCATTTTACACAAGGGATTTGAGCATCTGTGGATTTGGATACGAGGGGGTGGTCCTGAAAACAATCACTCATGAACAACTGTATATAGATTTGACAAAACGGAGAATTTTAAGACTGTAACTGATAAGGAAGATATGGATTATTGAGGGAGGATATTAAAGTTAGAATTGTTTTTGGGGGATGAGTTAGGTTCAAAACACACAAGAATTACAGATTTCAGAAGTATATAGAGATAGAGAAAAAAATTCAAACCATAAAAAGAGTGGATGCTGTAGCTTGTGTAATATTACCCTTATTCTACACATCTTCAGCAATCTGTTGAAAGTAATTTCTAACCACGTGGGCTAGAGAAGGAGGCAAGTAGAGGAGAGCAGGAGAAAAAAATGATGGTATGCTGAAAAACATACTTTGCCAATTATAGATGTAACTATGATTTGTGTACAAGCTATATCTATCCAAAAGACCACGTCAATATCACAGCAAGTGTAGAGGGAATGAATATATAGAAAATCTTCACCATAACACCTCAAATCTCTGCCAGGAATGTCCTGACTTTCATCCATTAATACATGAATTAATAATTCATCCTTAGGCAAAGGATGTCCTGTAAACACTGCATACCAAACAAATCAAATCTAACACTTTGAGTAAGCTTTTTATTTTTCCATAAAAGTCTTTATAGCTTCTGGCCTCATTTACCTTTCAAATAAAAACAAATGAGTTGAGTTTATCATTATAACTAAGAAATTTAAATTCTTTCAGCATTTAAGTGATAGGAAAAGGCCCAAATTGAGATCAACTTTCAGCATGGTACCTAGGGTAAGTAAAACAGGTACTAATGAAAAATGATTAATTCAGAGCTGCCGTAACTAAAATGTTAGCCTACATCATGAATTAGTTGGAAGAGAAAAATGCATTTGAAGGTTAATGGTTTTAGAAAGATAGTTCAAAAGTGAAAAACTGAGTTAGGCTACAAAAAATTATTTGCTTTATTATTATTCTATTACTACACTACTCACACAATGCCAAGTCAAGAGGTTGAAATGTAAGAAAATCTGGCTAATCAACGGTTATTTTAAACAAATGTAAGTGAATTTTAACATTGTACAGTTATACCCACATGATGTCTACATGGTGAGTTTTGACATATTAGTCATAGCCTAAATAACATCTTTAAAAATAACTGACGTGAAATAAGAATGAGGATTAACTTTCCCTTATTTTGATAAACCTGTGTCCATTTTCCTTTATCTTTATTCACATATTGATAAATATAGTGAATTTCAAATTTAAACATGGTTTGATCAGTATTAAAGATTATTGTATAGTTCATTAATGTAACATATTTTATTAACTCAGTGCAAAAAATATATTTGGAATGTTGACCTCGTGAAGATGGCATGCATTTTTAAGGCAAATAATTACTCTAAATACAGAGTTTATCAGCATGAGAAAACAGTGAAAAAATGATGTTAATAATATAGGTAGGATATATTAATGAAGAATTTATGGTAAGACAAATACAACCCAGAATAAATCTAAAAGAAAGTCCTATTCTTTTGGGTAAAAGCCCTTACAATATGTTTATATCTACAATAGGTGATATAATATCATCATATCTACAATACTTCAGATTTAATACAAACTCAACTTATAAGGTTGATCATTTTCATTGTTTTAATATAGTCAATAGTTCTTAGATTTCCATTCTTAGCTCATAAGAAAACAGGAAGTATCTTTCTCTGAAGCAAGTGAACTCATGAGAAAAGTCTTGAATTTTCAAGTTATAGATTAAGTGTTCACATTATTTGCAACTAAGTCACAGTTAAGTTGCTTCAGAAATGTTTAGCAGATTGCTTTATAGCAGGATAACACAGTTTGAACCATAGTTTCTTGAATACATCTTGCTGGGAGCTTATTTCATTCAAATGATGAAGGCAGCTGAAGCATGATATTTGAATCAGCCACATTTTGCTCTAATAAAGGAGAATTTTAGGAAGCTCTAGTTGTGATAGGCAACAAAGTAAAGCAATTGAAATGTGGATCTTATATTTTATACAATTCAGACTGCTTGCATATGTGTGTGTAGTGATAAGATACTTTAAAAATAAAATTTCATTTGGCAAGAGGCTTACAGTTAAACTGTAAAAGCAATACACAGATCATGTGAATTACCAGCATATAAAAATAAATATGCAAATGACTGTAATACTGCCAAAATAGCATCTTTGATAGGAAACCTTTCATAAGAATCTTTATAAAGTGACACATTTTAAAATCGTTTTTATATTTTATAAGTACTTACAACTAGCAGTTGTTACTTTTAATTAGAAAATACACGTATTTTCAGCCACACCTGAATAAGTGGTATGTATGCACATAAAGAATGGATACATATATACACTTCTATTATAAATTTTAAAAATCATCAAACAAGTTCTTATCAAGCACTTTCTACTCATATTAAACTTTATATTTTACTGGATGCTGTGAAGATTACAGAAGTAATATTGTTTTCACTCAAGAAGCGCAAAATCTACATGGGAAACGTAGGAGTGAATATAACTGGGTCCTAATGTGTGTATGCAGGTATAACCCCAGTAAATTTTAGATACTCCATAAATTTTATGAAATGAGTGAATGAATTGTAAAAGCTAAACTGGTTTTTCGTTTTGTTTTGTTTTGTTTTTGAGATGGATTTTCAGTCTGTCTTCCAGGCTGGAGTGCACTGGTGTGATCTAGGCTCCCTGCAACCTCTGCCTCCCAGGTTCAAGTGACTCTCCTGGCTCAGACTCCTGAGTAGCTGGGACTACAGGTGTGTGCCACCATGCCGGCTATTTTTTTTTTTTTTTTTGTATTTTTAGTAGAGACAGGGTTTCACCATGTTGGCCAGGCTGGTCTCAAACTCCTGACTTAAGGTGATCTGCTTGCTTCGCCCTCCTGAAGTGCTGGTATTACAGGTGTAAGCCACTCCTCCTGGCCAAGCTAAACTGTTTTTAATCACTCACTTTAGATAATTTAAATATTTCAAAAAATTCTATCATAGGAAGTTTGAGAAGAGGGTCTATTTAAATATTTGACTTGGAATGTATGTTCTAGTTAAATATTGTCATGTATTTATTGCCATGTATATCTATTATTCTGTCCCCCCAACCCCCAACCAAACCAACCGTTTTATTATGCTTACAAACTCTATGATATGGGAGTTTGTAAAGGGCATAGTGGGGATTGTCTCTTTCCATGATGTCTAGGACCTCAAATAGGATGCTTCTAACAGCTGGAAGCAACTTGAACTGACAGGGGCTGGAAGAGCTGAGAATGGAAGATCTCTTACCAAGAGGAAAATAGGTCTTTACTCTCCCGTCTGGTGACTGGGCTGGGATGATTTGAAGGCTAGGCTCAGCTGGGACTATCGACCACAACACCTATATATATGGCTTTTCCATGAAGTTTTGACTTCTTACAGAAGTGGCTGGGTTCTAAGAAGGTTCAAGCTAGGAAGGAGTTTTCTAAGAATTTACTGTCTTTTTTTTTTATATATAACTAATACAAATAATACATTTTCTCTGAAGCTCGCATTTTAAAGCCTGAGAAGTAGAATGCTTTACCAATGGCAAAAATCACTGACCCAAATACCTATGAAGTGGATACTGTGAATTGTCCATCAAACTCCACCCTGTCCCTGTTCTTAAGGAAGAGTTGTAGCAAGGTCCATAATGACACAGTTAGAGATGACACTTCTCATCCTCATTTGAAGCTAAGTGTGGCCACGTGACATACTCAGAATGGAATATGAACAGAAATGTGTAATTTTTAGCCTGGGCCTCAAGACATTAGATATACGATCCTCCAAGCTCCTTTTTCCTTCACATGAGGTAGATCATGGAGTTCCTTGACCCAGCTTCAACCATGCAGCTGAGAATAATGCCATAGTGGATGATAATAAGTTAGAAAGTGCAGAGCAGTAAGATAGAAAAAACCTGGGTTCCCGGTACAGTATTTGTGAGAAATAAGCAAATTTCAGTGTTCTTTAAGCCATAGTTTGGGTCCTCTTTGATAGAAAAGTTTATGTTGACTCTAATTCAAATAGTACACACACATGATTGAATGATAGCTGGATGTTGACGAAATGATGGTAGGGAAAGCAAGCTCCCTGTTTTCCACCTCCCCGAACCAAACCCTTTAAAATGTTTGGTATGGTCAATATTTTTGTATCTATTGACTTTTATTGCTATTTTTAAGTTGCAGAAGACATTTCTAATAAAGGAAGCACTAGTAGTAAAATGGTCATGTTTATCATGTAAATTTTTTCATATTTATATTCCTTTTCCATTTTGACATGGCCGGCCAAATTTTCCCACACATAGCACCAACATTTCACTTGAAAGGCCAAGAAGCTTGTACTTCAGCTCATAGAACTTCAGAAGCTTGTATTTTGGCACCATAGATCTTAAACTCTGGAAGCACAGAGAACACATTCCCATATTTACAAGTAGAAAAATATTACTAATCCAGAATCATCAGAGGCAGCCTTATAGATTACAGCAGCAGCTCTCAAAGTGTGGTCTGAGGACCACTAAAAAACCTTTTCAGAAGGTCTGTAAGGTTAAACCTATTTTCGTAATAATATTAAGATGTCAACAGTCGGAGGCGGAGGCTTGCGCCTGTAATCCCAGCACTCTGGAAGGCCGAGGCAGGCGGATTACCTGAGGTCAGTTTGAGACCAGCCTGGCCAACATGGTGAAACCCTGTCTCTACTAAAAATACAAAAATTAGCTGGACGTGGTGGTGCATGCCTGTAATCCCAGTTACTCGGGAGGCTAAAATAGGAGAATCACTTGAACCCGGAGGCGGAGGTTGCAGTGAGCCGAGATTATGCCACTGCACTCCAGCCTGGGCGACAAAGCAAGACTCCGTCTCAAAAATTAATTAATTAATTAATTAAGATATCACTTGTCTTTTTCACTTGTATTCTCCCATAGGGGTACAGTGGAATTTTTCAGAGGTTGTGTGACATAGAATGAGGCCATCACTCTGATGGCTAATGAAATGTGAGCTGGTATATTCTGGTTTTTAAAATTCTTCAGTTTTAAATTCTAATACAGTGAACATCACAATATATAGCCCACATAAAAACTCTTTAGGGTCTTCAGTAATTTTCAAAGAGTATAAAGAGATCCTTAGTGTCTTTGTTTGGGCTACTGTAACAAACCATACACTGGATGGCTTATGAGTAAAACAAATTTATTTCAGACAGTTCTGGATCTAAAAGTCTGAGATCAGGGTGCAGCATGGTCAGGTTCTGGTGAGGGCCCTCTTCCATGCTGTAGACTGCTGACTTCTCATTGCATCCGCACATGGCAGAAAGAGAGCAAGAGAGCTCTCTGGAGACTCTTTTATAAGGGCACTAATCTCATCCATGAGGTCTTCACCCTCATGACCTAATTACCTCCCAAAGGCCCCCACCTCCTAATATTATCACATTGGAGGTTAGGATTTCGATATATGAATTTGGAGAGGACGATATTCAATATGTAACACCAAGGGTAAGAATAAAAAGTTCAACTTCTCAATAGTGATTAAAGCACAGTTTCTTTTCATTATTTCAAATGCATACAACTCAAGACAGCATTCATTCAGTTGATTATGCACCAAGTTAGAAAAAATGGTATTTTCTGGTACCCCTTTCAAAAGAACAGTTTATATTTTGAAGAAATGTCCAAATAATCTTATTTGGGATAACAGCTAAGAATCAGAAAAACTTGAGTATGATCAAACTGTAGCAGGGAAAGGAGCAGGATTTGCTTGTTAATTTATTGTGGGTGGAAAAAGAGCAATGGACCCAACGTTGGGGTGAAAGCCATCAGATCCTGTAGTGTGATGCCTCTTAAATGTCTGGTACAAAGTTAATGAATTCATGAAATGCTTAAGGACAGAGGGTTTTGGTAGTTAAAAGTTATGGGCTGAGCTTCTGGTCCCTCTCAATATAGGCATAGTCAAAGAACAAAGGTGATAGAGGAGTGTTGTGGGAATATATGTGGAGGGAGAGAGAAGCAGGAAAGTATTTGTGAATAACCTTTCAGGGTTCAAACGGACTAGGAGAAAAGAGGCTCTTGACTTTAAAGGCTATGAAACTGGGCCTTCAAGGCAAGCTTACCCAATTTTCTGAGGACCATGGAGTCCCTAGCTAACAACCTAAATTTCTGTAATACATACAGAAATGCACATATATATACACACACAAATATCTACTACATAAGAGATACTATACTAGGCTATCTAAGACACATGGGCCTTTTCTAGCAGCTTGAAGTTTAGTGTGAGAGCAAGACTGTATCCAATAACTGTGCAGAGAAAAGACTACCCAAATAGATGCATAAACAAAGTACTATGGGAAGGTTCATATGAGATCTAATATGTACTCATTGTTTATAATTTGTACATTTGCTGGTGTCAGGATCCTTTGGGAACAATAAGCAGAATGGGTAGAGACGGAGTCACTGGAAGAAGAGACACCACCAGTTAAACTGTGTTGCTGGTCCTACTTACTTATATCCTGTAGGCAGAACTGTGGTGTCATGCTTTCTCTGATGGTTATCTCCTTGGCTTAATAGCCTAGTTATGGCTGTTTGCTTAAGCACACACACGCACACACACACGCAAGCTTAAGCAGGAAGGGAAATTCATGAGGAGAATACAAGGAACCCAAGAACAAAGAAGAGAGTAGCTGGACTTCCTGGAAGACTGGAGCCAGCAACTATTCAGACATCGAGAACCAAACCTGCTATATTTCCTCTGCCATCCTGAGACCACATATTCTCATCTCTGCTTCTCTTTGAACATGACTAGATTCTCCTATCTATTAAATCTATTGACTTCTCTCCATTTCTACTGCCATGACCCGACTTTAAAGTACTACCCACCCCTTTTCTGCCTAGAAAACCAAAACGGCCCCCTAATTTTTCTCTCCAAATTGACTCTTGGCCATTTCAAAACTGTTTTCCTCATTACAGCCATTTTGACTTGTTTAAAATGAAAAATTCATTCAATGGTATTTCCATTACTGCTATGATAAACATCAAAATCTTTTTTAAATTTTATTTTTTGAGAGAGGGTCTTGCTGTGTTGCCAAGACTGGTCTCTAACTCCAAGCCTCAAATGATCCTCCTCCCTTAGCCTCCTGAGTTGCTGGGATTGCAGGAACAAGCCACCCTGCCTGGCTTTCAAAATCTTCAACATGGAACTGGATTACTATTCACCCACATTCAGTACCCTTCATTGTGGTACTGCTGTCTGTGCCCCCTTGTTGCTCTCAGGCATGGCAAAGGTTTGGCTGTTGAAAAGAGAAAAAAAAAATGTGAGCCTATACTTTAAGAACCATGCTTTACCACTTTTCTTTCTGCCATGACAATGACATTCGATTGCTCAGTCAGCCTCAGTCCAGAGTGAAGATGACATGGAGCAGAGCCATGTTAAGTATGCAGGATGGGAGGTAAATAAACCTTCTTGTAGACTACTGACAAGCTTTTGGAGTATTCTGTTACGCAGCATAACCTAGCCTATCCTGATACATATGGTCTACACACTCTTACTTATTCCCTCATCTCTTTGCTATAACCTACTTAACCTTGCAGTAATTACAATAAAGTTTCCCCCGCCCACATTAGAACTATTTATCTATGTTATTCTCTCTCCCTGGAAGGCTGTTTACACCTTTCTTTTCCCCCCAGTTAACATTTACACACTTATGAGAACTCAGCTTAAGTGTGAAGTACTTAGGAAAAGATTCTCTGCCCTATGTTTAAAGTATTATGAATTTACCTTATCATTATAACTATTTTACCAAACTGCAAGTTCCATGACAAAAGCGACCAGGTATGCTGTGGTAATCATTGTATTCCCAGTGACAGGAAGAATTAAATTTTTTTCTCATTCCAAAGAGCAGTTTTTCTGCATCGTTGTGTACCTGGCAGAAAATGGCTATCCAATCCATAGAACAACACCTTGCCACTCTAGACTGTCAATTGATCAGCATTCCAATGATCTGTTTCCAAAGTCTTAGAGGGAAAAATCTGATCAGCTAAACCTGGATATGGTCTATCAGTGATCTAATCACAGTTTACTGGAAGAGGTATGTTAAGCAGAGTCAACATGGCTTCAGAGATATCTCTGGGAATAGGAGGAATTCTCAGTCAAGTGGATGTGGACTGAGCTGACATTCTAAAAAGCAGCTACTGTAGTCACTATAGCTGACTACTGACTACTCTTCTGTGTTCTTGACTTTATCTTAAGAACCCTGTTCTCAAAATTATCTTCAGAGCGCATACAAGAGAATGATTTCTACAAGGGGGTTTCTTAAGAAAAGGGTGGTGACCAAGTAATTCTTACTCTGTCCTCTGGAGTTTTGCCTTCCCTTAGGCACTCTTTGATTACCACTGCTACTTCATTCTAATCTTTTGGAAGCAGGGGTGGGCTTTTTCTTCTAACATGAACGTGGAAAACAACAACAACGAAAGGAAAACAAAACTCTCGTACTGATTCTCCATCATACTGTAGGGACAAGTTTGAATTTGCACAGTTTACAATTATTAAGGCAGAGCAACAGGGAAATACACAACGGAAGGCAATAAAAAATGTGACTCACAAAATAAAGGTTTCTGGCCCTTTCCCTGGATATATGGTTCCTGTCTCATTTCACTTGAAATTTAAGGAAAAAGAAGGCCCATATTATCAGAATAGCTGTTTCAAAAGCACAGAAAAAGAAAAAAAAAATTGTTAGCTTTTCTAGAATTTTTCCTGTAACATCTCATCTTTAAGAAAAAAAGATAACACTTTCTATTCAGTCTAGATTTTTGGTCATTTCTACTTCTTAAAGACCTTTAAAATATTTATGAAAAATTTGAAAAGGTACCCGCATAACTAGTGATACAATCTAGATAATTTTAAGGACTTTGTCCTCTTAAATGGATGCTAAAAAAACTCCTTTTTTTTTTTTTTTTTTATTGTTAATGTAAATTAGACCACAACTTCAGAACTATATTGAGGATTCCCTAAACACATTTGTAAATAGGGGCCCAATACAACCCATCTGAATCAAGCTGGTATGTGTTTCTATTAAAACTTTTTCAAGTGTGCTGCAGTCTGATAAGTATGATCCATGTCCTATTACGTTTTTTCTCCCTCAACAGAGAATGTTACCTGGGTAGTAAATTTTAGCTTAAATGAAACTAATTTGCTGTTTAAATCATCACATATTTCAGATTATCAAGTAGTTTTAATATTGTTGGCCTCCATTTTGTACTACTTTCCCTAGCACAGCTAATCTCAGAAATAATTCCATAAATTTTAAAACTTTGTATATTTGTTGCTTAAATTTACAGGTGAAATGTAAAATTAATATTCCTTATCAACAGTGGTGTGCACCTGTAGTCCCAGCTATTTGGGAGGATGAGTCAGGAGGATCCCTTGTGCCCAGGAATTTGAGGTTGCAGTGAGCTATGATCATGCCACTGCCGTCAAGCCTGGGCAAAAGAGTAAGACTGTCTCAAAAAATTTTTTTTAATTATTAACATTGTTTTAACATTAGAAGTGTGTAAAATTTAAAGTCTTTTTCTGTGGTAAAAATTTAAGAGAGTTTAATGCTTTCAGTTTAATATCGATTTAAAGTTACTACAGTGGCATGGTGAAGGTTAAAACAAGCATGAATGGCAATTAGGAGACTTAGGTAATAGTCCCCACCTCTGCCACTAAGTAATACTGTTGTCTTGCTCCTAAATAGCTAAGGAAACTATTCGTTATTTTTTTTCCTACCTATAATAGGAGTTAAGCTAGGTATTTCAAGTCACTTCTAGTTCTAAAATTACATGATGTTGAAATGTGAACATTTATATCTAAATTAATTTTTACAAAGACTGCTCATTGACTGTATTTCTAAGCCCTTGCACAGTTAACTCTTAGTTCCACCATTATTAATCACCTTCTATGTGTATGACAGCCATCTCAAATCCATTCTGCAGTAAGCTGTGACAAAAATAAATCTGTAGGCCGGGCACGGTGGCTCATGCCTGTAATTCCAGCACTTTGGGAGGCCGAAGCGGGCAGATCACGAGGTTAAGAGATCGATACCATCCTGACCAACATGGTGAAAGCCCGTCTCTACTAAAAATACAAAAATTAGCCAGGCATGGTGGCACGTGCCTGTGGTCCCAGCTGCTCAGGAGGCTGGGGCAGGAGAATCACTTGAACCTGGGAGGTGGAGGTTGCAGTGAGCTGAGATGGCACCACTGCACTCCAGCCTGGTGGCATAGCGAGACTCCGTCTCAAAAATAAATAAATCTGTGTGCATTCAATGCCCCTGAATTGTACACTTAAAATGGTTACAATAAATTTGATTATGCATTTTACCACAATAAAACATGCACACACACACACACACAAAAGCATGCAGTGCTCCCCTAACACTTTGTATCTATTACTTAAAATTATTGTTGTTTAGACATAAGTTGGCTTCCCCAAAGAATTCTCCAGTCACTCCAAGGATAAGGACCTCTTTTTTTTTTTTTTTTTGAGGCAGAGTCTCACTCTCACTCCAACCTCTGCCTCCTAGATTCAAGCAATTCTCCTGCCTCAGCCTCCGGAGTAGCTGGGATTACAGGCGCACGCTACCATGCCCAGCTAGTTTTTGTATTTTCAGTAGAGACAGAGTTTCACCATGTTGGCCAGGCTGGTCTCAAACTCCCGACCTCAGATTATCCGCCTGCCTTGGCCTCCCAAAGTCCTGGGATTAGAACTCTTAATCCTTGCTGTAACTCCAATGCCTAGGACACCATCTGGCTTCTAGTTACCAGGAAAGGTAATCATATCCCGGCCTTTCCAAGTGTTCTTTCACGTAAATTTAATCATTTTCAACCAAGGCAATATATTAGATATATAAATAATTATAAGACTTGTGAAGTACACACCAGAAAAATTCTTTATCACACACATATGAGTTAGAAATCAGAAACTGTGGCCACAGAACTCCAGATCTTCAATAGATGTTTGCTGAATTGATATATGAGACTTGAGAAGGCAAAAGGATAAACATAAGTCCTAGTATCAGCCCAACAGATTTACATGGAGCGTGTGACAAGTACATAATATTACGCTTCCTAAGAAGTATGTCAACGAATGCCCTTCCTAAGTAGCAACCTACCTAAATAACCCTTACCACTTTCTCCAGGTAGTTTTTAACAAACGAATTGCACCGCAGCTTCAAAAAATTGAAAGTTACGTGTTTACCTATCCATTCAGTGCTCAGACAAAACAAAAACAAAAGCTACCTGTAGAAGACTTCTAAAGTCCTTAATACTACAGTGTCATTAAAAACAAACACCCAGATTTACTCTACTTAGCTATATGTTACTAAGTAGTCAGGTTAGCTTTAATGCTTACCACGACAAGGAAAGCTGGCTTTTTTCCTTTCCCGTGGGTAATCCCCTCCCACCTCTTCCCTCTTTAAATAAAGTTAAAGCAATCCAAAAAACCAGCTAATTCTCAGCTCTAGAGTTCTCCAGCACAAGAAACAGTAGTTCAGCCTCAAGAAAAAGGCATCTTAAAGGCTGTGCATTAAAAGTTGCCAGGGATCCAGCCGCTTACATTTCATGAAAAGTACAGACCAGACCCGTTTAGCAAGCTGTGCACCTTAACTGGTCCAGAAGGCGCGCTGTGGGCTGGGAAAAGAGGGTGAGCAAAAGGCAAGATTATTAGTTTGGGTTGATGGGGATGGCGGGGCAAAGGGAGAACAGAGGAATAATCTGTAAGATCTGAGTTCCGAAGCTTTTTGGGTTGTGGAGGTTAGAAAAGTGCCTGTTAAAGTTAGGCCCAAGCTTCGGCAAGGTGGAACTGGGGGGAAAAAAGAAAAAGAAAAAAAAAAAAAGACTAAAAAAACAACAGCGAGCAGGCTCCCGAGTTCTAGCGTTCACAGTGAGGCCGTTAACGCAGCAGGAAAGTAGGTGTGTGTTTTCTTCCTCTTCCCGCCTCCCCAGAGACTGGAGCCCAGTCCTTTCCCCTCATTTTCACCCCAGCCGAGTCCAATGGCTGCCCTCGCCGCGGAGTCGGTCGGAAGCCGCCCCGCCCCCTCGCCTTGCAAGCCCTGGGGAACCCCTCTGCCCCACCTTCCCTGCCCGATGAGAGGCAGTGACTGCCGCCGTCACGTGTGCTGGCAGCCGCCAAGTGAGGCCGCTTTTGCGACACGGTGACAGCCAAATGGTGCGACAGGAGGAGCTGCAGCCGCGGCCGCAGCGCCCCGCACGGAGAGGCTTGAGGCGGCTCCTGGCGTCGCCCAGAGGGAGCGACTAGGCGAACAGTCCCGTGCGGGCGGCGGCGGCGGCGGCGGGCGGGCGGCGAGAGGAAGCCCGCTACGAGTGCCCTCGCTCCCCGCCGCTCTGGATGAACCGGACGGACTAAGCCGCGCCTCCAGCAGGGGCTGCGCCTCCATGAATCCCTAGTTTTTGGGTTTTTTTTTCTTTCTCTCCCCGTTCCTCACCCCCCAACCTGAGCCCCGTCCCGCCTTCTCCCTTTGCCAGCGGCGGCCGCCTCCAGGTGCGGAGTCCATACCGGAGCGCAATGGCGTCCAACCCCGAACGGGGGGAGATTATGCTCACGGAACTGCAGGTAAGGGCCGCGGCCCTGGCGAGAGTCGCTGGCGGAGGAGACAGGGAAAGAGCCCCGCGCGGCGTCGGGGACCAAGGAAAGCCCTGCGGCCGCCGCGCCCCTAGCCCGCTAAGTGCGGAAAGTCCGGAATGTCACTCGGGAACTGCTTCCCTCGGGGAACCGCTTCCCTCGGGAGCCGGACTCTCTCCCCCGCCAAAGTCCTGGCCTGCCACCGCTTTGCTTTGATTCTGCCTACCAGAGGGAACCCCGTCTCTGCAGCCCTGCTGCAGCTGGAGCCTGCTCTCGCCCAGTCCCTGGAGAGGCCGGCCCGTCGCCCCCTCCTGCGGTGTCAGAGCTGCCCGCGAACGCCCCTGTCGCCCCCTCCCTTCGCGCGGTTGGGCCCCGCCTCGCCTTTCCTCCGTACTCGGCTCCTTAAACTCTTTTGAATGACTCCCAAGCTGTTTTCTTGTCCCTCCCCCTCCCCTCAGACTCCGCACAAAGAGCGCCCCCATAACTTCCAGCCCCTAGACAAGTTTTTTTTAAAAAAATGAGTCTCACCAAATGCTTGTTTCACTTCGCCAGCCCTTTTCAGGTGACAGAGTTTCTTTCCTCTATTTTGAGGGTTATCTTTTTCTTTTCCTTTCTTTCTTTTTTTTTTAAACCAAGTGATAGATACACGGTGCCTTTCTCGGCTACCCCTGCCCAGATCCGGAAGCTCAGATGCTGATGGTTTTCAGGCTTTCATTTTCCCTCTCATTTGAGCACCAGAGAAAGAGCTATATAAGTTGTTTACTAATGAGAAAGCAGTCGACTAAGGGAAAACATTGGGCACCACATGTCTGCAAAACATAAGAGCAAAATAGATCGCTTAGTTAAGTCCATGTCCAGTAGCAGTATTATTATTTTCCCATTTCCAGCTAAATATTTGATGATGTAGGCACGATTTTCGTTTTTAAATCTCTGTGTTGTACATGGGGACTTAAGCTACCCTGTCGGGTTTTTCATTACTTGGCAGTGTTCCAGAAGTGTTTACATCTGAATTTTAACAAAGATGTTAAAAGTTCATGCTTTTTTGACTTAAAAGTTATTTTACTTTATTTTAATATAGTTATCTTTTAGCTACTCGAAGATTGTAGATGGGAATTAGGGAAAAAATAGCATGCTTGCGTGTCTTTTTGTGTGTTGGACAGTTACTTTTTTTAAAGAAAGACTAAATCTAGAAATCCTGAAACAGTTGATTCTTGATGTCAAAATTAAGTATTGCAACTGCATCTAAATTTGTTTAAATGCACTTTTTAAGAAATCTCTTTATAAGTTTGGTTTCTTGTGCAGTCAGACGTAAGGTTGAAAACGTTGGTATAATAGTTGATACTCCTCCACAAAAATAGAGGTTGTAACAATGTATACCAATGCAGTGTTGCACATTTAGAATCCTTTTGTAATGCAAAGCTGAATTTCATATAATTGAAAATGTTGCTATGTAATATTTTAATTACAGTTAGCCTTTTATAAGCAGATCTTACAGCATACCACATTTGCTAAATGAATGTAATTTACTATTTTATTAATGTAAATAATTTGCATCAGCTTTTAAAATGGAGATGATGTGAGGCAAATGAGAAATACTTTACATTGCCTGGTCTTGAACCATGAAAAACATACTTTGGTTTTGATTGAGAAGGATGATAGGGTCATTTTTCTTTTGAATTGAGCAGTGTTAGAGTTATAATATATTTGGAATTGTTACTTGTATTTTATAGAAAGTTGGCATAAAAGACACCTACTTCGGCACTGGAACTGAAAATTATATTTTCATGTGTATTAAAATACAATATTTAGGATCTTTTAATTAATAATATCAATTTTGGTAATAACAAGGAAGCAAGCAAAGAAGGAAGAAATTTTCAATATGATGACTTAGACATACGACCAAAATAGAGGAACACCTAAAGTTAAGCTTCTAGATAAACTGAAATATAACCCCTTCCAGAAAAAAAGAATAGTTTTTATTAAGTGTTACCTTATAGGTTGTCATATATCCAAGTCATTTTGGTTTATTTGACTCCCAGTTTTGATAAAAATTATTGCATTTAAACTTTATCATGTTTATTAAAATTTTTCAGAATATTACTTACATCAACATTAAAGATAGTCATGAAGTTTGCTTCACCAAATACTTCCATCTGTTCAAACATTTTATTTCATTGGGTCCTGAAACTTAGTGTACAGTAACCAAGTATTTATTAAACTTTCATTTCAAAAATCAGGTTTTTTAAAAGCTTCTAAATTGTTTGAACTTAGACTGAAATACTGTTTAATATGACATTCTTTTTTTTTTTTTTTTTCCCTTTCCCCCGAGAAGGGGTCTCGCTCTGTCGCCCAGGCTGGAGTGCAGTGGCGCGATCTCCACTCACTGCAAGCTCCGCCTCCCGGGTTCACGTGATTCTCCTGCCTCAGCCTCCCGAGTAGCCGGAACTACAGGCGCCCGCCCGCGCGCCCGGCTAATTTTTGTATTTTCAGTAGAGACGGGGTTTCACCGTGTTAGCCAGGGTGGTCTTGATCTCCTGACCTCGTGATCCACCCGTCTCCACCTCCCAAAGTGCTGGGATTACAGGCGTGAGCCACCGCGCCCGGCTAATATGACATTCTTAATTCTTTTCTGCCATACAGATTTTAGGTATTTAAGAAATTTTGTAGCCAGTTTTAAGATGTATTTAATGGTTAAAACTGTTACTTTGCTATGTATCCTGTCTCAGGAATACTTGTTTTACTCTGAAAGTTACATATTACAACCTATCTTTAATGAAATTGACATTTGTTTAGAAATATATCCCGCTTTTCATTATTTTTTCAAATTGTAGAACTTGAAATACTCCACTGCTTGAGCTGGAATTAGCTTTTGGTCATGGAAAGGCAAAGTAAGAAAATCTGAAACTACAGTATTCTGTCTTGTTAATTACTGTAATAGCATGGAGTAATGTTTTTAAGTATTGGTAGTAATTCAGGAGGCTTATTCAAAAAGGAAGCGTTAATAAACTATATAAACTTTGGTGGCTAAAGGTTTCAAGGTATAAGGAAGAATATTTACCGTAGTAAAAATAAAAATTGGCTGTTTAAAATGACCAATTTATAATTTTTATCTCATAACTAGTTATGTTGTATTCTCTTTATTTTTTATTTGAAGTATAGCAGAAAACTTAAGACATTTTTGCAATGCCAAAGAAACTAAAGTTTATTTCCAAGCAACCTGGATTAATGAAAACTGTAAAGAATCTCAGAATGAAAGTGTTGGCTACAATGGTAATTTTGTAGAATGCAGACCAAATATTGAGCAGTGTACTAATAAAGCTATCTCGTTGATTATGGAGATTCATTTTCTTCATCAAAATGCCCAATAAAGTGTTGGTCTGGGAATTTTAAATTCCATTCTCAGCAGATTTTATTTAGATAGAGGTAACTTGCTCAAGTGGAAAGTTGAGATAGTTACCCTTAAATTACGGGGGTTAATTTCACCAAACCGTTATGTAGTATCTACCAAAGCTATGTTGGAGGATGCAAAGATGACAAGATAGGTTTTTGCTTTCCAGAAGAGAGTATAGATAATTGTACTAGAGGATAATTACAAGAGAGTACAAATAACATTTTAAAAATTATTTGCTACATATCAGACATTGTACTTAATATCCTATACCCCTCATTTGATCTTTACAACAATCCAGTAAGGTAGGTGTTATTTCCATGTTGTGGATCAGGAAACTTTTTTTTTTTTTTTTTTTTTGAGACGTAGTCTTGCTCTGTCGCCCAGGCTGGAGTGCAGTGGCCGGATCTCAGCTCACTGCAAGCTCCGCCTCCCGGGTTTACGCCATTCTCCTGCCTCAGCCTCCCGAGTAGCTGGGACCACAGACGCCTGCCACTTCGCCCGGCTAGTTTTTTTTTTTTTGTATTTTTTAGTAGAGACGGGGTTTCACCGTGTTAGCCAGGATGGTCTCGATCTCCTGACCTCGTGATCTGCCCGTCTTGGCCTCCCAAAAGTGCTGGGATTACAGGCTTGAGCCACCGCGCCCGGCCGGATCAGGAAACTTAAGTTCAAGAATATTAAGTAAATTGCTTATGGTTACATTGTGTGTCTGAGTTTGAACCCAGGTACCCAGGTCTGTATGTTTCCCATTACACTATTCTTTCTTTTTTTTTTTTTTTTTTGAGATGGTGTCTCTCACTGTCACCCAGGCTAGAGTGCAGTGGTGCGATCTCTGCTCACTGCAATCTCTGCCTCCTAGGTTCAAGTGATTCTCCTGCCTTAGCCTCCCGAGTAGCTGGGATTACAGGCACCTGCCACCACGCCTGGCTAATTTTTTGTATTTTTAGTAGAGACAGGGTTTCATTGTGTTGGCCAGGCTGGTCTTGAACTCCTGACCTCATGATCTGCCTCCCTCGGCCTCCCAGAGTGCTGGGATTACAGGTGTGAGCCCCTGTTCCTGGCCCCACTGTACCATTCTTTAAATTGCCACAGTTCTGGGGAACTATAAATATTTTGCATCTAATGTTACAGTTGTGTGAACTTTCTACAGATTGGCCAAAAATGTAATTTACCAATATTAACTTAACTTGTTAGCTCCATCTGTAACAAGGAAAAATGATTTCTACATTCAACTTGGTAGTCTATAATGTAGCAGTGTTTTATTATTGTAAATACGGTCTAATATTTCACAAAGAATCATAGTACAAATAATCTTTTTACAGGATTTCTTCATTAAGAATTACTGTTTCTCATGAAAGGTGTCACATGCTTGCCCAAAACTTCCCAAAAGATTTGACATTACTCTGTAGACTGTCTGTGCTTTGCTTTAAAATTTTATGCTCATATGTAACCTAGCTCTGTGTTTGACACTTAATAGGTGCGCAATACATTGATGAGAAGGCTCCATTTGTCACCTAGGATGAGGGATGTCTAGATTATTTTAAGAGAAGTTCATTATAATCTTTGACATATGAAATTATGTAGTTTTCTTTAATTTACATTTCTAATCCCGTCTCCCAAAAATATTCCCTTTAAAAGTACTAAAGGGATTGCTATACTAGTTACATCATTCTTCCATATAGCACACTGGTAGTTTACTCATTTAATGGAAAATTAGAAGGTGGCGTCTAATTTTGCAGTGACACTGGAAAGTGGAAGGTCTGAGTTGGGAGGATTACAATTTTAGGGTGGTTTGGGGGATGGTAGGTAGTATGAGAAGGTAAGCCGGGTAGTTAAGACAGACTTTACATTGTTTTCAAATTAGAAATGTAATGCACATGTATTACGGAAAATCCAGAAAATGTGGAAAATCACAAAAGAAAATAAAAGTTGCTCATAGTTCTGTCACTTAAAGACTGACAGACTTTTCCCACCTAAAAGTCCCATGGCCATAGAGTCCATTTTTTCTTTTTTTTCATCTCATTTTACTTACTAGAATTTTGAAGAAAAATGAAGCTCAGAGAATTTTAAGACAGAAATCACAGTAGGGTAAAAAAATTTTTTCTTGCCACTAGTTTTAGATGAGTGGATCTAATTAGCTTTTTTTTTTTTTTTTTTTTTTTACTTTCTAAATCTCAGAATATTTCAATTATGAGTCACTGCTTTATTAAGAAGAAAAATGCAGGCTGGGCACGGTGGCTTACACCTGTAATTCTAGTGCTGTGGGAGGCTGAGACAGGCGGATCACGTGAGGTCAGAAGTTCGAGACCAGCCTGGCCAACATGGTGAACCCCTGTCTCTACTAAAAATACAAAAATTAGCCCAGTGTGGTGATGTGCGCCTGTAGTCCCAGCTACTTGGGAGGCTGAGGCACAGGAATCGCTTGAACTTGGTAGGTGGAGGTTGCAGTGAGCCAAGATCATGCGGCTGCACCTCCAGCCTTGGTGATAGAGTGAGACCCTGTCTCAAAGAAAATGCAGTAGTATGGATTTAGTAATAGACAGTAATGAAGTATAGCAACAATTTCTTTGAACGATATATCAATACCGTGTGTTTTTTCAGCTTAGGTTTGATGCTGCTCTTATAGACTACCATGATGTTTGTAATTTGCAGCGCATA
This sequence comes from Piliocolobus tephrosceles, assembly GCF_002776525.5. NCBI lineage: Eukaryota > Metazoa > Chordata > Mammalia > Primates > Cercopithecidae > Piliocolobus > Piliocolobus tephrosceles. Next base: position 133,423,363 of record NC_045434.1, on the reverse strand, counting down.
CTTTACTGAATTAAACATGCTAAATAACTTTCTAAATATTTCTTGACTACCAAGATAAAAGTCTCTGTGTTAAACTAGTGTTACTAAATGATGGCTCTACAATGTTTTGTTTTTGTTTTTTGTCATCTCTCATTATTATTATAGAGATTAGGTCTAGGGTCATGCAATTCCTACCATTTACATAGTGTTGAAATAGGGAGAAGTAGGGACACCTTCTAGACATCATCTCTTTATCCCAGAGCTAGGCATCTGATTCCTTGGGCTCTCTTATTTCTGCTTTTCGAATTTGGCAATGGTAAATTTTCATGCCATTCATCAGAAGCATGTTTACTTTTAAACAGAGTAGTAGTTTGTAAACATCACCTAAAATAATGTTACTTCTATATCATAAATGGTATCTGAATAAAACAGTTAATTATACATTATTCCCTCATAAAACATAGTGTGCTGATAATTGTCAAATGTCTATATTACTTTAAAAACCAGTTTTACTCTAGAGTATATGACACTTAACATGATTAACTTTTGATATACAGCAGAGTTCAAACTTGACAGCAAAGTTGAAAACTGGTTAAAAGCTTCAAAAAGATTTAAAATTTAGAGTGGGAAAAATATACTAATGAAAAAGTAATTCCTTAATGAAACAGAAATAGAGAACCTTTATCTTGATGCATGTCTAGCTTCTCTTAATTTTATCTGATAACATCTTGTTTGAAACTAGCTCTGTTATCATACTTGCCTTTTTTTGCAATCACAAAAATGAAATTTGTGTAACATTATATACATAAATATTGCCTGTAAAACATGAAGATCAGGAAAGCATGGGACAGTGTACTTGATGACAGTAAACACCTTAGATGTGAAGGTAGTGTTGAAGTGCCTCATAAAGATGAGTGGATATCCAAGACTTATATAATACTGTTAGGATTTCTCTCTTTTGGAAATTTGACAGTGACTTATCAAATTGGTGAAAGTTTTACTGCCCTGGCTCATATATACCTTAATTTAATGAAATGTAGTTATGACAAAATTTGAAATTTATTTTTGATTATAGAAGACATACCACCCAATACATGTGCTGAAAGTTATATATATATATATATATATATATATATATTTTTTATTTTTGAGACAGGATCTTGCTGTGTCACCTAGCTTGAAGTGCAGTGATATGATCTCGGCTCACTGCAACCTCTGCCTCCTGGGCTCAAGTGATTTGCCCACCTTAGCCTCCCGAGTAGCTGGTACTACAGGTGTGAGCCACCATGCATGGCTGATTTTTATATTTTTTTGGAGAGATGGGGTTTTGCCATGTTGCCCAGGTTGGTTTTGAACTGCTGGACTCAAGCGATCCACCTGCCTTGGCCTCCCAAAGTGCTGGGATTACAGATGTGAGCCACTGTGCCTGGCCTGAGTATCGTATATTTTATACATTAATCATGTTGTTTTCCCTTCCCTGTAGTTGCTACCTTAGGGATTCTCTAAGGAGGTGTTTGTTCTCCCTGTTTCAGAATTTTCATTGAACAAATTTTATGCAACTTTTGGATTTTTAAAAAATGTATTAAACATTAGGCACACTGCTTAGATTAATCATCTGTCTATCAATCATTTTAGTAAGTACTCATGGACCACCACTCCCCCTTTCTCAAAACAAGCTAGGAACTTTAACCTACCTATAGTTTTCCTCTATTCTATCCCTCTATTTCCACCTTCTTGTCATCTAGGTCATCATTTTTGAGTCCTGTGTTCATTCTCTTCCTTATATAGTAGTCCCTCCTTATCCACGGTTTCAGTTACCCACGGTCAACTGTGGTCCAAAAATAGGTGAGTACAGTATAGTACTGTAAGATATTTATAAGTACTAAGATACTTTGAGAGAGACCACACTCAACTGTAATTACAGTATAGTTATAATTGTTCTGTTTTATTATTAGTTGATTAACGCTTACTGTGCCTAATTTATAAATTAAACTGTAGCATCAGTATGCATGTTAAAGGAAAAGTGTGTATACTGTTAAGTACTGTTCATGGTTTTAGGCATTTACTGAGGGTCTCTCGGTGGATAAAAGGAGACTACTGTGTACAGTTGGACATATAAATCTAAACATCTTTCAGTTGTTTTATAGAATTGTGGTGAATATAATCTTTTTGAACTTGATTTTTCACCTGTTATAAATAAGATTGATCCACATTTTTGCATGGTGCTATAGTCATTCATTTAAATTGCTGTATAATATTTCATTGAGTAAAATATTCATTAACTCTCCTTTGGTGTATGTTTGGATATTTATCCATTCTCCCTTGTTGGGCAGTTATTTTCTGTTTTTTGTTTTGTTTTGTTTTGCTTGTAATTATAAGCAAAGATCCTATGGACAGTCTGTGCATGTTTCCTACTGTGTATGTGCCACAGTTCCTATTATACACCTAGAGGTAGCATTGCTACCTCATAGGGTAGGTGAATGTTCAACTTAAGAGATGATGCAGAACTTTCAATATGGTTGCACCAATTTGTATTCATATTAGCAATATATGAAATAAAAGATCCTTTGGTTATCCATCCTCTCCTACACTTGATATTCTCTTCTTAAGTTTTACACATCAAAAGGGTGTAAAATGTTGCCTTATTTTTGGTCTTGATGCACATTTTCCTGGTTGTCACTGATGTAGAACACTTCTTTTTATGTTTGCCGGCCTTTTTCATGTGGCTTCTTCAGTGAAATTCCTATTTATGTCTCTTGCCTATTTTTGTTTTTCTTATTGGTTTATAAGAGTTCTTCATATTGCTTATGTTAATCCTGTGTGTACATTGTGAATGTCTTTCAGTTCCTAACTTTTTCACTTTCTTTTATTGGGGTTGTGTGGGAGGGACAGTTTTAAATGCTTTTACCTTCTTTGGCAAATATTTGGAATAATTTACATCATTATCATCAACAGGCTTGCATTTACTATCTATTGTACATTTGGCATAGAAAGGGTAAAGTTATATTAATAGTTTATGGCCTGGGGATTTGTACACTATCCAAATGAACAACTATAGGAAGTTATATAAAATAGTGTGTTGCTTCACACATACTAGGCGCTGAAATGCTAGGTTGATTTAGTTAACGAGTAAATTCAGAAGCAAAGAAATAGCAAAAATTATACAGTTCATCAATTGCTTATTTTCCAATTCCATATCTCTCTGTTGCAAACTACTTATTATTAGTCATTAATAATATTTTATTCTTTTGTTTAAAGGGCAGTATATTCTGTAAGGTTATGTGAGCAGTTATTTAGGTATTTTCATAGCTTGCCATTAAAATGCTGGAGTTGATCAGGTTTAATACTAGATATAAAGCAAAATATTAATCATCTGCACAGTTTACTAGTATTTACAAACTCAGAATCCTAAATACAGTTTTTGTCATTGCTGTGCATCTTTTGATAAAAAAAATTCTTAAGTCAAATTTGTCCTTTGTTTATCATACAGTAAGTCCTCACTTAATGTCATTGATTGGTTCTTGGGAACTGACTTTAAGCAAAACAACGTATAAGGAAACCAGTTTCTTTTTTCTCATCAATGTTACAAGGAAGTGATAATTATAAACAAAGAAACATTAGCCCGAAGTGGTGATGCACACCTGTAGTCCCAGCTACTTGGGAGGTGGAGGTGAGAGGATGACTTGAGCCCAGGAGTTAAGGCTGCAGTGAGCTGGAATCAGGTCATTGCACTCCAACCTGGGGAGCATAGTGAGACCCTGTCTCAAAGAAAAGAAATGATATTGAGCAAAACAGGTTTATTAAGGGACCTGCTGCACATTGTTTCTCTTAAAGTCACAGTTCCAAGAACCCATCAAGTGTTAAGTGAGGACTTACTGTAATTGCTTTTCATGCCCTTTTAAATAAATTATTCCCTATCCTGGGTTTAAAAATAGTCACACAAGTTTGCTGCTAAGAATTTTGCAGTTTTATTTTTCAGATTTAAGTCAGCTTATCTGGAGTTGTTTTTTAATAGACTTCATTTATTTAAAGCAGTTTTAGGTCCACAGCAAAATTGAGAGAAAGGTCTAGAGATTTCTCAAAAACCTGCGTCCCTACATATGTACGTATGCATTATCGACATCCCCCACGAGAGTACCTTTGTTACAGTTGATGAACCTATCATCATCATCATCCAGAGCCCAGAGTGCACACATCTTGGTGTTGTGCATTCTATGAGTTTGTACAAATATATAATGACGTGTATCCAGCATTATAGTATCAAACAGGATAGTATCACTGCACTAAGCTTATTCTCTGTGCTCTGCCTATTCATCCTTCCCTCTCCTCCATCCCCTGGCAACCACTGATCTTTTTACAATTTCCATAGTTTTGTCTTTGGGAAAATCTCTTGCAGTTGGAATCATACAATGTGTAGCCATTTTGCATTGGTTTCTTTCACTTAGAAATAAGCATTTAATTTTCCTCCACGTCTTTTCATAACTTGATAGCTTATTTCTTTTTAGTGCTGAATAATATCCCATTATCTGTGTGTACCCCAGTTTATTCATTCACCTCCTGAAGGACATCTTGCTTGCTTCTAAGTTTTGGCAGTTATGAATAAAATGCTGTAAACATCCTATGTAAGTTTTTGTGTGAATGCAACTTTTCAACTCCTTCGGTTAAATACCAGGGTGTCCAATTGTACGATAAGAATAGATTTGTAAGAAACTCCCAAACTGCCCTCCAAAGTGGCTGAACTATTTTGTATTCCCGACAATAAGAGTTTTTGTTGTTCCATACCATCTCCAGTATTTGGTGTTGTCAGTGTTCTGGATTTTGGTTATTCTAATAAGTATATCGTGGCATCTCATTGCTGTTTATTTAATAGCTTTGATTTTTGAATATGGAGATAGGTCTGAGTTATTTTAATGTTTAAAAACATTATTTTGAAATGTCTACCAGACTTCTTTATAATGCAAATTTAAAATAGAGCACTTTTCAACTTTTAGGATAGAAACATCTGCAAATAGCTTTATTAGCCTAACTCTGACTTGCAAATTTGATAAATTTTTGCCAGTTAGAGTTACATCAAGCTAGGTTATGTATTGAACTGTACCTGAACTTATCCTTACCTAGCTCAGTAATACCTCACTTTTCCCTTATTATATCAATTGGTGGTTCTTTTGGGTTTTTTTTAAATTTTATCTCCTGAAGCTTTGGGTCAGTAAAAGTCATCCTTGTCTTAGCTCTTGTTGACACCCATCCCATTCTCCAGTTGTGGCTCATACTTTTTATGCTGTTTTCTGTCATCTAACCTACTCCTGCTCCTTTCTTCTCAGCATATCACTCATCTCTATGTAGTGAGTGATACATGCTCTTCAACCTTGTGAGTTTCCTCAAGTTTTCTTGTCTTTACTTTCAAATTTCTTGGAATTTTAGCCATCCTTTTTATTTCTACTGAATTTTAAGGAAAAATTGCTTCTTCTTGCTAAGGTTATACTTTCCTGGACTTTTGCTTCCTCTGGAATATCATGTTTTACTCTTTTGCAGGATGGGGCTTTTCATTATCCACTAGCTTTTGGCTTAAAAATAAGTTCACGTTTCATGTTTTTATTATACTCTTTAATAGTGTTGTACCCTCAAATTTCTTTCTTTTTATAAGAAATTTTTTAGTTGCCTTGTCTACCATTTATTTAACTTACTCATATATGACTTCTGTCTCAGTTATTCTGTTGAAATAGTTTTCTTAAAGGTATCATGACATTCTGTTGCTTCTAGTCTTTAGAGGAAATTGATTCTGCTCCAGCTTCCTGAAACTAATGTTAATTAAACTTTGAAGACCCTGTACAATATTGGTTACTTTTCTTTCATCATACCTGCCTCTGTTTGTTACTACTGCTTTTGTTTGGTGACTCCTTTTCTACCTTAAATGTTCCACCTATTTCTAGTCTATTTTTCTTTTAATTTATCCTTCAGATTAACCACCAGAATCTGATTAACCACCAAAACCTTGTTTAGTAACAGTTGTGAAAAATAGAAAACCACTTAAATTAGCTTAAGCAGAAATTGGATTTTTTGGAAAGCTATGGGGACGTTATCACTTAAGGATAAGATGTATAGCCAGATCCCATGAGTACTAAACAGGAAACTGGATGCTTTCTTTCTGGGGCTACATGTTCTCTTTTCTTTAAGTATGTGTACTGCTTTGTATCTGTATATACTGGTTCTCTTTGCTCTCTTGCCTGTGGTCTCTGAGTGGCACTCCTAACTTCTAAATTTACATTAACTCTACAAGTTCAGGGCACATAGACCACAGCTGGCTGGCTGAGTTGCTATATGTCACAATTTTAACTTCTTAGATGAGAAAATCTGAGTGGCCTTAGTCAGTGGAACATGTGTCCCTGATCCATCTAACTATGGCAATTGAGGGATGAGATTCTCTGGTATCAGTATGGCTTCAAGAAACCTCTTGTGAGGTTGGGATAGACTATTTTCTGAAAAGGGATTCTAGGTTGAGAATTCTAGGGATTCTCCTGCTTGAAAGTTTCAGCAACTTTCTATCAATTATAGAATAAAATGTATTTGTACTTTTCATCATCTGACCCCAATGTTTTCTGATTTTTCTCCCTATTTATCTTACATTCTAGAATATTAAACTATTTACATTTCTCTGAACCATACTCCCTATCTTTGCAAATGCTGATTCTAACTTTAAGAATACTAATATTGCTTGTCCGAACAGCATTTGACAAATTGGACAATCCTTAAAATTCTGATAAGAAAATCATATTTATTGAATATATGAATATGTTTATATCTAATAAAGTTTTTACTGAAGATATATTTTTGATTAATAAATTTAGGAAATTGGTCATGCAGCATTTTGATACATTTGCAAATTAGCCTCCAATTTTACAGCTCCTGTTATTGAACATATCACTTAATAAGGTAATTGTTACATGTCTCTACTACTTTCAAGACAGGAACTAGGTCTTACTCCTCTTTATGTCCCTAGCAACTGACATATAGCTTATGCTTAATAAATGCTTGAATAAATAAATGAACAGATTTGAAAAAGAATTATATGACCAGCTAACCCGGTGAAACCCCGTCTCTACTAAAAAATACAAAAAACTAGCTGGGCAAGGTGGCGAGCGCCTGTAGTCACAGCTACTCGAGAGGCTGAGGCAGGAGAATGGCATGAACCCGGGAGGCAGAGCTTGCAGTGAGCTGAGATTCGGCCACTACACTCCAACCTGGGTGACAGAGCGAGACTCCGTCTCATAAAAAAAAAAAAAAAAAAAAAAAAAAGGAATTATATGACCAATCTGCCAGACCTGACTTCTCTAAATTTCCAAAAGCTATTTCTTCCCCTGGCTGCTAGAAATCTGCTAGTCACTTTTATTTGACTATTGTTGCTTCAGCCTCTTCAGTTGTTTCTTCTACTTCTGTATCTTGAATTCATTCATTCCTTTGCCATTGTCTAAGTGCCTTCATTATCATTTGGATGATTATAATATCTTGATATTTTACCTCTACCTCTTTTGTCTTATTCTGCTTTTATTTAAACTATATACAATTGCTAGATTCAGAATTTGTCCCTAGCATTCAATGACTCCTTAATTCTTGTGGGATATAGTCCTAATTCCTTAGCTAGGCAATCCAAGCTGTCATTGTTGTAGCCCCAAAATACTTTTCATTCTTAAGTCTTACTCATGTAAGCAGCTTACATTTTCAGGCATGCTATGATTAGTGATTTTTCCTCACCTGTATTTTTACTACATTCTATCAACTGGAATACTTCTTTAAGACCAAATTCAAATTTTGCTTATTTATTTTTTTCCTTATTTTCCCCTACTCATGTCCAGTCTCTCCTCAAAACTTAAGAATATTTTCTGTCTCATGACATTTATTATATATTGCATTGTACTGTAGTTGTTTATGTCCTGCCTCATTTTCTCTTCTAGGCTTAATGCTTAAAATCTTTGAAGGAAAGGACTTTGTTTTTTATCTTCATCTTTTACCCCTTTAGCCCTTTAGTCCTGAAGAAAGTAACTTGCACATAGCAGTGTTGAGACTCAGAAAACAATACTCTACAATGAAGGTCTTAAAGTAGTCTCAGAAACAAAAGGGCTGTTTTATTTTTTACCTTTTTTCGTCCTCTTGTCTCTCCGTTTCATTTTTCCTCCAAGGCTAGCCAGATAAACTAGAATCCATCTTTTTAAAGGTGGGTCATAGAAACCAGAACCACCACCTCCCTTTTCTTTCTTCCCCAGCAGAAGCAAGCTTTATTTAGCACTGACCTTGAAAGAGATTCACCCAAGGACCCCCCAATACAGTGAACAATAACTCATGCATAAACAATGTCCTCAACAACAGTTTTACAGTAAGCAAGAAAATATTGTTTATGGTGGTTTTAACACCAAATGTTAGCACTTAGTGAAGTAAATTCTGGAAGGACCTAGATTTCACCAAGTGCTTCGTTATATAATCTTTTAGAAGCATCAAAGACAGTAGTCATAGACTCTTACATTGCTTAACTTTTTAAAAAATTTTGAAAATAATCCGTGTATACATATGCACAGATAATCAAAAGATACTGAAATGTGTAAAATTAGAAGTAAAGATCTCTTCCTTAGTACTTTCCCTTCAGTTAGTCCTACTCCCCAGAAGTAGTCACATTGCCCTTTATTATTTCTAGAATTGATGTTATAATTTTAAATTTTTGATTTATCAACTTTAGACCATATGCATTAACCCAGTGATTTATAAGTGGTTTACAAAAGACAATAACCAAATTCCGTTTTTCCTTCTTCATTTCCTAAATGTGTTAGTTACATTATTATTTTTAGTTTTTTTCTGGTAGTTTCCTTTACAACTATGTTTTGATTTGTAGAGCCACAGCATCTATTAACTCTGCACAAAAATGAGAGTTTCAGTACACTTCCAGTATTCACTTCCCTTGCACTGATTTTATTTATTGTATTGTATTGTTTTGTTTTTACATTGACAAGGTTTATATTTCTATTATATTCTTTCCTTCCTTCCTTCTTTCCTGTTTCTGTCTTTTTCTCCCTGACCCCTCTTCTGTATAGTTCCTACAACATCTTTCTTAAACACTTCACGAACATAGGTTGGATCACCTGGACTGTTTTCTATGTCTTTAAACTTACCTTCGTATTTCCTATTTCTTTAAATTTTCTCTGTTTGGGGAGATCGCTTTTATTTTTCTTTCTGTTCACTGTCTTCAGATGTATATATTTTATTGTGCAGCCCATTCACTGCCTTTTTGCAAATGTATTTTTAATTACATAAATATCTTGTTTTCTTTTTTGCGTATAGGCTAGAATTATTTAATGTAATTTAAATTTTTTTCCCTTTTTTTAAAAAAATTTCCAACTTTCAAGTTCTGGGGTGCATTAAGCCCAGCATCCATTAGCTAGTCTTCCTGATGCTTTCTCTGCCCTCATCCCCACCCTCCAGTAGGCCCCAGTGTGTGTTGGTCCCCTCAATGAGTCCATGTGTTCTCATCATTCAGCTCCCACTTAGATGTGAGAACACAGCGGTATTTGGTTTTTTGTTCTTGCTTTAATTTGCTGAGAATAATGGCTCCATCCATGTCCCTGCAAAGGACATCACCTTGTTCCTTTTATTTATTTTTATTTATTTTTATTTTTTTGAGATGAAGTCTTGCTCTGTCGCCCAGGCTATAGTGCAGTGGCACAATCTTTGCTCACTGCAACCTCTGCCTCCTGGGTTCAAGAGATTATCCTGCCACAGTTTCCCGAGTAGCTGGGATTACAGGTATGTGCCACCACACTCAGCTAATTTTTGTATTTTTAGTAAAGACAGGGTTTCACTGTGTTGGCCAGGCTGGTCTTGAACTCCCAACCTCAGGTTATCCACCCTCCTTGGCCTCCCAAAGTGCTAGGATTACAGGCATGAGCCACTGCACCTGGCTGATCTCATTCTTTTTCATGGCTGCATAGTATTCCATGGTGTATATGTACTACGTTAACTAGTCTGTCATTGATGGGCATTTAGGTGGATTCCATGTCTTTGCTATTGTGAGTAGTGCTGCAGTGAACATACACATGCATGTATCTTTATAATAGAACCAGTTATATTCCTTAGGGCATATACCCAGTAATGGGATTTCTGGTTGAATGGTATTTCTGCCTCTAGGTCTTTGAGGAATCGCCACACTGTCTTCCACAATGCAGAACCCCTTTTAAAAAGTCAGTCATAAAACCTAAGAATATTATTCTAACTTTTCCTTCTTCCCCTTTTTTTTTGTGTGTGTGTAACACTGGTCACAAAAAAAATTACCTGACCTGCTTTGTTTGACCATAGATCATGAGATCCCTATTTTAGAATCCTTCTCCATACCCGAAAGTAAAGAACACATACTCAGAGAGGCACACAAACACAAAAAAAATGAGACAGGTCTTGCATGGTTTCCCCACTCCGTCTATTAACATTAGATCTCAGTCTATTAACATTAGATCATTCCCTTTTTGTCCAATCACGTTTCTGCACGGCTGTCCATACTTTGTTGAACCTATGTGTAAAAAAGGACAGTTTCCCCTGTATTTTTGGCTCTTCATCGTGAAGGCTTTTGTGTCACATAAAACTATGATCAAATAAATCTGTATGCCTTTTCTTCTATTTATCTGCCTCTTTTCAGTGATTTTCAACAAACCTTCAGAGGACAAAGGAAGTGGTCCCTTCTCTCTGACAGTGGCTGCTGATTAATGGTTGTTAAATAAATAATAGTCTCATGTCTGAAAATCTTCCATTTTTAATTTGTTACTTAAACTTTTTCTGCTTTTGTTTTGGTATTTATGAGGGAGCAGAACTGCAGTATATCATTTTTCCCTTGGCAGGTACATAATTTTATTACCGTAAGTCGTATAATAATTGAATTCCCACATCTCAGACTGAGAATTTTTACCAACAGAAGGAGCTGTCACCAGACACAACAGAAGTAGGTAATAATAGTAATGTTTATTATGAAAAACAAATGAGAATGAATACATATTGATGTTACTTAATCATTAAAACAACTCAGTTGAGGCCGGGTGCAGTGGCTCATGCCTGTAATCCCAGCACTTTTGGAGGCTGAGGTGGGTGGATCACCTGAGGTCAGGAGTTTGAGACCAGCCTGCCCAACATGGTGAAACCCCGTCTCTACTAAAAATACAAAAATTAGCCGGGCATAGTGGCAGGCGCCTGTAATCCCAGCTACTCGGGAGGCTGAGGCAGGAGAATGGCTTGAATCCGGGAGGCGGAGGTTGCCGTGAACCAAGATTACGCCACTGCACTCCAGCCTGGGCAACAGAGTGAGACTATCTCAAACACAACTCAGCTGAAGTAAGGCTCTTATCTCTACAGGCAAGAGAGCTGAAGATTAAAGAAGTTAAACTTTCTTTTTTTTTTTCTTTCTTTAATTTTTTTTTTTTTTTGAGACAGTAGTGCTCTGTTGCCCAGGCTGGAGTGCAGTGGTACAATCTCAGCTTGCTGGAACCTCCACTTCCTGGCTTCAAGCGATTCTCGTGTCTTGGCTTCCCGAGTAGATGCGACTACGGGTGCGCAGCACCATGGCCGGGTAATATTTTGCATTTTCAGTAGAGACGGGGTTTCGCCATGTTGCCCAGGCAGGTATCGAACTCCTGAGCTCAGGCAGTCCACCCGCCTTGGCGTCCCAAAGTGCTAGGATTACAGACGTGAGCTAGCGCACCTACATCAGAAGCTAAACTTCCTTTTAAGTTAAGTAACTTCTCTGTGCTCACGGAACTGGCTTGAACCAAGATACATATCCAAGATCTCTCTGTCTTGAGAACACAAATTCCTCTTAATCCTTATACTCTATTGCCTTTTTGGCATTTTGGGGCATTTTGTTCTGTCACTTTTCTCCATCCCTCATTCCCACCTCAGTAACCACATCCTATCTCCTGTCTCCTCAGGTTATTACCCTGGCCTTCACTGTGTGCAGCATTCGTTATTTTGTATCTTGCCTTCTCCCTCAACAGTGCCAGTACTTGCTTTTTCACTAGAACCATTCTTTGATGACTGGCCAGTTGATCTGAAGGACAAATTCATGCTGAAATCTTAGCTTCAAGTTTTAGATATGATAGGCTCAAACCCACAATTTTGCACCCTATGGGAATTCCAAATCTCCCCAAGAATTCTGTGTTTCTAGGGCAGCAGGCTGTAAGTTCTTATGGCAACCCCTGCTTCCTGGGTTTCTGTTTCTACACGTTATGTATAAACACATAACTGGTTTCAACAAGGATGCCCACAGTTCACTCAATGCTTCTCCCCGTAGAATACCTGGTTCCATATATTAAGGCTCACTCTTCTTTATGTTCATATTTGTGCAACCCTTTCTTCCTTTTGTGCTCTAGAAACTCCAAATTCTTCTTTCCCTCTAAGGAAGAACGGTTCCCTCGAATTCCTCCTCTCAGACTACATAACCAAATTTATCGAGTGTTCAGCAAACAAAATGAAACTTTAAAATGTTGATATAAAGTTGCCAAACCTTTATACCAACACATACAGAATATATACTCATACAACATTATTCTTAGTGTGAAAATACCATCATGAGCAGCACTGATTCATGACCTGGTGGTTGTAAAATGCCTAAGCATTAACATCTCCCCTCATTTTTTAAAAAAATTTTTTAGACAGTAACTCCCTCTGTTGCCCAAGTCTGAGTGCAGTGGCAAAGTTACAGCTCACTACATTCTCAATCTCCCAGGCTCAAGTCGTCTTCCCACCTCAGCCTCAGGCATGTGACACCACACCCAGCTAATTAAAAAAAAATTTTTTTTAGAGATGGTGTCTCCCTATGTTGCCCAGGCTGGTGTTGATCTCCTGGGCTCAAGTGATCCTCTGTCCTTGGCCTCCCTAAGTGTTGGGATTACAGGCATGAACCACTGTGCCAAGCCCATTTCTGCCTCTCAACTTCTTTTCTTCATAGATATTAAAATGTGTATTTTAAAAAAATGATAGGAATTGATAGTAATATCCTAACTGGCAAAATTTTAAAAAAGTAACCTTACCTATATTTTCCAAATTTCCTTTTGGAAATCTGATTAGTAATTTCAAAGCCTAGGTGAAATCACTCGTCTACTAAATAATTCAAGTTTTGTTTGTTTTTGTTTTGTTTTTTTTTTGAGAGGGAGTCTTGCTCTGTCGTCTAGCCTGGAGTGCAGTGGTGAGATCTCGGCTCACTGCAACCTCCGCTTCCAGGTTCAAGCGATTCTCTTGCCTAAGCCTTCTGAGTAGCTGGGATTATAGATGCATGCCACCATGCCTGGCTAATTCTTGTATTTTTAGTAGAAATGGGGTTTCACCATGTTAGGTTGGTCTTGAACTCCTGACATCCTGATCCGCCTGCTTCGACCTCCCAAAGTGCTGGGATTAGAGGCATGAGTCACTGTGGCTGACCTCAAGTTTTTTTTTTTTTTTTTTTGAGACGGAGTTTTGCTCTTGTTGCCCAGGCTGGAGTGCAATGGCTCAATCTCGGCTCACCACAACGTCTGCCTCCCAGGTTTAAGTGATTCTCCTGCCTCAGCCTCCCTAGTAGCTGGGATTACAGACATGTGCCACCATGCCCAGATAATTTTGTATTTTTAATAAAGAAGGGGTTTCTCCATGCTGGTCAGGCTGGTCTCGAACTCCCGACCTCAGGTGATCCGCCCGCCTCGACCTCCCAAAGTGCTGGGATTACAGGCATAAGCCACTGCACCCGGCGGCCTCAAGTTTTAAAATCATACAGACCTAGGTTTAAATCCTATATTTGACACCCATTAGCTCTCTATGTATTATTTAGCTACATGAGGCACATCAGTTTTTTTAATAAAAATGAGGATAACTTCTGGCTCAAAAGACTATAAGTATTAAAAAATGATGTATATAAAGTGCCTAGTTATAGGAGACACTAAGTGGTTCTTCCTTGTCTGGTTTAAATTTTAAGATTACTTCATTTTTTTTTCCAATACTTAATATTTATAGTGGACAGGCTGGCCTGAGTCGGAAATTAAACACCTAGAGAACTACTCATACTTCTTAGGTTCACTTTCCCCCCTGCTTTTTTTTCCTCTTCTGCTTCATAGAGGGGACAGTAAGAATAACTTTCTTACAGTGTAAATATTTCCATGATTATCATAATTTAAAATAATATGTTGAGATTATATGCAAGAATAAAGAAATCATAGGTTGATATATGATTATCTTCTAGGATTGAGTTTTTATATAAGAATCTATGGTGTGTTATTTGTGCATTATGCATTATAAATATTGAGCTATTATATCACCATTCAGTAACTTCATGGAGCAACTTAAAAAAATTCAGATCCTTATTTTGTCCTCTCAGAGGCTTTGGACGTTTTGTAAATTTGGACTAAGATTATATATCTGCAGAGTCCAAAAACCTGTACATTTCAATTATAGAAAAACAGATTTTTGGCAATATACTTCCAAATATTAGTAAATAATATCAACAATGTAATTGCATATGCTTGAGCTTTGATTTGCAAATTATAGCAAGTGTCCAATTGTTTGTTGCTATTGCTTAGCATCATTGAATTTCCATTTTGTTGCTATGGAAACCTTATCTTTGGATTCCAGCATCAGGAGAATGTTCATTTTACTATAAATTTTTGTTTCGGTGTATGTTTTCATTGTGTGGGAACCTCATAGAAGCCCTACAAAAATTCTACACTAAATTTTGGTTCATCCTTATAATAAGTCTTATAATATAAACCTTATAATAAGGATTTTCTTATAATCAATGGAGAACTTTAAATTTCAGATCTGAAACAACATTCTTGCTTTACCAAATCTCTAAAAATGGTGGACCTTTCTTCTTGTTTTCTTTGAGGTTGGCAACGATGGTGGATTATTATTTTATCATAGTACAGTGCTAATTATAGAGAAGGAACTGATGTTGATTATAAAGGTATCTTAAACAAAATAAAAACTATGTTAAAATATGAATAGTATTACTAATAATATCATTGTAGAGCATTTTTGAGTTATTAAGCACTTTTTCATGTAATTATTTCAATGTATGTATGTATGTATTTATGTATGTATGTATGTATGTATTTTGAGACAGTCTCACTCTGTCACCCAGGCTGGAGTACAGTGATGTGATCTTGGCTCACTTTAACCTCCACTTTCTGGTTCAAGCGATTCTAGTGCCTCAGCCTCGGGAGTAGCTGCTGGGACTACCAGAGCATGCCACCATACCTGGCTAATTTTTGTATTTTTAGTAGAGACAGGTTTTCACCAGGTTGACCAGGCTGGTCTTGAACTTCTGGCTTAAAATGATCCACCTGCCTCAGCCCCCAAGTGCTGAGATTAGAGGCATGAGCCACTGTGCCCAGCCATTTTACTTTATTTTATTTATTTTTATTTTTTAATTTTGTTTTTGAGGTGGAGTCTCGCTCTGTCACCCAGGCTGGAGTGCAGTGGCACAATCTCGGCTCACTGGAAGCTCCGCCTTCCGGGTTCACGCCATTCTCCTGCCTCAGCCTCCCAAGTAGCTGTGACTACAGGCGCCTGTCACCACGCCCGGCTAATTTTTTCTATTTTTAGTAGAGATGGGGTTTCACGGTGTTAGCCAGGAAGGTCTCGATCTCCTGACCTCGTGATCTGCCCACCTCGGCCTCCCAATGTGCTGGGATTACAGGCGTGAGCCACCGCACCTGGCCCTACTTTATTTTTAAAATGACCCGTTGAGTTAGGGATGGAAAGTGTTATTGTACCCAATATACAGATGTTCATGTTTCCTCAGCTAGTGTCTGCTTTAATCTGAATGCTTATCTTCTGACTCCTATCCCTCATTTTAGTTCTCTACACAATTCTAGTATTGTCAGCTCTTACCGCTGTCCACGTTTTAAGTGCTCAGTACCCGCGTATGGGCAGTGGCTGCCATGCTGGACAGCATTGACATGGGACATTTTGATCACCTTAAGAGTTCTGTTGAACAGCTCTGGATTAAGGAATACATAGGTCTATTTTAATACTTTGAATTTAGAGAAGACAGAAAAGTTCATTGTGCTAGATTATAGAAAGCTATTTTTTTAAGTGTACCTTAAAAAAATGTTTTCAAAGCTATGTTAAAAGCAATTGTGAAAAAATTTTTTCCAAGAGAACCAATAATAAACTACAAAAAGGAATATATGATTTACAGCATAGTTGTGGGTTTTTATGGCAGTATCAAAATTCGTTGGCATACTTAATAGTAACGTGAAAACGTTGTAGAGGTGTAGTGATTCCAGCAGCAGTATTGTGTAACTTCTGGAAAGTTTATCATGGTTTACAGTTATGTAAAATTTTAAAATCATTAAATTATTGGCTGGGTGTGGTGGTTCACACCTGTAATCCTAGCACATTGGGAGGCTGAGGTGGGCAGATCACTGGAGGCCAGGAGTTCAAGATCAGTCTGACCAACATGGCGAAACCCTATCTCTACTAAACATACAAAAATTAGCCAGGCTTGCAGTCCAAGCTACTTGGGAGGTTGAGGCAGGATAATCGCTTGAACCTGGGAGGTGGGGGTTGCTTGCAGTGAGCCGAGATCACCCCACTGCACTCCATCCTGGGCCACAGAGTGAGACTCTGTCTCCAAAATACATATATATATATATATTAAATTATTATTAATGAAGTTGAGTGATGTTTTCAATTAAAATCAGTTAAATTATATGTAAGTTAAAAGAGACCAAAAATGTTACCCGCAGTGGAGACTTGCAAAGTAAATATTGTAGATGTGTGAGGTAATTCAGTGCACTAAAAAAAATACTTTTATGGCTTTAAAGGAATACTATACCTTTTAATATTCTTCTGATGTTAAATTTTATTTGTACTTATTTTCAATTTATGGCTGTTTGTGGGGGTAAAGAACATATAGTGATAAACTGCTTTAAATAAAAAAGATTTTTTGAAGCCTTAGAGAATAAATTCATTTTATCATCCCTTTTCGCTCAATAACTTTCCTAAAGTATTTTGTGATAATATGTTAACACTCCTAGTAATTATAGCAGTTGGAAACCAAATACATTTAGATTTCTGAGGAAAAGGATGATCTCTTTTGTTATTTACATTGATTTTTACCCTCCTTTCTTGCGCATGCATTTATTTCTTTTTTTTTTTTTTTTTTTTGAGACGGAGTCTCGCTCTGTCGCCCAGGCTGGAGTGCAGTGGCCGGATCTCAGCTCACTGCAAGCTCCGCCTCCCGGGTTTACGCCATTCTCCTGCCTCAGCCTCCCGAGTAGCTGGGACTACAGGCGCCCGCCACCTCGCCCGGCTAGTTTTTC